>NC_138131.1:62042731-62441069 GCF_964188305.1 Podarcis bocagei
TGAGCTAGATCTTCTTTCTAAGGTTAAAGACCAAATGGAGAAGCATCTAGCTGACAGAAAGTTAGAGGGCAATAAATGTTGGGAAGAGCTAATGGGAAAAACAACTGGCTGGAGAAGGGGGGGGAGTGTAAACTGAAGAGGCTTCTTTTGAAACTGCTTTTTTTTACTGAGTTCCCTTTTCTACTTTACAAAGACCTTATTCCTTTTAAGAGGCTACCTGTGTTGTGTATTAAGTGTATTGGCATAGATGTAATTATGCAAAGGATTTAACAAATGCTAGGTTCTTATTTCATATAGTTGTAAGAGTTGTATTTTGAAATTAAGTCAGCCACCAGTCTAGCCCCCCTGCCAGACAAGAGACGCCATCCAAGCAGTCCTGATATATTAGTTGTCAGACATTTGTTTAGAAACCTTCAAATGAAGGAGATCTTTCAATGTTGATGTGAAACTCAAGATCCTTGACATATGTTTAAGATAAAAATTTAAGATTAACCATTTGTTTTAGAAGGCAATAGGGCAAGGAGGGCAAGAGGTGAGCTGGTAATTAAGATTCCTTGTTGAGACACATGTAAGATATATTACTACTTATTTGTCATTTATAGATGTAACAATATATAGCTCTTTGTGTTCCATATAAGGACAGGAGGATATGGGTGTATCTTTTAGGATTGGTTATAGCAATCAGCCAATAGGAAATTCAACCAGGCTGATTGGACAGAGGCAGCCACAGGAGGAGCAAAGGGGGCTGGATTAAGGGAATGTAAGTGCTGGCCATAATGGCAGGAGGCCAGGCCAGAGCTTGGTAACCATATACCACTGTGCCTCTCATTTATTTGTCTGACAAATAAATAATTATTTTAATTTCTCTATTGCTGCGTTGAATATTTCATTCCAGCTAAGCGTTAACCACAAGCAGGGTGCTACATTTTATGGTGCGCCTGTGACTCGGATCAGTGGTCTGCTGGAACGCAGCCCCTTCGCCCTATTGGGCAGGGTACAAGAGAGAGGATCTCTAAACTGCTTACCCAGCGCGCACTGGTAAATTTTTCCAGGGGGAACGCAGAAGTCTCGTCTGTCTGATACCCTGCTCACTGGCGGCGACGGACCGGGGGGAAACGGAACCAACCAAGGGTAAGTGCACAAAGGGATTTTTGGCCCTCCAATTAACTGGGAGGAAGAGAAGTCTTGATCAAACTTCTGCGTCTCAGTAAGTGGGAACTGAGTACGCTAGGTGCTTGGGTATATCAGATGGTGGTCTGGTGGGGGAAAAGGGAAGAATGGGAGGTAGTGTGTGGTGAAGTATCTAGCGCATTGTATGTGTGAGAAAGTACAGAGCAATCTGTAGCTGACCTGAGTGTGGAGTCGGCAGTACTTCGGTTCCTGGTAAGGCGACTTCACCAGGCAAGGAAACCCACGAAGCGTGTGTGTGAGTGACTGAGTGGATACTTCACAGGGCCATACAATGGGAGTTGGGGGTTCAAAAGGGGAAAATACACCTCTTGAATGTATGTTAAATAATTTTAAGAAAGCCTTCTCAGGGGCGTATGGAGTCAAAATGACGCCAGAGCGCCTGAGAACGTTATGTGAATTAGAGTGGCCGAAACAAAATACTGGATGGCCATCTCAGGGAACCTTTGATATAAATTTAGTAAGCAAACTTTGGTCTAACATCGCCAAAGAAACTGGAGGGTGCCCAGAACAATTTTCATATATAGATTCCTGGCTGAGCACATTAAATAAAAATCCTCCATGGATAAGGGAATGCAAAGTCCAACGATGCAAATTATTGGCTGTAAAAGCCGAAGCTAGGAAAGGAATCTTGCCAAATAAACTCAAACCCATTTTTGAGGGACCAGAGGAAGAGCTGCTTCCACCTCCACCCTATGCTCCACATCGAAGGGAGCCTAATCCAAACACTCCACCAGTTGTAACCCCAAGGCAAGAAAGTGGAATGAATAATGGGGCTGGAGTCACAGAACTTGATTCCTTGATAGATTATGAAAAATATCTTCAGGAGGCATTGGAGGCCTATAATAAAGCCCAAGCAGAAGCGGTTATTCCATCTGTGAGTCCCAGTAGAACTCCATCTACAGTCTCTTTTAGTGGAACAACTGATTGCCTACCCCAAACCCCTGTACATCCAAGTCCTAGAGAATTATTACAGAAGTTACAGGGAGACCTTAATCGGTCAGCAAGCAATACAGCCAGGCGTATAAGGCTGCTAAAAGAACGCCTTGGGACAAATACCATCCCCTATGATTTGAGGCCCCTAGAGCAAAGCGAAGAGAAAGATCACGTAGTAGCCCCTCTCAGAAGAGTATTTGATGCACTTGAGGAGCCTGTGCTGGTTAACGGGCAACTCGGACCACGGCCACCTCGAACTTCGACCCTGCAATATATTCCATTCACGACTACAGATCTGATGAATTGGAAAACACACACCCCATCTTTTGCAGAAAAACCTCAGGCTATGATGGACTTGGTGACTTCAATAATAAATACTCATAGTCCTACTTGGACAGATTGCCGCCAGCTCCTGAATACTCTGTTCACCACTGAGGAAAGGAGAGACATAATTGAAAAGGCACAGATATATTTGCGTGAGCAGGCCAGAGTGGGAAATATTTTTAATATTGACCGTCATCTCCAAGACAACTTTCCCTTGGAAGATCCTAATTGGGATCCAAACAATGTAATTCACCTGGCCAGACTTACCACTTACCGCCAGACGCTTGTGCAAGGTATCCGCAGGGCATGCCAGAAGCCCACTAATATGTCTAAAGTCTCAGAAGTAGAACAGAAACCAAATGAGAGTCCAGGAGACTTTTTAGAGAGGCTGCAAGAAGCCTATCGTATATGGACTCCTTTTGACCCTGAAGCCCCTGAAAACAGCAGAATGATTACTGCTACATTTGTGGCCCAGTGCGCTTCTGACATTCGTAAGAAAATTCAGAAATCAGAAGGATGGGAAGGGATGCTGATGAGCCAAATTATGGCCATTGCACGCCGAGTTTATCGGAATAGGGATGAGGCTGAGAAACAAGAGAAGAAGAAGTGGCAGAAGGAAAAGATGGTAATGCTAGCCACAGCAGTGAAGCAAGACTACCGCCCCTTAAATGGAGGGAGAGGGCGGGGAAGGAATCCACCACTGGGAAGGAATCAATGTGCGAATTGCAAGAAGGAGGGTCATTGGAAGCGGGAGTGTCCTGAACCCCTGAGGTTGGAAGAAGTACGCCCAGGCCCAGGCCCAGGCTCCGGCCCAAGAAACCAGGGACGGGGACGGGGAATGATCCGAAATGGAAGATATCAGAGACCTGGACAAGGACAGAGTAGAGACAATTTCATTGGACTGGCAGAGGAGGATTTTACCCAAGACTAGGAACGACCGGACTCCATAAAGTTAGGCTTCCAGGAGCCCACGGTCACGATTCAATTAGGAAGCCATTTAATAGACTTTATGATTGATACTGGGGCTGAATACTCAGTACTCCCAGAACTATTGCAGAAAAAGGCATCCAAAAGTGTAGTCATTAAAAGTGCCACTGGTCAGTCAGCTAAGAGGTCTTTCCTCCAACCTTTGGAATGCCAGATTGGGGGACATCGTTTAACCCATCAGTTTTTGTATATACCTGAGTGTCCAATACCTCTCTTAGGTAGAGATATGCTGTCCAAATTGCAGGCCCAAATCACCTTCACTCCTCGAGGTCCAGAAATGAAACTGCCATCAAAGGCAGCAGGAATAATTTCCCTCTCAGTACCTAAGGAACAATCATGGCGCCTAATGTCAGCCCTGCAAGTCCAACCCACATTGGATACAGAGTTAAACAAGCTCCTCCGAACTCTACAGGTGCCACCAGGAGTATGGGCCGAAAATAGCCCACCAGGAATGGCCAAGAATATAGCTCCAATTGTAGTAACCTTAAAACCTATGGCTACCCCTGTATCTGTAAAGCAATATCCTTTACCCCGGCGAGCAGCAGAGGGCATCCAGAAACATTTGGACCGCCTATTAAAATATGGTCTGCTTAAGCCCTGCCAATCAGAATGGAACACACCCCTTTTGCCTGTTCGAAAACCTGGGACAGATGAATACAGGCCAGTGCAGGACTTGAGGCTCGTAAACCAGGCTATCGAGACCTTGCACCCAAATGTACCAAACCCATATACCCTGCTGAGTTTGATCCCACCAGAAGCAACATTTTTTACTGTATTGGACTTGAAAGATGCATTCTTCTGTTGCCGGCTGGCACCACAGAGCCAACCTATATTTGCCTTCCAGTGGGAAGACCCTTTGACAGGAACAAAAGGCCAGCTAACCTGGACAAGATTGCCCCAGGGATTCAAAAATTCCCCAACTTTATTTGGCACTGCCTTGGCGAAGGATCTAACAAGTTACCCCTCAATACCTGGAGAAAAGGTGGTTCTGCAATATGTAGATGACCTTATACTAGCAGCAAAGGATTTTGATACCTGTAAAGAAGGTACAGAGGAACTGCTCCACTTGCTCTGGGAAGCTGGCTACCGAGTTTCCCAGAAAAAGGCACAGTTATGTTTAGAAAAGGTCAAATATTTGGGCTTTGACATCTCACACCAACAACGAGCATTGAGGCCAGAGAGGAAAGAAGCTATTTGCCTTATCAAGGAACCTACCACAAGGAAACAACTCAGAGGATTCCTGGGAACAGCAGGGTTTTGTAGACTATGGATACCTGATTTCAGCAGTCTGGCCAAACCCTTACATGAAAGCACTCGAGGTGCAGAAAAGGACCCATTCGTATGGGGACCTGAGCAGCAACAAGCCTTTTTAGTTATCAAACAACGACTTATGGAGGCCCCAGCCCTTGGACTGCCTAATTCGGAAAAACCCTTTCAGCTGTATGTACATGAACAGAATGGGATTGCAGCGGCAGTCCTGACCCAGAGATTAGGAAGTTGGAACCGTCCAGTAGCTTATTTGTCAAAACAATTGGACTCAGTAGCAAAAGGATGGCCTCCATGCCTAAGGGCAGTAGCGGCCACTGCAAGCCTTGTCAAAGAAGCTGATAAATTTACCTTCGGCCAGACGATGTATGTGAATGTACCTCATGCTGTTCTGACACTCATGGAATATAAGGGTAGTTATTGGCTAACGAACCCAAGGATGGCTAGGTACCAAGGCCTATTGTGTGAAAATCCTAGGATTCATCTACGAGTAGTGAATATGCTCAATCCAGCGACTTTGCTGCCCCTACCAGAGGTAGATGATGAAGAATCACATGATTGTCTCCAAATAATGGATGAAGTTTATTCCAGTAGACCCGATCTGAAAGATGAACCATTGAAAAATCCAGATGTTGTATATTATACTGATGGTAGCAGTTACCTGCATGAAGGTGCCAGACGAGCAGGATATGCTGTGGTCACCAATGAGGAAGTTGTGGAAGCTGAAGCTTTGCCTGCTGGCACCTCAGCACAAAAAGCTGAACTTATAGGTTTAACTAGAGCTCTGCAATTGGCAGCCGGATGTAAGGCAAACATCTATACTGATTCTAAATATGCCTTCTTAACCCTGCATGCACATGGTGCTCTATGGAAAGAAAGAGGTCTAATAGGAGCCCACGGGAAGGCCTTGAAATATGGACCTGAAGTAGAAATCCTGTTGGGGACTTCCGGGTTGGCGCGATCGGGAAATGGCGGATTCCCTCCGAGCTCCGGAGGGAATCGGCTCAGCGGTGGATGGGTCTTTGCCGTGCCGGCGACACGGGGACCCTTAAAAACCGCAGGCGCGGAAGCCTGCGGACTGAAGACTCGGCGGGTGCCTTAAGCGCCCCCCCTGATTCGCAATGAGCCTTTTTAAAGGCTACGGAGGGGATACAGGGGACGGCGTGGCACTGAGAGTCGACCGCTACCGCCGCTGAGCGAAGCCGCGAGCCATAACTGGAGAGCGCTGACTTCCTTCCTTGAAATTCGGACTGAAAAAAGAACCCGTGAGTAATTTAGAGCTGAACTTTAAAACTTTTACCTTTTGAATTTGAGACGACCGGGGGGTGTGCTAAAAGGAAGTCCCCACACCCCCCCTTGCAGACGATCCAGAGCAACGAAATAAGAACTAAGCTGGAGTGCCTACCCTGTAAAGGGTGAGTTTTAAAAAGACAGTAACTTCCAAGATTTAGAAAGGTAAATTTGAGCAGGAGAGTGGAGTGTTGGAAGAGTCTTTGTTTTGTGGTAAACAACCCTCCCTCCCGGGCCCTGGGAGCGACCTGCTTTGGAGCCTGTATAGAGGAGCAGAATTTGACAGCTGTCAAAAGCTGTCAAATGGACTATTAATAGTGAAAAAAATTGCTGTTTAAGACCTCTCCGGATTAAAAGGAGTTACAATTGAACTAAAATTTTGAGAAACAAAGAAACAATAATAGGACAGAGGATTGTTGGAGAAAAGGTTACTCAGTAACCAGATTCCCTCTAGGGGGAATTCTGTGGAATTACAATGGCTGTGGGTGGAAAGATACTGAGAGAAATCGAAAGAATGTTCTCATTGGTGGGAACCCTACAGGAGCAGACTACAGCTATGAGTAAACAATTGACGACCTTGGATTTGGAAACAAGTAGTTCTGCTGAAAGTAATGAGGGCCTGAGTGAGAAAGAACCCACAGCTGAATTTGAAACAATAAACAAAGAAGAGGAGAAGACAAAACAAGAAAGAGAACAAGTTATCTGGGAAAGTACTAACCAGAAGCCGACATCTGGAGAACACAAGCAAGGAGACTATTGGATTAAATCCACTCTAAGCCTACGAAAGATACAGAAGATGAAAGTGGAGGCCCTGGGACTTTATGGAATTCAGGAGCTCGAAATAAAGAAGTACAATTGGGGCCTCCACATAGACTTTGATTTTGACTATCAGCAAGACTTAGGCCTTGTGGAAATTCCTCAGCAGTTGCCTTTAAATATGGGAAGAGACTATGGACTGATTGGATTGATTGTTAAGGAAATCTTTCGAGACTCGATGATAGACAAAAAGGACTACCAACAAAACCGGCGGAGAGGGACTAAAAGAGAATTGAGAGCCTCGGATATCCGGAATCCAGGCTAAAAACTGTTAATTTGGACATGTCTCGGGAAAGGACGCAAAGCGGGGAGGGGAGGGAGGGAAGAATCAAATTTAAACAACACTCAAGACCAGGGGGTTTAGTATTAAGAAAATTATGTAAGAAAAAATGAGAAATCGAGGGAAGAGAATTGGGGTCCAACTTAGGGAAAATTTATTTTTGTTTTTTATAAAAGGACTAATATTAAGATGGAAGAAATGCCAACTTGCTGACATAAGTTTGGGAATAGGGATGCAGGGGAGGGGGTGGGGGGAAGTCAAGGACTAGGGTTAGAAAATAAGATTTTCGGGAACTATTCATGTTCGTTGTTTTTTATGTTTGTTTTGGTGTGTTGTTTGTGTTTATATAAAATGTGAAAACCCAATAAAAATATTATAAAAAAAAAATGAAGTAGAAATCCTGTTAGAAGCAGTATGGGCTCCAGAACAGATTGCTGTAATGCACTGCAAAGGTCATGGACGAGGAAGGGATCCAATAACCAGAGGAAATCATGCTGCTGACAAAGCAGCCCGAGAGGCAGCCCAAAAGCCTGTGGGAGGATTTATAGCAGCCCTCATACCAGAGGTAGTTCCAGAAGAAGTTAAACCTCACTATACCCCAGAAGAGAGGAAGTGGGCTGAACAGGAAGGAGCAGTTGTGAAGGACGGTTGGATGATCCTGCCAGACAATAGGATTTATGTACCTCATCATCTAGCAGGCACAATTGTAAGAAATTATCATGAATCTACTCACCTTGGCGGTACTGCAACCAGAGAGAGTCTCAGTCGGAAGTTGTATATTATTAATCTATCACAATTAGCAACTTGCATTTCACAGAAATGTGTTCTTTGTGCTAAAAACAATCCCAGGCAGGGACCGGTACAACCTCCTGGAATCCAACATGTGGGATATGTCCCCATGGAAAGCCTAATTGTGGACTTCACAGAGCTGGTCCCTTCTAAGGGATTCAAGTATCTCCTTGTGTTTGTAGATACTCTTACCGGATGGGTTGAAGCTTTTCCCACCCGAACTGAAAAGGCACGAGAGGTAACTAAGAGACTCCTGACTGAATTGATCCCGAGGTTTGGATTACCTAGATGCATTGGAAGTGATAATGGGCCAGCGTTCATTGATCAAGTAGTACAAGAAGTATGTCGAGTCCTACAAGTGAAATGGAGACTGCATGCAGCCTATAGGCCTCAGAGTTCAGGGAAAACTGAAAGAATGAATCGGACTCTGAAAACCCAATTGGCAAAATTAACCCAGGAAACGGGATTGGGATGGGTAGATGTGTTATCCATAACACTGTTTCGTGTTCGGTGTGCACCCACAAAAAGACTTAAGTTGTCACCTTTTGAGCTCCTGTATGGGAGACCGCCCTCCTTTGTTCAGGATATTTCAGCTGATCTTAAACAAATAGGAGACCATGTGACACAGGGACAAGTGCAATCTCTCTCCCGTGTTTTTGTTTCTCTTAACAGGTGGGCCCTCGAGCGCACGCCGTGCAGCATTGCCGAGCCGATTCATCAGTTCCAGGCTGGCGATAGCGTATGGGTGAAAGAGTGGAAACGTGATCCACTTGCACCTAAGTGGCGTGGACCTTACACCGTCTTGCTCTCTACTCCAACAGCGGTGAAGGTAGCTGAGGTGACCCCCTGGATTCATCACTCCCGTTTGAAGAAGTCCGAAGGCAGTTGGACGTGCAAAGGTGACCCCTCTAATCCTCTTAAACTGACTCTCTCCAAAAACCCCTGTATCTAGCCCTACCGGGAACGGGCTAGGTCACGGGCAACATTAGACGACCGGCCTGCTGCAGCCACAACCTGGAAGCTGGCTGACCTGCGCACGCCTGAAGCTTGAGGAGCATCTGAACCAGCGATTGTGAAAGGAAAGATTCTCTTATACAATTAATTGACTGCCCCCCCCCTTGTGGAACAATTATCAGAGATATTACTCATTGGGGATCCTCGGGATATATGTTTTGGTCTTGGTGGTTCCCCATTTCTGTCACTGGGGGAATTATATTGGGACTAATATTTATTTGCTATCACAATAAGGTAATCTTTTGTGGAAGGAATGCATATGCTAGACATCAACATGATTTTATTATTAATCCTGATCCCTTGGGAAGGGGAAGGGTCCTTGAATCTGACCAAATTGACTAAATATGGATTCCGCCATGACCACAATATGTGGGTAGGTTTAGCTGAAATGGTAGCCAATGTTGCAAATAGGACCAATTGCCTTGTTTGCTCTCTTGGGCCAGATGATTCAGAGGGAGGTATGCCCTTATTACCGATACCATTAGATGCCATTGGTATGGTAAGCGAAATACCACACCAAACAGAAATACAGAATTTCCCCGGATGGAACTCAACTAAACCATTACGAGTTATACCTGTACAAGGGGAATTCTGTGTACATAAATCATCAGATGCAGCTGATTCTACCATGATAGGCTCTTCTCATTGTCACTATACTTGGGATAATATTAAGAATACCTGGGCACACGATACTACCTATCGAACTCGGAATACCTTGCCCTGTGCACCTCCTTTTATTCATGCATGGAAAGTGGTATGGAACATAACTGTGACAGAAAAAGGCAATCTAACATACTGCACTGTGAACTCTCTGCCTCTTTTGATATTTCGCCTTCTGTACTCCACGTACCAAAAACCTCAGACCCGATGGTTGTGGTGGATATGTGGAGAATGGGCATACAAGAAACTCCCCTCCAAATGGAGTGGGACTTGTTTCCTGGGATGGGTATTACCACCAATGTGGATTATGCCCACTAATTTGGCCAAGCGTACACGAAGAAACGCTGATATTTCTCATATAGCAGGAGGAAGTACCCAAAGTTGGAGCGGTACTGATGATTGGCCACCAGAGCGCATTATAGCCTATTATGATCCTGCCTCCTGGAATCCTGGTGAGCTCATACAAGGGGCACGGGATCCTATTTATAATCTAAACAGAATAATTCGATTGCAAGCAGTAGTGGAACTTGTAACCAATGCAACGGCCCAGAGTTTGAGACTTATTGCACAACAGTTGGATGAAAGTAGAGCCGCCATTTTGCAGCTGAAAATGGGAATGGATTATGTACTTGCCAAGCAGGGAGGCCTATGTGGAGTCTTGAACTTGACAGGGAATGCCTGTTGCTTTAACATTTCAGATAATGGTGAGGCAATCCGTGTGTTGGCCACAAAGATGGAGAATATAGCACATGTCCCAGTACAAACATGGGAAGGATGGGATATGGGATGGCTCACCAATTGGTTACCTAATGTCACAGGACTCAAAGGGATACTATTGTCTTGCTTGTTTTTCTTGACAGTAGTGGTAATGGTTTTATGTATGATGCCATGTATCATTTCATGTTTTAGAAGTACAATTAGCAAGATGGTTTCAAATGAAACTCTACCTCATATCATGGCCCTATACAGAGCTTTACCTCAGGAATATGATGAAGATCAAGCTATCAAGGACACTTGGGACGAAGGTCCTTGAGCTTGAAAGGGGGGAATGAGGCATCAGGCATAAGCCTGCATTTTATTAATGTTTGGTCAGGACTTGTATATTAAAGAGAGAGCTTAAAGATTTTAAAAAGTTTTATGCCAGGCAGACCAGCTGCTTAAGAAAACACTGGCAATGTTTTCCTCCTAGACAAGGGGCCCCCTTTTGATTTATAGCAGAAAACAATTCTCAAAGTCGTAAAAGCTGGAATTACAGACTGAGTAAGGACACTGACCCTACATGTTACAGAAGATAAAAAAAAGGCAGAGATAAATATAATTAATAGTTGGTAAATAGTAAAATAATACCAATGTGCCTCCCAGTAAAATGAGCTAGATCTTCTTTCTAAGGTTAAAGACCAAATGGAGAAGCATCTAGCTGGCAGAAAGAGAGGCTTTTTGGGAAGTCTTTTTAAAGCATTTTTGGGAAGTCTCTTTTTAAAAGCTGTTTCTTTCTTAAACTGAGAGAGTTTGAGGGCAATAAATGTTGGGAAGAGCTAATGGGAAAAGCAACTGGCTGGAGAAGGGGGGGGGTGTAAACTGAAGAGGC
The DNA here is from genome assembly GCF_964188305.1 of Podarcis bocagei. Lineage (NCBI taxonomy): Eukaryota > Metazoa > Chordata > Lepidosauria > Squamata > Lacertidae > Podarcis > Podarcis bocagei. Next base: position 62,053,870 of record NC_138131.1, read on the forward strand.
TTCTTTTGAAACTGCTTTTTTTACTGAGTTCCCTTTTCTACTTTACAAAGACCTTATTCCTTTTAAGAGGCTACCTGTGTTGTGTATTAAATATATTGTCTTAAATGTAATTATGCAAAGGATTTAAGAAATGCTAGATTTCATATAGTTGTAAGAGTTGTATTTTGAAATTAAGTCAGCCACCAGTCTAGCCCCCCTGCCAGACAGGAAGACGCCATCCAAGCTGTCCTGATATATTAGTTGTCAGACATTTGTTTAGAAACCTTCAAATGAAGGAGATCTTTCAATGTTGATGTGAAACTCAAGATCCTTGACATATGTTTAAGATAAAAATTTAAGATTAACCATTTGTTTTAGAAGGCAATAGGGCAAGGAGGGCAAGAGGTGAGCTGGTAATTAAGATTCCTTGTTGAGACACATGTAAGATATATTACTACTTATTTGTCATTTATAGATGTAACAATATATAGCTCTTTGTGTTCCATATAAGGACAGGAGGATATGGGTGTATCTTTTAGGATTGGATATAGCAATCAGCCAATAGGAAATCCAACCAGGCTGATTGGACAGAGGCAGCCACAGGAGGAGCAAAGGGGGCTGGATTAAGGGAATATAAGGGCTGGCCATAATGGCAGGAGGCCAGGCCAGAGCTTGGTAACCATATACCACTGTGCCTCTCATTTATTTGTCTGACAAATAAATAATTATTTTAATTTCTCTATTGCTGCGTTGAATATTTCATTCCAGCTAAGCGTTAACCACAAGCAGGGTGCTACAGTATGACCAAAACCATTTCCCTTACTGTCTTCCTTAAATACATCTTGAAAAAGACGGTAAGTGTGCGGGAAAGAGAGTTTGAATCGGATTAGTCTGCTCTTGTATTTATGTTCCCCTAAACCAAGCATGTCCAAAGTCCACTTTGGGGGCCTTCCACCCATCTCTCCTAGATCTCAAAATGCATTGGTTTTGTCATATTTCCTGCTATCCTGCCAAAGAATTTAAATTTTCCCAATGTTCTTTTAGACCAGGCATGTCCAAAGTCCAGTTCAGGGGCCTAATCTGGCCCTCTGGTCGATTTAATCCGGCCCTCGTGGCGGTTTATTTACTAGGGCAAAACTTCCCCCCAAAAAGCTCAAGAACTTTAATCCTAAAAAAAGGTCAGCACCTCTGAGGTCAAATCCTTAAAAAAGGCTCAACAATTGTGGGGTTTTACTGTTAATATGCTTCTTCTTAATTGCATTTCACTATTAATATACTTCTTAATTGTATTTCAGTTCAACAATGACTTTGATAAAATACATCTTTTGTGACGTGCAGAAGGCTTGAGTTACCTATGAGGTGCAACAGTTACCATATAGCATATATTCAATATAAAAAACAGCAACAATTGGTTGTTGACAAAGGACAGCTGGCATATATATATAAAAGATATTAACTGATATGCATGCCATTCCAGATATAGCTATATAATCTCTACTGTTGGTAAGAGAAGAACTTTGGAGCAGGCATTTTCAAAAAAAGAGTTTTTTATGAACCGCTCTAATACCAAGTTACCGTCAGGAGCTGAGGGGCCGTATCAAACCTCAATCCAGCCATCACATCACAGAGCAGCCTTTTGGGCTCCTGTGAAAGACATACTAATATTCGTGTAAAAACTCTGTTTTGTGTTTCGAAGGTTGCCGAAGCCGAGGAATGCTACAATACAGCTCTCCGTTTATGTCCGACTCACGCGGATTCTCTTAATAACCTGGCGAACATCAAGCGAGAACAAGGGAATATCGAGGAGGCTGTCCGCCTCTACCGGAAAGCTCTTGAGGTACGTGCGTGGAGAATTACAACAATTAAATTGACATATAAGGGTTAGGCATGCGTACCCTGGACTCCTAGTCTGGGTCTTTTTAAAAATCGCCAATCAAATTTTTCTTGATCAATAACGGAAATAATGGTGAAGAAGTGAAAGTGAAGTAGCATTTTGAGGCTCGACAAAGCATGGTCCGATAAGTCCCTTTTGGAAGGAAGAGGGTCTGTCCCCCTTTTTATATTCCTAGGCCTCCTGGAATGACCAAAAATCTGCTTTTTCATCAGAAGAACAATGCAAGGTGTTAAGGAACGGTACAGAAATTGAAATAAAAGCTGGGCACATGCTGTTCTCTGTGTCGGCTGAGCTTGATCCCCTGACAGTCTTATTTTCTAACAGTATTTCCTATGCGTACGAAAAAGGCAGTTCATAGGCCCATTATTATTATTATTATTATTATTATTATTATTATTATTATTATTATTATTATTATTATTATTATTATTATTATTATTATCATTACCACAAATCATTCCAAACGGTGATTTATTTTGCAGCCAGCCCCTGCCACATTTGAGCATCAAAGAGGGGCTCTTTAAAATACGGCATTGGTCATTTGACAGTCTGATCTCCCAACAGTATTTCCTATGCATGCTAAAAAGGCAGTCCATAGGTTCCTCCTCCTCCTTAATTTTTGCAAGTCAATCCAAATGAGGATTTATTTCACGCCCACAACCTTTGAGCCTCAAAGAGCAGCCTCCATCTCTTTAGAATGCTTCTCAGGGAAACTAAGAGTGAGCTTCTTCCCCGCAGGTCTTCCCGGAGTTTGCAGCTGCGCATTCAAATTTAGCCAGTGTTTTGCAACAGCAGGGGAAGCTCCAGGAGGCCCTCATGCACTACAAGGAGGCCATCAGGTGAGCTTCCAAAGCCATGGGGAAAATAGATTGAAAGAGCTCCTCCTTACTGTATTTTAATCTTTTGCTGGAAGCCGCCCAGAGTGGCTGGGTATAAATAATAAATTATTGTTGCTGTTGTTAATAATTATTATTACTCCTCATGCGCTGGTCTGGTGCCTGTGGGAAAGCTCTCCTCTTGTGGATAAAGCACTTTCTCTTTTTCTTTTAGGTTTTTTTATTTTTTATTTTTATTTTTATTTTATTTTTTGTCCCTTGAAGGACAGCCAAATTTAAATAACAATTCGACACACAGCTGCGAGGCATTTGTGAGCTTTTTTGCGGAGAAGGTCCTGTTGCTCCGCCATGACCTCCCTGCCAATTTGGATACAATAAAGGAACTGGAGGCCCCTCGACTGTCCTCGGGTCCAGTATTGGACCACTTTGACCGGATATCTCCAGCCGATGTGGACAGACTCCTCCGAGCTGGAAAGCCCACCACCTGTCCTCTTGACCCGTGCCCGTCCTGGCTGATTAGAGCGTGCCCAGACAAGGTGCGGGCCCCCCTGGGGGATATCATCAATTTGTCCCTTGGCACTGGGATATTCCCAGGGGAACTGAAGGAGGCAGTGGTGTGTCTGCTCTTAAAGAAAACATCATTAGATCCTTTAGATCTATCCAATTACCGCCCGGTTTCGAATCTTCCATTCCTGGGTAAGGTGATTGAGAGAGCGGTTGCTGAACAGCTTGGTAGGTTTCTGGATGAAACATCTGCTCTCGATCCATTCCAGTCCGGCTTCCGCGCTGGTCATGGGACCGAGACGGCTCTGGTCGCCCTAACAGATGATCTCCGCAGGCAGCTGGATCGAGGCGGGTCGGGGCTGCTGATTCTTCTAGACCTGTCAGCAGCCTTCGACATGGTCGATCACGAACTTCTGGACCACCGCCTTGCCGACGTGGGGATCCAGGGCACAGTCCTTCAATGGCTGCGCTCGTTTCTCTCCGGTCGGGGACAGAGGGTGGCGCTTGGGGGGGGGGGAATTGTCATCGCGCCACTCCTTGGTGTGTGGAGTGCCTCAGAGTGCGATACTCTCCCCGATGCTTTTTAACATCTTTATGCGCCCCCTCGCCCAGCTTGTCCAGAGTTTTTGGCTGGGTTGCCATCAGTATGCCGATGACACCCAACTCTATCTGTTGATGGATGGCCATCCTTACTCGGCCCCAGATACACTGACCAGATGTCTGGAAGCTGTGGCTGGATGGTTACGTGGGAGCCGGTTGAAGTTAAATCCTTCGAAGACAGAGGTCCTCTGGCTGGGACGGAGCGATATGGGATTGAGGGGGCAACTCCCATCTCTTGCATGGGTGCAATTAGTGCCAGCATCGTCCGTTAAGAGTTTGGGTGTAATCTTCGACACCTCCCTTTCCATGGAGGCGCAGATTACAGCTATAACAAAGGCGGCATTTTTTCATCTCCGCCAAGCTAAGCAGTTGGCTCCTTATCTCTCTCACCCTGACCTAGCCACTGTGATCCACGCGACGGTCACCTCCAGACTGGATTATTGTAACTCGCTCTACGTGGGGCTGCCCTTGAGACTGACCCAGAAACTCCAGCGGGTGCAGAATGCCGCGGCGAGACTCCTTACGGGGTCTTTGCTGCGAGATCATATCCATCCGGTGCTGTACCAGCTGCACTGGCTCCCGGTGGAGTACAGGATCAGGTTTAAGGTGCTGGTTTTAACCTTTAAAGCCCTATACGGCCTAGGACCCTCGTACCTATGGGACTGCCTCTCCTGGTATGTCCCACAGAGAAATTTACGGTCTGCAAATAAAAACACCCTAAAGATCCCAGGTCACAGAGAGGTTAGGTTGGCCTCAACTAGAGCCAGGGCTTTCTCGGCTGCGGCTCCAATCTGGTGGAACGCTCTGTCACAAGAGACTAGGGCCCTGTGGGACCTGACATCCTTCCGTAGGGCCTGCAAGACAGAGCTGTTCCACCAGGCCTTTGGTCAGGGCGCAGACTGACTCCCTCCTCTGGCAACCTGCACAGAATTTTGCTTGATGGTTGCCATTAATTTGATTTTAATTTGATTTAATTAATTTTATAATGAATGTTTTAAAATGTTGGACTATTTTGATTGTTGTTAGCCGCCCTGAGCCCGGCTTCGGCTGGGGAGGGCAGGATATAAATATTATTATTATTATTATTATTATTATTATTATTATTATTATTATTATTATTCAGTTTTTTTATTTTATCATTTTATTTCCATACACTCCAAACATTTTCAATATATACAATACTGGGATTATACAAACCCCTTGGACTCTCCCCCACCCCCCACCCCCCGTTTCCATATTTTGCCATCTTTTCTTGCATGTAATTACAATGATTCGTTCTATTCCATTTCCTTATTTGCTACTTTGGCTTCATCAATGTTATATCAATCCTGCCTGTGGAAAACCATCTAATTCGATTTTAATTTGATCCTGATTTGTTTTTAGGAGGTAATTTAATTATTGTTTGATTTTATACTAATGTTATATATTTGATGTTAGCTGCCCTAAGACCGGTTTCGGCCAGGGAGGGCGGGATACAATTATTATTATTATTATTATTATTATTATTATTATTATTATTATTATTATTATTATTATTTCTAAATATGTATCTTTAAGGTATTCAATAAATTTTTCCCATTCTTGTTTAATTTTTTTTTATATATAAATAGTTTTTATTAAGTTTTAGCATTTTATATTCAACACAAACATCATTCTTGCAGACAGCATAGATGAATCCCAATCTCCCCCAGCTTCCCTCTTCTGGTTTTTTAAATATTTACTTCTCCTGCCTATCTCATTCTCCCTTAATTTTGCCATCTTTGAACTAACGATGGTTATATCCTTAAGGTTTTTGCACCATGCTTTTTCACATTTCATCTTCATTATTTTCCCCATTTTGTCCTTTTAACTTTTTTCTTTGCTTAAATTTCCTATCATCTTGATGTCTGATCTTCACAGTCATTTTGATAATCCACTCTTCTTTTGTTGGGACCTTCTCTTCCTTCCACATCCGGGCTAAGAACATTCTGGCATAAATAGAATACACTGTCTTTTTAGGTCTCTTGGTATTTCTTCACCCGTTAAACCTATTAGAAAGGCTTCTGGTTTTTACACAAATGTTCTCTCTCCCCCCCCCCCCAGTTAATTATACAGTGGTACCTTGGTTCTCAAACTGAATGTGTTCCAAAACCAAGGTGCATTTTCCCATAGAAAGTCATGCAAAACGGATTAATCCGTACCAGACTTTGAAAAACAATCCCTAAAACAGCCATTTAACATGAATTTTACTATCTAACGAGACCACTGATCCCTAAAATGAAAGCAGTCATCCATGTACTGTACTCTAAAATAAATACAACAGTCTTGTAAATGATAAAAATGAAAATTATTTTTTTTCCTCACCTGCACTGATGATAGTCATTGTTCGGATGGGGACCGGGGCTTCTATCCGTTTCTGCAATCACACAATCAATCAATCAATCAATCAATCAATCAGTAACTAAACTGGGATCCGCACAGTCGCAAAAACAAATGAACCAAAAAAGCCTCCGAAACAAAAACACCACATAAATTGCAAAAACCAAAGCACCAAACTTAATCTGTTCCCGAAGTCTGTTTGATTGGTGCAGGCGCCCCAGAAAGAATAGCTGACAGCCAAATTTGATGTTTGGCTTCCGAAAAACGCCTGGAAACTGGAACACTTTTTCTGGGTTTTCGGCATTTGGGAACCAAAGCGTTTGAGTAGTAGTAATAATAATAATAATAATTTGTTTTTGTTTGTATCCCACCCTCGCCGGCCAAGGCTGGGCTCAGAGCAGCTAACATCATAAAAACAACACAACGAGCCTAAAAGCAGACATCAAGTAATTCAAATAAAAATTAATTCAGACAAGTTAAAATCCGGGCAGGTGGCAATTATTAGGGTGGAATTGAGAGTGATTAATAATTGCCAGAATTGAGGAGCATGGAATTTCCCAAAAGGAAAGTGCTGCTTGTCCGTATGAAGAGGATGCCACAATGCTGAACCTTTCTGTATAAAAAACCTTCTGTATAAAGAAACCTGTATAAAAAACATTTGAGAACCAAGGTCTCACTGTCTCACATGACCACTAGGGTGGTTCATAAAAAAACACTTTTTTGAAGATGCCTGCTCCCAAGGTCTTATCTTACTACACTAGGGATTATATAGCTATATCTGAAATTTTGTGCATATCAGTTAATATCTCAACCCTCCATGAAAATAGCTGTTTTCTTGGACGTTTTCCTATTTTGTGAAGGCTTTGGAGAAGGCATTTTTTAAAAAAGTTTTTTTAATGAACTGCCCTAAAGACCACCGTATAGGATAGAAAGAGCCTTCTTGACCCTTACATTTCCAGCGTAACTTCAGAGTATTTTTGTACCAAAATGGCACTTTTTCTCTCCCCCTCCATGTCAGAATCAGTCCCACTTTTGCAGACGCCTATTCCAACATGGGGAACACCTTGAAGGAAATGCAAGACGTCCAGGGAGCTCTGCAATGCTACACAAGAGCAATCCAGATAAATCCTGCGTTTGCCGATGCCCACAGCAACCTCGCTTCCATCCATAAGGTAAGCTTTGTGTCTCTGCTAAATCTATTTTTTTTAAAAAAAACTGGGGGGGGGGCAGCAGGGGAATCTTAGTTTTTACAAAAGGAAAACAACTGGCAAAAGCCGTCCCAAACCGAGATGGGGCACAAAAAGAAAAAGGGGAGAATTGGAATTTATGCTGGAAGTGTGAGGAGGCAGAGGGCACGCCGATACGTTTATGGTGGGGCTACAGAAACGTTAAAAAATTCATGAGGAAATAAAAAAGATGATCAGAATTAATTTAGAGGGGAAAACCAGAGGCATATTTACTGAGTATAAGAGGTAAAGAAATACCACAAGATGGGAAGATATTATTCTTATACGCGACAGCTGCAGCAAGGCTACTCCTTGCACAAAACTGGAACAGGAAATATATACCCACAAAGGATGACTGGATAAAGAAACTAATTGAATTTATAGAACTGGCAAGGTCAAGTGCAGTAATAAGGTACCAATCAAACTGGAAAATAAAAATATAATGGAAATGGTTTGAAGATTATGTGTTCAAGTACTGCTCAAAAACTAACATGTTGATATGTTTGGTTTAATGTTTGTAAATCTGGTTTATAATAATAATAAATAGTAAGTTAAAAGAGTTAAGAAATATAAATTTAGATAAAAATTGCAATGTGAATGTGAGTGAAGGAAGTCATGTGGGTATTTGGGTAAATGCTGAGTTGTGTATAGGGTTAGATGTGGGGAATCCATATATGTAATGTATAGTGTTGAAAATGTACGGCAACTAGCATGTAAAATGAAATCAAAAATAAATAAATAAATAAATAGGGGGGAAATAAAAATGGCAATGTGAAATATTATATAGGAGGGTGAGGGGCGGTGGAGGGAAGCCACGAGGGTGGTTTTAATGTCTGAAATTTTGGGTGGTAGGGTAATACGAATTTTGTTTTGTGTCTATGTGTTTGTTTGTAAATAATTTTTTTAAAAGGAAAATGAAAAAATTGCTATTTTTACTTTGAAATAAAAATGGGGGGGTCTTATACGGGTGATTGGGTGGGTGAATGGCTCATTTTCTTAAATTTGAGCCCCCCCAAATAGAGGGTGGCTTATATAGACGGAAAGTATGGTGGAGTTCCACACCCAAAAATCTCATTGTGACTTCCAATCACCCCTACGTCACATTTCCGATGGCGCCCTTTTGCTCGTCTCTCCTAGATCTCAAAATGCATTGGTTTTGTCATATTTCCTGCTGTCCTTTGTCAATCCACACCTGCCAAAGAATTTAAATTTTCCCAACATTTTTTTTTAGACCACACATGTCCAGCGTGTGGCCGGGGAGCGTAACCTGGTTTACTTACTGGGGCAACCCCCCCCCCCAAATGCTCAACAACTTCAATCCTAAAAAGAGCTCAACAACCTTGGGGTTAAATCCTAAAACAGCTCAACAAATTTGCCCCGCCCTCATGTCAAATCTGGCCCTCTTTGGGAAAATTTGGGCACCCCTGTAAATTTAGACAATACAGTCCTATCTCGGGTTAAATATGCTTCAGGATGAATATTTTTGGGTTGCGCTCCGCAGTGACCCAGAAGTAACGGAGCACGTTACTTGCGGGTTTCGCCGCATGCACAGACCCTCAAAATGATGTCATGCGCAGAAGCGGCGAATTGCGACGTGCAGATGCGGGTTGCATTCGCTTCAGGATGCGAACGGGGCTCCGGAACGGATCCCATTCACATCCAGAGGTACCACTGTACTCTGCAAGTGTCCTGTTCTCTATGAAATGTTTCTTCCAAAACCTCTCGTAATTCTGCCTGTATTATAATCTTGCTAATTCTGCGTATTTTAGCCTTTTTGCTAGCTACGCCAACTTAGTAGGGATGGGATTCTCCTTTCCATCCTTTGTCTGTTAAGATTCTCGCTGCGGCTATTGTAGACACTGTGACTTGCCATTGTTTTATAACCATTTATTGTAACATTTATTCTATGATCAATTACAATAATCATTCATTGTAATATTCATTTATTGTACGATTAATTACAATTTATTGTAATTGTTAAGAGTAGGTTTCTATTGAATTTTTACATGCTGATACTCAATATTATTCTATAGCATGGGGAGGCAAACTACGGCCCCATGGCCTTCTCAATCTAGCCGGGAGTCGGCATGTTTTGACACGAGTATAATGTGTCCTTTTATTTAAAATGCACCTCTGGGTTATTTGTGGGACATAGGAATGCGTTCCTTTTTCCCCCTCCCCAAAATCTAGTCTGGCCCCCACAAGGTCTAAGGGACAGTGGACGGCCCCCTGCTGAAAAAGTTTGCCGACCCCTGTTCTATTCCAATGATTGTTGAATGTTACTTTATAAGTCTACCAGGTGTGGATCATCGTGCCTTCTGTCTGTTCTTCATCTTTGGTTTTGATGGTTGAGAAAAAAAGCTAGTGGCAATTGCTGAAATATCCCTCCCTTTCTAGGATTCCGGAAACATCCCAGAGGCAATTGCTTCGTATCGCACCGCCTTGAAACTGAAGCCGGATTTTCCTGACGCTTACTGCAACCTGGCGCACTGTTTGCAGGTGAGGCAGAGTTTTAAGGGCCAACACTCCCAGGGTTTCCGGCATTTGGGAACCGAGGCGTTTGAGTCCCAAGGTACCACGGTAATGGTAAAAGCGTCACCTAATTCAGGAATTGTCCAATGTCACTTTAGAGACCAACTCAGTTTGTTCTGTGTCTAAGCTTTCATGTGCAGGCAGACTTATTCAGATACACTGAAGCGGAAGTCCCCACACCCTGATATTTAGAGGGAGGGTGGGGCGGGGTATTTCTCTGAACGGTAGTAGGACTCAATCGGTATGGTCAACCTGTGGACGACTGTGTCTCATTACATATCCTAGAATCATAGAATCATAGAATCATAGAATCATAGAGTTGGAAGAGACCACAAGGGCCATCGAGTCCAACCCCCTGCCAAGCAGGAAACACCATCAGAGCACTCCTGACATATGGTTGTCAAGCCTCTGCTTAAAGACCTCCAAAGTAGGAGACTCCACCACACTCCTTGGCAGCAAATTCCACTGTCGAACAGCTCTTACTGTCAGGAAGTTCTTCCTAATGTTTAGGTGGAATCTTCTTTCTTGTAGTTTGGATCCATTGCTATCCTAAATATCCTAAAACTATTTCTTGTAGTTTGGATCCATTGCTATCCTAAATATCCTAAAACTATTTCAGGTCATCTGCGTACCATCCCTTGTTTTTTCAGTCATTCACAGTTGCCAGCAGGTGGACTTATACCATTGACTCCTACTACCCTTCGGAGAAAAACCCCAACTCACCCTCCCACTATATATCAGGGTCTGGGGGCTTCTCCTTACTCTTATATAGCAGGGTCTGGGGACTTCTCCCTCTGTATATCAGGGTCTGGGGACTTCCGCTTCAGTGTATCTGAAGAAGTGTGCATGCACACAAAAGCTTATATCAGGCATCCCCAACCTGCGCCCCCCCCGATGTTTTGGCCTACAACTCCCATGATCCCTAGCTAACAGGACCAGTGGTCGGGGATGATGGGAATTGTAGTCTAAAACATCTGGAGGGCCGAAGGCTTGGGGTGCCTGGCTTATACCAAGAACAAACTTTGTTGGTCTCTAAGGCACTACTGGACAATTTTTATATATATTTTGACTTCATCAGACCAATACGGCTACCTACCTGAATCTAGAACCCTGGTTTTCTTTGCCCCCTTTCAGATCGTCTGTGATTGGACCGATTACGACGAGAGAATGAAGAAGCTTGTCAGTATTGTGGCTGACCAGCTGGAGAAGAACCGGCTCCCTTCGGTGCACCCCCATCACAGCATGCTGTATCCACTGTCTCACGGCTTCCGAAAGGCTATTGCCGAGAGACATGGGAACCTTTGCCTGGACAAGGTGGGTCTATGCTGTGAAGAGGTGTGCGCCGCTCCGTTCCGTCAGAGTTTGAATGCTTTCATGTTGGCTTTGGATATATAATAATATATAATAATTTATTATTTCTACCCTGCCCATCTGTCTGGGTATCCTCAGCCACTCTGGGTGGCTGCCAACCAAATATTAAAAACACAAGGCAGCATTAAATATTTAAAAACTTCCCTAAACAGGGCTGCCTTCAGATGTCTTTTAAAAGTGAGATAATTGCTTATTTCTTTGACATCTGATGGAAGGGCGTTCCACAGGGCGGCCGTCACCACGAGAAGGCCCTCTGCCTGCTTCCCTGTAACTTGGCTTCTTGCAGGGAGGGAAGCGCCAGAAGGCCTTCGGGAGAGGGACCCCGGTGTCCGGGGTGGAGATGCTCCTTCAGGTCTACTGGGCCGAGGCCATTGAGGGCTTTCAAGGTCAGCACCGACACTATGAATTGTGCTTGGAAACGTACTGGGAGCCAAAGCAGATCTCTTGGGACCGGTGGTATGTGGTCTCAGTCAGACTGGATTTAAATCCTTTATTTTACAGAAAGGTTTGATCTTGCTGGCATCCTCTTAATATTGACAACCAGAGGAAAGTTTCATCTGCTGGGCTGTTTAGGGCTTTCAAGGTCAGCACCAACACTTTGAATTGTGCCCGGAAACGTACTGGGAGTCAATGCAGGTCTTTCAAGACTGGTGTTATGTGGTCTCTGCGGCTGTTCACGGCCCCCAGTCTGGCTACCACATTCTGGATTAATTGCAGTAAGGTAGCCCCACATAGAGCGCATTGCAGTCGTCCAAGCTGGAGATAACAAGAGCATGCGCCACTCTGGCAAGAGAGTCCGTGGGCAGGGAGGGTCTTATCCTGCATCCCAGATAGAGCTGCCCTGGACACAGAACAGACCTGTGCCTCCATGGGTCCAAAATGACCCCCAGACTGTGCAGCTGGTCCTTCAGGGGCACAGTTGCCCCGTTCAGGACCAGGGAGTCCCCCCCACCCGCCCACACACCACAGAACTTCAGTCTTGTCAGGATTCAACCTCAACCAGTTAGCTGCCATCCATCCTCCAACCGCCTCGAGGCACCCGCGCAGGAACTCCACCGCCTTTGCCGGCTCTGATTTGAAAGAGAGGTAGAGCTCTCTATCAGGCTTCCTCAACCTTGGCCCTCCTGATGCTTTTGGCCTACAGCTCCATGGTCCCTAGCTAGCAGGTCTAGTGGTCAGGGATGATGGGCACTGTAGTTTGAAAACAGCTGGAGGGCCAAGGTTTAGGAAGCCTGCTCTGTATTGGCGCCAATGGCTGTTAAGCGAAAAAATTCCAGGGTGAGTGACTCCTTGACAGCCTAGCTCACCGGGGCACTTGTCCCCCATGGGTCCATGCTGTCAGTAAAAGGAGGAAGTCCCAGCCCGGTAATTTGGAGCAAAACAGTGGTCAGTAGACCATGATTCTTACTGTTGCACCACAGGTCTGCCCAGGAGTAAGAACCCCGAGCATGGGGCAATGTCAACTTTTAAAACTTCCTTCTTCCCCCCAGAATACACTTCAAGCAGCATCGTTGATACATCATCACTACATCACTAGCACATCACAAATGAGGAGGGGTATACAAGGGTTATGCATTCACTATGAGGTCCCTTTATCAGACCCCTTAAATCTCCATCACTGAAAGAACAATAAAACTCTTGACACGTCCTTTCCCACTGGACTTGTCTGGAGATGGGCATTCAGAACACCTGCCTTGCTAAACTGCCTTGGCAGATGTCTATGGTTGCCCCCTTGGTCCCTCCCTCGGTGGGGTGCCGTGTATGTGCTCTCAGGCTTGGGGAATTCTGGCGGGATGCCCTGTTCCTGCTGCCTACATGACTTCCTGCTTCTTGGCTCATGGAGGGAGGTGGAGCCCAAATTCGTTCAAATGGCGGAATGAGGAGAGTCGGTTAAAGCATAGATTTTCTGCGTGTCTTTCTTGGGCTGTCAAGTCAAAGGTATGTATATTTGTAACATTGGAACAACTTCAAAGATGTGGCCTCATGTCCCCCACCCCCATGTCATTTCCGTAACCCGGCTTTCTTGAATCCCCTTGCTAGATCAACGTGCTCCACAAGCCGCCTTACGAGCACCCCAAGGACCTGAAAGGCAGTGAGGGCCGGCTCCGCGTTGACTACCTGAGCTCTGACTTTGGGAACCACCCCACCTCCCATCTCATGCAGTGAATCCCAGGCATGCACAATTCGGACAAATTTGAGGTGAGGTGCACAAGAGGGCAGCTGTGTGAGTAGCTCAGGCGGCAGAGCGCTGAGACTCTGAATCTTGGGGTCATGGGTACGAGCCCCACGTTGGGCCAAACGAATGAATACAGCCTAGGACCGCCTCTCCACGGAGGATCTAACAGTCTGCAAATAAAAAAAATGTTAGAGGTCCTGGGCTTCAGGGAGATTAGGCTGGCCTCGACCAGGGCCAGGGCCTTTTCAGCCTTGGCCCCGGCCTGGTGGAACTCTCTGCCACAAGAGATCAGGACCCTGTGGGATCTGACATCTTTCTGCAGGGCCTGTAAGATGGAGTTGTTCCGCCGGGCCTTTGGTTCAACCTGACTCCCCTTCTCTTTTTGTGTAAGGACTAGTATGAAAGAGGCCTCCCAGTGTTCTCACAGGCCCATATAAGAGTTGGGCCTGATGAGCGTTTACTGTTCCCAACCCTAATCCTGCGGAAAGCCATCTAATTGGATTTGAATTTGATCCTGGCTTGTTTTCAGGAGGTAATTTCGTTATTGCTTGATTTTATACCAGTGTTACATATTTGGTGTTAGCCTCCTTGAGCCCGGTTTCGGACGGGGAGGGCAGGATACAAATAAAAGTTTTTTTTATTTTTTAATTATTATTATTATTATTATTATTATTATTATTATTATTATTATTATTATTATTATTATTATCATCATCATCATTATCATTATCCTCTTAATTTGCATCAGCCCTTGGTTGTAGCAATAAAACAACGAGATGATCTGCAAGGAATAGAAATGAAAAATCAATGATATCAAATACATTTGAGGGTTTTGAATCGAGAGTGGACCTTATTCTGACTGCCCCAGCTCAAAACCCGGCCGCCTTTGCCGTCACCTGCTCCTCTTGATCTGCCAAGAGAGGACTCTGGGGTAGTGGTTGGGCAACCCGGAACAGGCAATAAAGGAGGGGTAATCATCTCACGACAAACCTAGACAGCATCTTAAAAAGCAGAGACACCACCTTGCCAACAAGGTCAGTATAGTAAAAGCTATGTTTTCCCAGTAGTGATGTATGGAAGTGAGAGCTGGACCATAAAGAAGGCTGATCGCCGAAGAATTGATGCTTTTGAATTATGATGCTGGAGGAGACTCTTGAGAGTCCCATGGACTGCAAGAAGATCAAACCTATCCATTCTGAAGGAAATCAGCCCAGAGTGCTCACTGGAAGGACACATCCTGAAGCTGAGGCTCCAAGACTTTGGCCACCTCATGAGAAGAGAATCATAGAATCATAGAGTTGGAATAGACCACAAGGGCCATCGAGTCCAACCCCCTGCCAAGCAGGAAACACCATCAGAGCACTCCTGACATATGGTTGTCAAGCCTCTGCTTAAAGACCTCCAAAGTAGGAGACTCCACCACACTCCTTGGAAGCAAATTCCACTGTCGAACAGCTCTTACTGTCAGGAAGTTCTTCCTAATGTTTAGGTGGAATCTTCTTTCTTGTAGTTTGGATCCATTGCTCCGTGTCCGCTTCTCTGGAGCAGCAGAAAACAACCTTTCTCCCTCCTCTATGTGACATCCTTTTATATATTTGAACATGGCTATCATATCACCCCTTAACCTCCTCTTCTCCAGGCTAAACATGCCCAGCTCCCTTAGCCGTTCCTCATAAGGCATCGTTTCCAGGCCTTTGACCATTTTGGTTGCCCTCCTCTGGACACGTTCCAGTTTGTCAGTGTCCTTCTTGAATTGTGGTGCCCAGAACTGGACACAATACTCTAGGTGAGGTCTGACCAGAGCAGAATACAGTGGCACTATTACTTCCCTTGATCTAGATGCTATACTCCTATTGATGCAGCCCAGAATTGCATTGGCTTTTTTAGCTGCTGCGTCACACTGTTGGCTCATGTCAAGTTTATGGTCAACCAAGACTCCTAGATCCTTTTCACATGTACTGCTCTCAAGCCAGGTGTCCCCCATCTTGTTTTTGTGCCTCTCATTTTTTTTGCCCAAGTGTAATACTTTACATTTCTCCCTGTTAAAATTCATCTTGTATGTTTTTGCCCAGTTCTCTAATCTGTCAAGGTCGTTTTGAAGTGTGATCCTGTCCTCTGGGGTGTTAGCCACCCCTCCCAGTTTGGTGTCATCTGCAAATTTGATCAGGATGCCCTTGAATCCATCATCCAAGTCGTTGATAAAGATGTTGAATAAGACCGGGCCCAAGACAGAACCCTGTGGCACCCCACTAGTCGCTCTTCTCCAGGATGAAGAGGAACCATTGATGAGAACCCTTTGGGTTCGGTCAGTCAGCCAGTTACAAATCCACTGAGTGGTAGCATAGTCAAGACCGCATTTTACCAGCTTCTTTACAAGAATATCATGGGGCACCTTGTCAAATGCCTTGCTGAAATCAAGGTAGGCTACATCCACTGCGTTCCCTTCATCTACCAGGCTTGTAATTCTGTCAAAAAAGGAGATCAGGTTAGTCTGACATGACTTATTTTTCAGAAATCCATGCTGACTATTGGTATCACAGCATTCCTTTCTAGGTGCTCACAGACTGTTTGCTTCATGATCTGCTCCAGAATCTTCCCTGGTATTGATGTCAGACTGACTGGGCGATAATTATTTGGGTCCTCTCTTTTCCCCTTTTTGAAAATGGGGACAACATTTGCCCTCCTCCAGTCTGCCGGGACTTTGCCTGTTCTCCAGGAATTCTCAAAGATGACTGCCAGTGGTTCTGAGATCACATCTGCCAGTTCTTTTAATACTCTTGGATGCAGTTCAGCTGGCCCTGGAGACTTGAATACATCTAAACTAGCCAAGTATTCTTGTACTATCTCCTTAGTTATTCTGGGCTGTGTTTCCTTTGCTGAATCATTTGCTCCAAATTCTTCAGGTCGGGCATTGTTTTCTTTATCGGAGAAGACTGAGGCAAAGAAGGCATTGAGGAGTTCAGCCCTTTCTGTGTCCCCTGTTTGCATTTCACCATCTTCTCCTCTGAGTGACCCCACTGTTTCTTTGTTCTTCCTTTTGCTACGAACATACCCATAAAAGCCTTTTTTGTTGCTTTTAACCTCTCTAGCCAGCCTGAGTTCATTCTGTGCTTTAGCTTTTCTGACTTTGTGTCTACACGTGCTGGCTATTTGTTTGAATTCCTCTTTGGTGGTTTCCCCCCTTTTCCAGTTTTTGTACACATCCTTTTTTAATCTTAACTCAGTTAAAAGTTCTTTAGATAGCCACCCTGGCTTCTTTAGGCACCTTCCATGTTTCAGTCTCATTGGTATTGCCTGACGTTGTGCTTTTACTATCTCCCTCTTAACAAACTCCCAGCCATCATGAACTCCCTTTCCTTTTAGTATTACTGTCCATGGGATCTCACCCAGCATTTCCTGGATTTCCTGGAAAAGACCCTGGTGTTGGGAAAGATGGAGGGCACAAGGAGAAGGGGACAACGGAGGACGAGATGGTGGGACAGTGTTCTCGAAGCTACCAGCATGAGTTGGACCAAACTGCGGGAGGCAGTGGAAGACAGAAGTGCCTGGCATGCTCTGGTCCAGGGGGTCACGAAGAGTTGGACACGACTAAACAACAACACAATCATCTTGGTGATGCAGATCAGGTGCTGGAGAGTCGAAATGGGACGGTGGGAAATTTCCTGATAGCAGTCAAGTTGTTCTGACACTTGAGATCATTTAGGCACTGACAGATTAGACCAGGCATCCCCAGCCGTCGGCCCTTCAGATGTTTTGGACTACAATTCCCATCATCCCTGACCACTGGTCCTGTGAGGTAGGGATCATGGGAGTTGTAGGACAAAAACATCTGGAGGGCCGCAGGTTGGGAATGCCTGGATTAGACTGTTTGCTTGACCAAAATCCAAAGTCAGTATCTGTTGTGGGGATAAGCCACAAGAGGGAAGCTCTTTGGCAAAGATTCCCACATTGCAGGGGGTAAGCCTAGATGAGCCTCGTGGCCCTTTCAAACTCCCTAGTTCTATGATTATATATTAGCAATTGCTTCATCATTGAGGAAAGCTGTGATGGTTCATGCGCTTCGTAAATTCTGGCCTTTTCCTGCGATGTTTGGGAAAGATGGGCTTTGTCTACTGTTTATCGGCCTGTGTTTTGCTGCGCCTCACGTGCTTCCTGCTCAAGTGACCCTCAAATGTATTTTATACAATGGACTTTTTATTTCCATTCTTGATTGATATTTATTACGGCCATTGGCCCGTCACACGACAGTTTCCCACCAACATATATATACTTAAACCTCCAAATTTAAAACAGCTAAAAACTTACAAGAACAGACAAGAACCAAAGCAAAATAAGCAAAAGACCCAACAACATACATTACAATAAATTTGCAACATAGACATCGTCTTCTGCTCATAAATTAATAAAAGACATCAGTGGTGATATCACCTAGTTACATCCTAAAACATATATCATGGTTTAAAAGGGTCATCCGAGCCGCACAGGAGTCCGTTTTTCTTCTTTAGGGATAGGACGCTGATCAAGAATCTGGCAACCGTGAGTGATCTTAGGGGATCTTCATCATTTAGTAGATATCTCAGTTTGGCTTCATTCCAATCATCGGCGATTCCCTTTAGATATGGATCAAGAAACTTGCTCCTGGCCGATGAGTGAGAAGCACAATCAAAGATTATGTGATGCAACGATTCCGGTGCCCCACAATTACAATCACATAAGAGCGATATCTGTCCATTGGAAAATCTATTTCTCAGCACGTTCGATGGGAAGGCGTTGAATCTTGCCTTTATAAAGGCATATCTATGAGTCGAAGAAGTTAAGGAATTCAAATAGTTTGGGAGCCTTAAGAGGGGTAATAAACCAAGGTTTTGAGGTGAGCAGGTACCATTGCCCAACACCATTTTCTGCTGCAAGTCCATCTCCTCTAGTTTACAGGTTACTGTTCTTTTAGCTGGAACTATGTCCTGCTCTAGTAATTTAGATGGGGAGATTCCCATTGCCGTAATTTTCAGTTGTAAATTTTTTACCCATGGGCTCTGGAAATCATCTCTCCACATACATTGTATCAAATACAAGTTTGGGAGATTGTGCCATAGAGATAACCAGTGACAGAGTATGTGCTTCCACAGGGCGTTTTCCAGGGATACAATATTAAGTTCCATGTGTAACGCTGTATTACTTACACAGTTGGGCAGTTTCAATATCCCTCTTAAAAACTGATTTTGAATAACCTGTAGGTGAGATAGGTTGACAAAAGTCCCCCAAGTTGAGATGGCATAAGCAATTGTCGGGATCACCTTGGCCTTGAACACTTTCAACGCCGATGGGATGTGGAGGGCTCCATCGGTGAAGAAGAATCGCAAGATCGCCAAGGAGATAGCTTTGGCTCTGTTTGTAACATAAGCTACATGGGCCTTCCATCTAAGGTTATGTTGTAACCAAACTCCCAAGTATTGGAATCTATAAACTGGTTTGATGACTCTCCCATCAATTCTCCAATTATGGAGTTTCCGGCTCTTTGAGAAAACTAGGATCTTAGATTTTCCATAATTAATTGTAAGGGAATTTGTGTTACAATATGATCCAAAAAATTTTAAGGCCCTCCTGAGACCTACTCTAGAAAAGGAGAGGATGACTGCGTCATCCGCATATAGTAACAGAGGGCAACGATAAAGTGCTAGGCGGGGTGCGTGAATCCTTTCTTGAGCCTCTGTTAGGGGAGTCCTCATGTCGCTTATGAATAAATTAAACAGGAATGGAGCCAATATACAGCCCTGTCGGACACCTCTGTTAATGGGAATTGAATTGGTGAGATCGCCCTCCGGAGTGAGTCTCACTCTGGCCACTGAGTTCTCATGGAGTTTAATTATTAGCCAGAGAAGCCTTCTGTCGATGCCCCAGCGGGTGAGTTTTTCCCAGAGGATGTTCCTGGGGATACTATCGAATGCTGCCTTTAGATCAATGAATGCCACACAGAGTTGGCCACCCTTTGGGGTGGAATATTTCCAGGCAAGATGCTGTAAAATTAGAATATGATTAATTGTTGACTGTTTTGGGCGAAATCCAGCTTGTTCGGGCCCAATTAATTTTTTCTCTTCGGCCCATTGGGTAAGTCTGTTCAACAGGAAGCGGGCATACAGTTTCCCCACTATTGAGAGCAGACTGATATTTCTATAATTTCCTGGGTCGTCTGGTGAGCCCTTTTTGTGGATTGGAACGATAATAGCGTCCTTCCATACTTCCGGGATCATTCCAGAGTTGTTAACGGCATCAAAAATGGTCGCCAGGACTTAAGCCCACCAGTCCGCATGGTATTTTATAGCTTCTGCCGGGATCAGGTCTGGCCCAGGCGCTTTCCCTGTTTTGAGTTTAACGATCAAATCATGGATGTCCTCCGGATCAGTGGGGGGCCAGAGGGGAAGCTGTTCTTGAAATTCATCTCTTGTGTTAGCAGTACAGTCAGTTGTGGCAAAATAATTTTTTAAGTATGATTCCCAAACCGGGACAGGAATAATAGTTAAAGGGTATCTTTTAGTTCTTTGATTTACCAGGAGCCAAAATTGTCTGGAGTTCCGTAATGATGAGGCTTCTATGATTGCCCACCATTGATTCACTTGCCATTCCTGTCTAGCTCCCTTTTGAATTTGCTTGTAGGCCGATTTTGCTTGGAAATATTCTTTTGGCAGGACCGTTGCTTTATATTCTTTGTAGATGTTACCAAGAAGTTGTCTAGCCTGTTTACAAGCACTATTGAACCACAATGCACCTATCTTCCTTTGTGTTCGGTTTATTTTATGCGTCGGAACAGAGAAAAAGGACGATAGATCTTCTGACAGATTCGAGAATAGTCTTAGAGTTTGGTCATAATCGTAGTAGTCCTCAATTAAGCCTGAATATGCTTGTTTTAGCCCTTGTTGGAAATATGCTGAGTATTTTTGGGCCTGTAATTCGGACCATTTAACACTTTTGATTTGCAATACTGAGTTCGTAATCAGATGTGTTGGGTGCCTGTCTCCATCTGGGGTCCAGTCTATAGTCATTGTGGCGACCAACGGTAGGTGGTCGCTCAGTTGAATATTTTCAACTTTAAAATGGGAAAATTTGGGGAAAATGTCATGAGATACTAACATATAATCCAGGACACTGTTTGCAGAGGAGCTTATGTGTGTAAAATCACCCGGTACGTCTGGCGGGCAGTTCCCGTTTAGAATCACTAAGTTTAGACGTAGTACCAATTGGTAAAGAAGGGTTCCTGCTTCATTTACCCTTTTGTCTTTGGAAAGTCTTTGAGTATGGAGGGCGAGGTCATTAATGAATTCTGGAGTTATCCACCATTTGGCTTTGATTAAAGACTCCCAGTTTGTTGCAATGCGAGCATTGAAGTCCCCTGCTATAACATTGGGTATATTGGGGTATTTGGAGAGACAAAGAGTAAGATGTTCCTCCAAAATTCCCCATTTATTGTATAAGTCTGCAGTGTTGCCTCCAGGAGGAAGATAGACATTTGTTATAACAAGTTCAAAAATTTTCCCCGTAATCAGGGCTGTAATTGCAAAGGTGGAAGCATTTACAAGCGTGAGTTTTGCCTGTATTTTCAAGGAAATTGCTATAACTAATCCTCCACTAGGCCGGCCTCCTTTAGTAGACGGGCATGCCGGTAATGATGTAACATCAAAACCATTAATATCTACTCTCCCCTCTTCCCATGTTTCTTGTAAAAGAATTACTTGGTGTAAGTTTATTAGTTTTACAAGGTCCGGGTCAGATTTTTTCCCCTTCCAACCTGCTATGTTCCAGCTTAAAAAGGAGAACGGGGGGGGGGGGGGAAGATTTGACTGGGGTTTGGGTAGTCACAATGGAGAAGGGGGGAACGCTGATCTTGGGTTGTCAGATTTAAAGAAGTCAGTAATTTTCCTTTGACTAATAGTAGATGACTTCTCTCCTTTTGACGCAGGTGTGCCTCTTGAGCTGTTTATAATTATGCTCTGCTCGCTCGGTCCTATAGGGGTAGTGTCCTGGTTTGGTCTGATCTCCTCTCTGAAATCCCTTGTTTTATCAGAGAGCTTATCACCTAGGGGGGCAGAGATTAGGTCGGTACAAGTTTTAGCTATTATTAGATTTTCCTTCCATGGGTATATCATCTTCTTTATATGGCCCAAGGGGTCTTCTGTCCAGTCCGTATCGATAACAGATTGAACTTCTAGATCATCAGCTAGGGATTCTCCGTCCGATAATGATGACTCCAGGTCAGGCATTGAGGAATGTGTCGAAATTTTGTTTACATTTTGCTGTTCTTTAGTAGATATATCCATTCCGGTTGGTACAGGATGAGCTGGTTCCAAATTAACTAATGAAGGTGGCGGGACGATTGTCTGTATCGTTGCCTTGGATTTTATAGACCTATTTTGGGGCTGTGGGCTAAATTGGAGAAGGTCCACCGAGCCTTCAATGGCCCTGTTTGTTTGAATTTCTTTGTTTCCTATTTTACTTTTGGCCTGAAACATCTTCTCTCTTAATTTGTCTAATTTATTTATTATTTTTTCTTTTTCTTGTGATTGTAATTCATCAAATGAATTCATAAGGGCGCTTTCACCACTGGATATTCTGGAACTACCCAAATTCATTCCTAGTTGTGGGCTGCAGACGATCTCCTCCGTTCTCTGTGGGGAGAGCAAGATCTCTTTGTCTGGCGATTTTATAGAGCTTGTTTCTGAATCTAATGTCTCTTTCCCTTTTTCCACAAGTAGTGGATTTACTATGCTGTCCGCAAAAACCCTTGTGGGTATGATTTTTGTTTTTATGAATTTCCATTTTTCTCTTATTATTAATAAGGGTAATCTCAGCGAATGGAAGGCTAAAATAACTTTGTAAGGGCCATTTGATTGAGTTAGCGGAAGTAAAGCACGAAGATCGATATGAACTGTGCTTATTCTCAGGATTTTACTTAGGGCAATTTTAGCTCCTTCTAAGCTTGACCAGTCCCATATCTCTGACCTTATCGTTAGGCACACCTTCTTTGGTTGCAGTGTTAGATTTTGCTTACACATGAGATTGTTTAGTTTGTATTTTCTCATCCCCTTTGCCCCAGATTTTGGTGGGGCTATCCGTGGAGGTCCCCTCTGGTAGTTATTTTTGAGGGCAATTTTGGCATCCATATCCATCACTTTTTCAGTTAGCTTGGAAATTGAGCACGTCAGAAAGTCTATCTTTTTAAATATACAGTCCAGTGTCCTAATGACTAATTGTAAATGGGAGGACTCATTTCCCAGCTGGTTCTCTTTATCCTGGATCTTTTTTCCATCCACGTCAGACCCACCTTTAATGGGAGTGCTCGTTAGATTACAAGTGTGTAAGATGGTATTTTGGGGCTTGGGAATGGCTACATCCAAGTCACTTAGTGGAAGAAATCTATTGTGTGTAGTAACTGCTGCTTGAGGATTTGACTGGACTCTTCTTCCCTTAGCTTGTAGCTTGGGGCTAGGGAGAAGCAGTAATTCCTCTGCTTCTCTGAGGCATTTCCTCTTGCCCATAGCCACAGTAGATATGAACTAAATAATATAAATAATACAGGAGAGAAGAAGGGAACTTCCTACCACAGTCAGTGATTTAGCTGTGCAGCTGAGTATTTAACTCCAGGGATTTCTCCACAGTTCGTTGAAGAGCTATAATAAGAGTAAAATTCCGATAGAGATTTACTCCTGTTGAGGGCTCTAGTAAATCTTCTCCAGCTCAGCCCTCTTCACGGTTAATTATACAAGTCAAGGGCTCTCAATTTAAATCTTTATCCGGTCCCCCGTCCCTCCCCTATTCGGTCTCTGGGGTAAGTGAAGGCAGGCTTTACTTAAAACAGAAGGGTCTCACCGCTTTGCGAACTTCCAGGCTTTTGTTTTGTTTAATTGGAACTTCCGTCTCCTTTCTTCTCACCTCTCTCTGCCGTAGACTTCTTCTTCGCCTCTCAAAGTGTAATTTCAGCAACCCGAAGCCTCACAGCCTCACAGCTTTCCACACTAGCTGGTAGGATGACGAAGTGCAGCTGGAGAAAGCGGCTCGGGAGGGAGGCTGGGTCCTCAAGCCCGTCGGGTTCAGCTGCTTGTCCAGGCACCTGAGGACTCCTATGGTCTCCTCTGGTCCTCCCCTGGCCTGGCTTCAAAACTTCGGCTTGGCTTCTTTCCCTTCCCCAAGTATTGAGACTCCGCTCAGACCCTGTCTCCAGGCTACAGCTACAGCAGCGGTGATCCAGTGCCCGGGAGTAATTTTAACCAACGCTTGCCTTCTAGTTCCTTGTGTAGCCGGTGATTCAGTGTCCTTCCAACAAGGGAGACAAATTGCTGTGTCACTTGTAGGTTTAAATGCCTTAGCTAGCAATTAAAACAGGTAAAAAGAAATTAATAAAACTGTTAAAAACTAATAAAAAACTGCACGACTAGCATGGAGCTTAGAGCAGGGCTGCCCTTGCCGGCGCCATCTTGGAAGCTCTCCCCCCACCTCTCGGGCGTGGAATTGGCATTTCTCCAGTTTGACCCACAGCTGATGCTCCTGCAGCCTTTTCAGCACTTTCTTGACATCTTTCAGATGCTGCTCCTCGTTCTCTGAGTAGATAAGTACGTCGTCCAGGAAGGCCACACAATTCTTGTACAGCAGGGACCCCAACACGTGGTTCATGAAAGCTTGAAATGTGCTGGAACCCGATTGTAATCCGAGGGGCATCACGAGGTACTCAAAGGCCCCCAGAGGGGTGAACATCATGGTTTTCCATTCATCCCCCTCCCTCATCCTTATCAAATTGTACGCCCCTTGAAGGTCCAACTTGGTAAAAACCTTCCCTTTCCTTACCCTGGCCAAAATGTCATCAATTCTGGGCATAGGGAAGGTCACTGGTTCCGATACCCGGTTGACCGACCTATAATCTACGACCAAGCGGGGCTCCTTGGAGTCTCTTTTGTCCACAAAGAACACTGGACTGCCCCCCACCGCCCTTGATTCTCGTATAAAGCCCCTCTTCAGGTTCTTGTCAATGAACTTCCTCAACTCCTGCATCTCCCTGTCTGACATGGCGTACAGCTTACCCACTGGTAACTGAGCCCCTGGGAGTAGGTTGATCTGACAGTCAAAGGGCCTGTGAGGGGGTAGTCTATCCGCCTCTTTCTCACTGAAAACTTCTTCCAGGTCTGCATACTGAGGTGGTACTTATGGCAACGGAGAGGCCAAAGTTGCCATGAGTTCCAAGAAAAACAAACATGGAGTCCAGCACGCTTCCCTTTGCGCAGCTTTGCTGTCTGTCCGTGCTGATCCAAAAATCCTTCCTGCCTCTCCCTATTGCCGGTAGCAGAGATAAACACAGCGGTGAAGCAATTGCAGTAATAAATTCAGACACAAAGGCGTTCCTTATCTTCTTAGCCTTTAATCATGAAGTTTAACAGCATAACTTCAAACCTGGTGAAAGCTCACCCATCTTGCGTCCTCTCTCCGCAAAAGCGAAACCAGACTGAAACTCTCAGAGTCAATCCACTCCCATAAGAGTTTCTAACCACGCCTCAGGTAAGAGACGTCACACAGAACTCCTTAACCCTGTGAGTTCTGAAACCAATAACACCCCCTCTCGTCTCGAACCCTGAGGGAAACTGTGAACCCCTATTTACAGACCTCTTTGAGTTCAACTCACCTCCCATTGCCTTTTGCCTCCCACTGGCATCTATCCCAGGCAATTGTTGAATCCCTTCCACACTCCCAGAATCACACTGTGCGAAACCAACCCACGCACTGGTGACCTGAAACCTCTCAGGTGGAATCCCCTTTGTGGTCCGAGTTGACCGCCGGAGTACAACCTCGGGCGCTCCTCCTGACCCACTGGGGTCAGCAAGTGTGTCTCCAGCAAGCTCAGAAGATTCCCCCTCTGACTTGCTGCGTCTTCGGGCCTCCTGCACATGGCTAACAGGAGATGAAGGCTCGCTCTTGGGTTCCATCTTAACCTGTGGAGAAACCCACCCCTGTGCTTGACCATCATCAGCAACCTGGTCTTCAGCAACAGGCTCCGCCTTTGCCTCTCCTTCCTCCCTTTCTTCCTCCCCCTCAGAATCGGACAGACATTCTGAGAGAAAATCAGAACCAACCTTAGGCCGTGACCAACCACCCTGCTCAAAGAACTCAGCATGCTTGCTGACCAGCAGCTTGGTCTGATCACCCTCTGGGTATGCAAACTTCCACCCATTTGTCGCAGGATCATACCCACAGAAGATCATGTCCTGGCACCTAGGACCACCCTCCTTCCGTTGCGCTGTTGGTATCGGCACTGAAGCCCTAGAACCAAACGAACGGAAGAAATGCACCTGTGGCTTCCTCTTGTGCAACAGAAAATACGGTGTGTCACCTACATCGTGATTGTAGGACCTGTTAAAAACAAAGCTGGCAAACTTCCAAGCCTCACTCCAAAAGCTCTGAGGCAGCCCAGAGTCACACAGCAAAACCCTGACAGCTTCAGCCAGTGTTTCACTCCTGTGCTCTGCCACGCCTCTCTCTTGAGGAGACTTTGCACCCGTCACCTGGTGACGAATTCCCTTTTCCTTGAAGAATTCCTTCAGAGCAGACCCAGTGAACTGTGACCCACGGTCGCTCCTGAACTCTTGCACCTTGGTGGAGAACCTTAGTTCCACCTCCGCAACCCAATCCTGGATCAGTTGCGCTGCCTCCCTCTGTGACCTGAGAGAGAAACACCATAAATTCTGAGAAAAATCATCTGCCATTGTTAGCAGAAACCTGGCCCCACCCAGACTCTCACACTTCATGGGTCCTGTAAGGTCTGTGTGAACCAACTCAAAAGGTTTTGTGGTTACCCTCTTTACCCCGGGAAACCTGCACCTTTGAACCTTGCTGCATGCCCTGCACACTAGGGATCCCTCACATGGTGTGATTTTACAACCTTTGGTGCAGCCGGGCAACCTTTTAACATCTTCCGAACAAGCATGAGACATTCTCTTGTGCCATACATGAACACATGAATCATGACTGGGAACACTAGCACACTGCGCCTGTGCTTTTCCTGCATTCCCCCCACCCTCCAGAGGTGTCTCCAGAACAAAGAGATTGTCCTTGCCTTCCACGTTGACAAGCAGCTTCCCCCCTCTGGAAATAGAACAGGTGTTATTTTCAAAACAAATTTTGTACCCTTCTTTTACAAGAGCTGGTACAGATAACAGACAACAATACATTCCTGGCACAACGTAGATCTCCAGCTGCGCCTGCAAAAAAGGAACATACACGTCAACAATGTCAGAAACTTGCTTTTGGGAACCGTTTGCAAACTGCACAATTTTCCCATCCAAAACAGCCCTGCAGTCCCGCAGCCCCCCAGCAGGTGTCTCTCCAATCAGGTGATGACTCGCTCCACTGTCGATTATAAACTTCACAGCTGTGTCCCTGCTGGAATTGTTCTGTAGTGTTGCCATGCCAACAAACGTCCCGCTGCACCCCCTGTCCTTGGCAGCGTCCGAAACCGCAACTTCTCTCGTTGCTCCGAAGACTGGACTTATCTCAGAGTTCCCAGACAACTCTGCAGCCGTTATCTCCCTCTGCAGCAGATGGCTGACCTTGACGCATCTAGCTCTGTCCTGTTTCCCAGGCTTCGACTTACGACGCAAACAACTCTTGGCAGCCTTTGGAAAAAGAGGCTTTTCTGTGCTTTTACTGCTCACCGCCCCCCCACTGCTCCCAGGGCTCCCAGGACGCTTTCCTGCACCCCCAGTGGTGGGTAAAGGGCCCCCAGCAGCTTGCCTCTCTCCAAGCTCCTCACGCAGACATGTTGCATCACCTGCGCAGCTTTGAGACCCTGCGAAACTGGCAGCAACAGCAGCAGTGGCAATAGTCCCTTCGTCCCCCTCAGGGGTCCCACAGCCTTTCCCAGCTGTGCACCGGCTTCCACGAAGGTGGTCAGTGCCCTCTTGCCTCTCCTGTTCCGATGCAGCCGTCTCCCGGCCCTTGCTTCCGCCCCCAGCTTTGCACACTTCCTGTAGAGCTAGCCAAGCGACCGCAGGTTTCCTTGCATCCAGAACTATAGGCCTTAAATCAGCACTTACATTCTCAGCCAGAAAAGCCAGAACACGCTCCTCAGCTTCACGTTGGCTTGCAACAGCCCCAGCTGACGAAGACATCGGCTTCACCAATTCCCAGAGCTTGGCTCCAACTAAGGACAACTCTGCTAAATAACTCCACTCCAACCACGTTTTAGTGGTTAACTTCTCACATGGCAGCTTAAGCTCAAAGCCATGTTCCTGGGACTGAGCCATCTCCTTCTCCCCCGGGGTAAGCTTACTCACGACTGGTATCAGCTTCCTCCGGCCTCTGGCAGATCGGCTTCTCCTCCCAGCGAGCTCCTTCCAGCCTCAGAGAAACAGCTCCAGAGCTCCAGCTGGACCCAGCAACTCTCCTGCTGGCTTCCCCACACACACGTGGGACGTTCCTGCAATGCTTCAAAGCGTTGGCAAGCACCCATAACCTATGGCAACGGAGAGGCCAAAGTTGCCATGAGTTCCAAGAAAAACAAACATGGAGTCCAGCACGCTTCCCTTTGCGCAGCTCTGCTGTCTGTCCGTGCTGATCCAAAAATCCTTCCTGCCTCTCCCTATTGCCGGTAGCAGAGATAAACACAGCGGTGAAGCAATTGCAGTAATAAATTCAGACACAAAGGCGTTCCTTATCTTCTTAGCCTTTAATCATGAAGTTTAACAGCATAACTTCAAACCTGGTGAAAGCCACCCATCTTGCGTCCTCTCTCCGCAAAAGCGAAACCAGACTGAAACTCTCAGAGTCAATCCACTCCCATAAGAGTTTCTAACCACGCCTCAGGTAAGAGACGTCACACAGAACTCCTTAACCCTGTGAGTTCTGAAACCAATAACAGTACTCTCACCTTTTCTCCCACCGCTATCCCTGCCATCCTGGCTACTGCCATCCTCGGGGCTTCCCCTTCGTGGCAGTGCTCTACGCAGTGAGCTGACCCAAAGGTGACTGTCCGCTGGTGCCACCCCACTACTGGATCGTGCAGTGCCAGCCAGCTCATTCCCAGTATGATTGGTGGCCCTGCTAATGTGGCAACGTGAAAGGCAATTGTCTCAGTGTGTCTGGAGACCCTCGTTTTCATGGGAGGGGTCTAGTGGGTCACTCCCCCCCCAAGAGTTCTCTCCCATCAATGGTTGTTACTTGCAGGGGGTGTTCGAGAGGCATCACCTGGAGTTGGTGTTCTAGTGCAAAATCCCTGCTAAAGAAGTTGCAAGAGCTGCCAGAATCCAGCAATGCCTTCACCTTAATAGGGTGTCCGTTGGGGAGTTCTAACACCACCTCTATGGCTATTGCTGCCCGGGGGGGGTCTGGTTTGGGCACCTTCACTGGTTGCTCGCCTGGCTGCTGTGCCCGCTCTCCTGCAGCCAAGCCTTGCCGTTTCCCTGCTCCTGCTCTCCCCCCGCGGCCCCCACCATTCCTTACCACGCTTTTCTCTGAGGGCAGACTCTGGCAAAATGTCCCGGCTGTAGGCAGAGAAAACACTTCCTGGTCGTTTCCCCCTCTTTCTTGCGAACCTCGCCGGAGTTTGAAACCCCGCGCACGCGCGCTCCTCCAATTTCCATTGGTTCCGCGGGCAGCACGGGTGGTGCAGGTGGCCCAGGCACGTCTGGAATGCGATTGTCATGCCAACGCTCCACTCTCCCTTCCCGCCTTTCCAGAGCGCGCGCCTCTTGGCGTACTCCCACAGCAAGCGCCATTTTAGTCAGCTGGTCCATCGATTGCGGGCGGGGCGAGCGGGAAAGTTCATCTTTTACCCAAGAGGCTAAGCCTTCCTCAAATAGCATTTGCACTGGTTCTGAACCCAGTTCCCACCCGAGTTTGTGGATTAGCATTGCAAATCGTGACCAGTACTCTCTCACTGATTGGTTCCCTTGTTTGCACTCCATCAGCTGCTGGCGTGTCACGCTTTGCTCCACATCACTTGAGAACATATGGTCCATGGCGCTAAAAAATTTCCTCAAGTTCTTTAAGGCGGCATTCTCTGATGCCATTAAGGGCCTAATCCATTCTCTGGCCCCGCCTTCCAGGTGCCCTATCACAAAAGCGACCCTCCCCCCATCGTCTGCAAAGTCCTCATACTGCAGGTCCAGCGCATATTGCACATCTGTCTTAAAAGCATTATAGTCTCTGGGGTTGCCTGAAAACTTCTGCACTAGTCCCGGTACCTTCCTTGCGATGGGGTTGGGCTTCCCCTGGGCATCCTGAGTCCGCCTTTCATCCAGCCGCGCCGCTACTATAGCCAGTTGCTGCTCCAACTCTCTGTTTCTCTCTTCGAGCGTTGGTTCCTTCCTGGCCCCTCTCCGGCGCCTGCTCCTCCAGCTTGACTCATGACACTGCCTCTGCTGCTCTCCGCACAAGCAACAAGGGACTGACGGATTGCTGTAATGGGAATTGGGGTTGCTTGTGCGTAAACTGCAAACTGCTGCAAGCTAGTCGTATAGCTAAAACTTTCCCTGGTTTGACAGCCCTTGAAACGCGACTGTCTTAGTCACTGGCAGAATCCGTCAGTGGGTGTGACCTAAATTTCTTCCAACATAAAAGTTGCTTGACTCCAAGTCTCCTCCTAGATTCTCTGCGTGGAAGCCTTCTGCGCAGCGTGGGCGTGCCAAGCGGAGGTCCTGTGCTCTCTCCGCTGATTTCACTGGAAGCGTTATATGTCAGGGATGTGTATACCTGTGAAGAGATCCAAGATTTAGAACCTCAAAGCCAAAGTGAGAGCATTTGGGTCAAAATTAAGGGAGAGAAACATAACAGAGACCTCATTGTGGGAGTTTAGTATAGATCCCCAAGCCAAACGGAGGACATAGATGATGCCTTCCTGGAACAGATGGCCAAGCATGCAAAAGGAAGGGAGATAGTAGTAATGGGGGACTTCAGTTACCCGGATATTTGTTGGATTTCAAACCCGGCCAAGAGCATAAGGTCAAACAGATTCCTCACTGGCCTTGCAGACAACTTCATTGTCCAGAAAGTGGGAGAAGCAACAAGAGGAACAGCCATTTTAGATCTGGTCCTAACCAATGTTGATGACCTGGTTAGTGGGGTAGAAGTGGAAGGATCATTAGGCGCGAGTGATCATGCTCTTCTGAAGTTTTCTATACAGCGGAAAGGAGCAGCCAAGCATACTAGGACTCAATTTCTTGACTTTAAGAAAGCCGACTTCATAAAACTTAGGGAAGTGCTGGGTGAGATCCCATGGACAGTAATACTAAAAGGAAAGGGAGTTCATGATGGCTGGGAGTTTGTTAAGAGGGAGATAGTAAAAGCAAAACGTCAGGCAATACCAATGAGATGGAAACATGGAAGGTGACCTAAAGAAGCCAGGGTGGCTATCTAAATAACTTTTAACTGAGTTAAGATTAAAAAAGGATGTGTACAAAAAATGGAAAAGGGGGGAAACCACCAAAGAGGAATTCAAACAAATAGCCAGCACGTGTAGACACAAAGTCAGAAAAGCTAAAGCACAGAATGAACTCAGGCTTGCTAGAGAGGTTAAAAGCAACAAAAAAGGCTTTTATGGGTATGTTCGTAGCAAAAGGAAGAACAAAGAAACAGTGGGGTCACTCAGAGGAGAAGATGGTGACACAGAAAGGGCTGAACTCCTCAATGCCTTCTTTGCCTCAGTCTTCTCCGATAAAGAAAACAATGCCCGACCTGAAGAATTTGGAGCAAATGATTCAGCAAAGGAAACACAGCCCAGAATAACTAAGGAGATAGTACAAGAATACTTGGCTAGTTTAGATGTATTCAAGTCTCCAGGGCCAGATGAACTTCATCCAAGAGTATTAAAAGAACTGGCAGATGTGATCTCAGAACCACTGGCAGTCATCTTTGAGAATTCCTGGAGAACAGGCGAAGTCCCGGCAGACTGGTGGAGGGTAAATGTTGTCCCTATTTTCAAAAAGGGGAAACGAGAGGACCCAAATAATTACAGCCCAGTCAGTCTGACATCAATACCAGGGAAGATTATGGAGCAGATCATTAAGCAAACAGTCTGTGCGCACCTAGAAAGGAAAGCTGTGATCACCAATAGTCAGCATGGATTTCTGAAAAATAAGTCATGTCAGACTAACCTGATCTCGTTTTTTGACAGAATTACAAACCTGGTAGATGAAGGGAACGCAGTGGATGTAGCCTACCTTGATTTCAGCAAGGCATTTGACAAGGTGCCCCATGCTATTCTTATAAAGAAGCTGGTAAAATGCGGTCTTGACTATGCTACCACTCAGTGGATTTGTAACTGGCTGACTGACCGAACCCAAAGGGTGCTCATCAATGCTTCCTCTTCATCCTGGAGAAGAGTGACTAGTGGGGTGCCACAGGGTTCTGTCTTGGGCCCGGTCTTATTCAACATCTTTATCAACAACTTGGATGATGGATTCAAGGGCATCCTGATCAAATTTGCAGATGACACCAAAGTGGGAGGGGTGGCTAACACCCCAGAGGACAGGATCACACTTCAAAACGACCTTGACAGATTAGAGAACTGGGCCAAAACAAACAAGATGAATTTTAACAGGGAGAAATGTAAAGTATTGCACTTGGGCAAAAAAAATGAGAGGCACAAATACAAGATGGGTGACACCTGGCTTGAGAGCAGTACATGTGAAAAGGATCTAGGAGTCTTGGTTGACCACAAACTTGACATGAGCCAACAGTGTGACGCGGCAGCTAAAAAAGCCAATGCAATTCTGGGCTGCATCAATAGGAGTATAGCATCTAGATCAAGGGAAGTAATAGTGCCACTGTATTCTGCTCTGGTCAGACCTCACCTGGAGTACTGTGTCCAGTTCTGGGCACCACAGTACAAGAAGGACACTGACAAACTGGAACGTGTCCAGAGGAGGGCAACCAAAATGGTCAAAGGCCTGGAAACGATGCCTTATGAGGAACGGCTAAGGGAGCTGGGCATGTTTAGCTTGGAGAAGAGGAGGTTAAGGGGTTATATGATAGCCATGTTCAAATATAGAAAAGGATGTCATATAGAGGAGAGAGAAAGGTTGTTTTCTGCTGCTCCAGAGAAGCGGACACGGAGCAATGGATCCAAACTACAAGAAAGAAGATTCCACCTAAACATTAGGAAGAACTTCCTGACAGTGAGAGCTGTTCGACAGTGGAATTTGCTGCCAAGGAGTGTGGTGGAGTCTCCTACTTTGGAGGTCTTTAAGCAGAGGCTTGACAACCATATGTCAGGAGTGCTCTGATGGTGTTTCCTGCTTGGCAGGGGGTTGGACTCGATGGCCCTTGTGGTCTCTTCCAATTCTATGATTCTATGATTCTATGATTCAAAGATGATAAAGCTCTGATTGGGCTTTTTTCAAATTGGTGTTTTTGGGGTTAGAATGCACATTCAACCAAAAATCGCAGGTGACATGTTTGTTACCAGCCCAAATCAAGCATAGGTGTTTTGGTTCCATCTCAATAGTAAAAGGACGAATAAGCTTCGATTGCTCTTTCGGTGTTCATTCACCCACAAATAGCAAAGTTGTGCAATAAGCCTAAACAAAGCCAAACAGGTTGTTTTGTTTTCCAACTACATAGAAAAAAGAATTTTGGATTGCGTTTACTTCATTTCGTGTTTTTTGCTTTTAATGCACATTGACACAGAAATCGCAAAGTGTGTGTAATGAGACCAAAATAACACAACACCATCTTTTCGCTTCCATATGCATAGAGAGAAGACATATAAGCTTTGATTGGGCTTTTTTCAATTCACATGGTGTTATTTGGGTGTGCGCCAGAATCACCCCAAACCAATGGAAAAAGGGTATTTTGGGTTCCATCTACATAAAAAGAAGATGATAAAGCTCTGATTGGGCTTATTTCAAATTGGTGTTTTTGTTTGTTTTTTATGTTTTTTTTAAAGATATTTTATTAAATTTTCACAGTAAAAGACAAAAAAAGTACGAAATCACACAAAACAAAAAACAATACGATACAAAAATACAGGCATAAAACATACAACATAGTTAAACCAAACTTCCATAACCCTCTTTCTTGACCCCCCTCGCCTCTCCCTTTCCTGTGTTCCCATTTACCAAATCATGTTCAGCAATGCTTCACCTTCTCTCAGAATTTGTTTTAAATTAAACTTTTCAGCTATTATGTCTCCAATTTTACCCTTTGTTATCAAATATTTAGATATTTAAACTTGACATAATATTATTCAAATTTCATCTTTGTTCTTATAGTTCAGTTATTTTCATATTTCGTTCAACTAGGTTACTAATGCCATGTTGTCTTTATATCCTGCATCATTCTAACATTCATACATTTTACAGTACTTTTGCAAATAGTCCTTAAATTTTTTCCAGTCCTCTTCCACTGTCTCTTCTCCCAGGTCTCGCATTCTGCCAGTCATTTCTGCCAATTCCACGTAGTCAATCAGTTGCATCTGCCATTCTTCCAGAGTGGGCAAATCTTCTGTCTTCCAGTACTTTGCGATGAGTATTCTTGCTGCTGTTGTCGCATACATAAATAAAATTCTGTCCTTCTTTAGCACCCTCTGGCCAACAATGCCCAAAAGGAAGGCCTCTGGTTTCTTAGGGAAGGTATATTTAAATACCTTTTTTAGTTCATTATTGTCAGAGCTGCCCAGGGTCCCAGCTCACAAAGGACCAACGCCAGTCCGTTGTTATATACAAAAGTCTTTATTGAAGTTCAGTTTGTCTTTCACATCAGGAGCGTGCAGCTCTACGTCTGAGACTCTAGACCGCCGAAGCTCCGTCTGAGTTTCCTCCCTCCAGACACCAGTTTAAGACCCTAGCCTTGCTCCACCTCTTCCTTTGCTCTTTCCTCCTCTGGGTCCGCCTGTCAGCTGGGGTCTCGCCCTTCCTAGACTCTTCTGACGCTGAGTCCCCTGAGTCTTCCCCCTGCCTCCGGCGGGCTTTAGGACCTGGTTCCCCATCCGGGTTTTCTGCTGTCCCGCGCGCCTGTACATTCGAACTTGGCGCGCGCGCCCAGCCGGCAACCCTCCTCCTGACCGTTACACTGCTCCTGTCACTGCTTCCCCCTTCGGGGAGGCCAGCTGGACCTGACCTCCCCTCTGTTCCCCCACTCTCCGACAGAGGCGTGGTCAGTCCCGACTCTTCTTCTCTCCCTGCTGGAGGAGACGCTGCCCCTGACACCTGGGACTCTTCCCCCCCCACTATGCTCTGGTGGGGAAGCTGGTCCTGATCTCCAGCTGCTGCTTTGGGAGTCCCCGCTGGCCCCTTGTTTCTGGTGTGTCTCCCCTGGGACCCCCCTTGCCCCCTACGCTGCCCTCAGATCCTTCCCCTTCGCTCTCCATCTCCTCTCTCCCCTGTACCTCTGCTCCTGAGCCCCTGACATCCATCCCGCCATCGAAGCCCCCCTTCCCCCCTTCCCCTCTTCTGGGGCGGGTTCCTGGTGCTCCAGTGCTGTGGGGGTGAGTGCGGGATACAGTTCCTTCCCCCCTGGCGTGCAGCCGACCAGTTGGATCCGGCCAGCCCGTAATGGGCTCGCCGACGTCGATCTCCTCTGCTTCCATCTCTCTGCATTCGTGTTCGAACCCAAGGTCCTCCCCCAACACGTCCATGTCCGTCTCTCCCCGTTACCTCGGGTGATGCTGCGTGCCAGGGCCCCCTTAGCAGTTCCCTGCTCCACCCCACCTCCGGTTGAGTGTCCCACCAATAAGAGCGGTCTGTGGCAGACCCCAAGAGTGATCCCTCCGGGGAGCTTGTGTCTGGCGCCGTTTCCTCAGCAGATGAGAACCCCTGGAACGTGCTGGTTGAAAGTGTGGGTGTGAAAATCTGCCGGCATAGGTCTGTGCGGGAAGAGTGCATGGAACTCGTCTTTGAGGTAGTGCTCCTCCAAGGCATAGTCCGGCACCCACCTGTTGGCGCTGGCCGGGGTACCTTCCCTGGCGAGGAGATATTCAACTCCCTCTTTCCCCCATCTTGAGTCTAAAATCTCCGTGACCTCGTTGAGTGGTGCCGCCCTCGGTGACCCCTCCCCCGTTGGCGACTTTCTAAGTGGGCGAGGTGCGGTCCCTGGCGCGTGAAACCTGTGGGGTTCCTTGTAGGGTGTGAGGACTGACCTATGAAATACCGGGTGCATTCTGGAGCCCTCCGGGAGTGTCAACCGGAAGGCCACTGGGTTGATTTGTGCCTCGACTTGGTATGGCCCTAACTGCTTGTGTTTGAGCTTCTTCTTAGCTAACGTTCTGGCCGGCACTGCCTGGGCCGCTAACCAGACCCAGTCTTCCACCTGGATGTCTTCCCCGACTCTCCTGTGCCTGTCTGCCTGCACTTTGTAGGCGTGTTTTGCTAGTTCCAAGGTCCTTCGGAGTTGCTCGTGGACCTCCTGTAACTCTGCTGCCAAGTGCTCTGCTCCCCGTGGCTCCCCCTCCCCCTTCGTCTCTAACCCCGGGAAGGTTCTGGGATGCCGCCCATTGTTGGCGAAGAACGGTGTCACCCCTGTAGACCCATGCTTCATGTTGTTGTAGGCAAACTCGGCCAGCGGTAGGTAGTCAACCAAGGTCGAGGGCTGTTGATTCGCGTAGCATCGCAGGTACTGCTGCATGATGGCGTTGACCCACTCCGCTTGTCCGTTGGTCTGCGGGTGTCGTGCCGACGCTAAGTTGATCTTGACGTTCAGGATGCACAGCAGCTTCTGCCAGAAGCTCGAGACGAATTGGCGACCCCGGTCAGACAGGATGGACCGTGGTAAGCCGTGAACTTTGAACACCTGGTCTATGAACAGTTTGGCAGTCTGCTCCACTGTGGCCACCTTCGCGCAAGGAATGAAGTGCGCCATCTTGGTGAACAGGTCTACGACAACGAGTACCACTGTTTTGCCTCGCGAGCTGGGCAGATCTGTGACAAAGTCCAGGGCCACTTTCTCCCACGGTTCGAGCGGCGTCTGTAGTGGTTCCAGCAGTCCCGCCAGCTTCTTGTGCACTGGTTTGGCCCTTTGGCATGTGTCACACCTAGAGACGTAATCCGCGACTTCTCCCCTCATCTGGGGCCACCAAAAGTCTCTGGCCACCAATTCCGCCGTCTTGTCCTTGCCGAAGTGCCCAGCACTGGGCGCGTCGTGTAACTGCTGCAGGACTTTAGCTCGGAGGTCGTCCCCAGGCACGTAGAGAGCTCCTTTGCAGGTGAGCAGTCCGTCGCGTATCTGGAACTCGTCGTCCTTCGCTGTGCCTCTTCGCACCTCCTCCATCTTGGATTGTGCGAAGGCATCCGTCTGCAGTGCGCGACGCACTGCGTCCAGGTCCACGGTGGCTGAAGTGCATGCCCACGCTTTCGGTGCAAAAATGTGTTTGGCCGCCACCAGTGCCGCTTCCTCGAGATACTGCGATTTCCTGGATAGTGCATCTGCCATGACGTTGTTGTCTCCCGGGATGTATTCTATCCGGAAGTCGAAATCCGCAAAGAACTCCGCCCAGCGGATGTGTCTCTGGTTCAGGAACCGCGCCGTGCGCCAGTACTCCAGGTTCTTATGGTCCGTGCGGACCTGCACAGTGTGTCTGGCTCCGATGAGGAAGTGCCGCCACGCCTTGAAGGCTGCATGAATGGCCAGCAACTCCCTGTCCCAGATGGTGTAGTTCTGTTCCGACTTCCTGAGTTTCCTGGAGTAGAATGCGCAGGGCCTCCAGTTCCCTTGAGGATCTCGCTGCAACAGGACCGCCCCCACCGCTCTGTCCGATGCGTCCGTCTCAAGCCTCATTGGTTTGCTGGGGTTTACGTGTAGCAGCTGTTCTTCGGACGCGAAGAGATGCTTGAGTCTCCGAAAAGACTGTTCCGCCTGGTCCGTCCAGGTGAACTTCTTCTTCTTGGAGCTGAGGGTGTCCGTGATAGCCGTCGTCTCCTTCGCGAACCCCTTGATGAACTTGCGGTAAAAGTTGGCGAAGCCGACGAACTTCTGGACCTCCTTCCGATTGCGCGGGCTCTTCCAGTCCAACACCGAGTGGACCTTGGCGCTGTCCATGGCGAGTCCCTTGTCGGACAGCTTGTAGCCCAGGAAATCCACCTCCGTCACGTCGAACTGGCACTTCTCCAGTTTGGCGTAAAGTCTGTGCTCCCGTAGTCTCTGCAGGACCTCCTTGACGTCTCCCTCGTGAGCCTCCTGCGATTCCGAGAAGATCAGGATGTCGTCTAGGAAGCATACGCACTTCTTGTACAGGAGGCCCGCTAACACGTGGTGCATGAAGGCTTGGAAACAATGGGAGCCATTTTGCAGACCAAACGGCATAACTCTATATTCATAGGTGCCTAAAGGCGTAAACATGGCCGTCTTCCACTCATCGCCCTCCCGCATGCGTATAAGGTTGTACGCCCCTCGTAGATCCAACTTGGTGAAGATCCGTCCCTTCCTCACCGTCGCAAGCAGGTCGTCGATCTTGGGCATGGGGAATGCTGTGGGCTTTGTCCTGGAATTTATGATCCTGGAATCAACTACGATTCTCCGTTGGGGCGTGTCTTTCTTCTTCACGAAAAACAGGGGACTGCCCCCCACTGCTTTGGATTCAAGTTGTGATCTATGAACTCCCTGAGTTCTTGCAGTTCGTCCTCAGACATGGAATATAGTTTTCCAGTCGGCAGTGTCGCCCCCGGTAGGAGGTCAATCGTGCAGTTGTAGGGCAGGTGGGGAGGCAGCTTGTCCGCTTCCTTCTCGCAGAAGACCTCCAAAATTGCCTTGTACTTGTTGGGCACCGCCTGCACCATGCCTAGGTGTAGCTGCTGTTCATCTTCCTGTCCCTCCTCTTCCTGGCCGGTTCGGATGCAGTGTTCTGCGCAGTAGAAGGAGCAGAAGGTCAATTGCCGCTGGTACCATGCTAATGCCGGGCTGTGCCTATCCAGCCAACTCATGCCCAACACTATGGGCGTGTCCGACAGGTGGGTGACATTGAAGCTGATGACTTCGCAGTGATTTCCAATTTGCAGTACCATAGGCGGCGTTTGCTGTACCACCTGTCCACCCAGTAGCTCCCTGCCATCGACCGTGACAACGTTTAGGGGCATCGTGGCTGGTAGGAGCGCTATGCGATGTCGCCTGATGAAGTCCACCCCCACAAAGTCTGCATTACTACCAGAGTCAATGGTAATAGGGACTTCCAGGGTGAATCTATTTGGCAGCTGGAGTGATGCGGTGAGTTGCACCACTGGTTTGGGTGGGAGGGGGTCTGTGGGCTGCAAAATCTCTGGGGACTGCTTCACTGACTCGCCTGGCTGGGCCCCAGTGCCTCTGCCTGCAGCCAGGCTTCGTCGTTTCCCTGCAGCTGTTCCCCCTGCTGAACTGCTCCTCTTACTGTTGCTGAGGCTGCAGTGTGCTTCTGGATCCTCTGGGGACACTCTTTGGCCATGTGCTGTGCACTGTCGCAGATGTAACACTTCCTGCTCCCTCTAGGAGCCTTCGTCTTGACTGCTCCTGGTGTTTGGGCTCTGGTCGCTGTCTGAGCCTTGGCACCACCGATCTCCATCGGCTCTTCTCCCTCCCCCAGTGGAGGCGTGGAGTGCGCGTGCCCTGTTTCTCTGGGTATGAAGGGAGGTGTTTTGGCCGGTGTGCGTGCCAGACGACCCTCATCCCTGCCCCAAGGGCGTTCTTCCAGGCGTACCCCTATCGTCAGCGCTCTCTGGACGACTTCTGTGGTAGTGGTAGGTCTCTCCCCCCTCGCCAGCTCATCTTTCACGGGTCCATTTAGCCCCTCCCAGAACAGATCCCTCACGGCATCAGAGTCCTTCTCCCAGCCCAGCACATTTACCAACGCAAAAAAGTGGGAGTGATATTGTCTCACCATGGCTTTGCCCTGCTGCAGCCCGTGCGTTTCCCTCCTGGCCACATCCACATCTACCGTTGATTTAAAACAAGCGTCCATAGCCTCGATAAATGCGTTTGAATCCTGGAGGGCGGGATCATTTTCGCGCCTGTCAGGGCTGCCTCAGGTCCCAGCTCACAAAGGACCAACGCCAGTCTCTCTTTATATACAGAAACGTTTATTGCAGTTCATTTTTCGTTTCACAGCCGAGGCGCGCAGCCCCACGTCCGTAACGCTAGACCGCTGAAGTCCCCTCTGAATCAGTCCCTCCCCTGCACCAGTTTAAGATGCTTGCTTTGCTCCACCTCCTCCTGTCTTTCCTTTTCCGCAGGGTCTTTCTGCCCGCTGGAGTTTCGCCCCTCCTGGATTCCTCTGACACTGAATCCCCAGATGGCTCTCCCTCCCTCCTGCGGGCTTTGGGACTTGGCTCCTCCCCCGGGCTCTCCGTTTCCCCTCGCGCTTGCACATTTGAACTTGGCGCGCGCGCCCAGCTTCCAACCTTTCTCCTGATCGTTACATCACTCCTCTCACTGCTCCCCTCCCCTTCCGGGAGGATAGCTTATTCTGACCTCCCCTCCGTTCCTGCCGACGGAGCTGCTTCCCCTGACACACTGGAACCTCCCCCCCTTCGCTATGCTCTGGAGGGGAAGCCGGTCCCGATCTCCAGCTGCTGCTTCGGGATTCCCTATTTGCTCCTTCCCCCTGATGAGTCCCCCCTGGGGCTCCTCTTGTCTTGGCTACAGGCGCCCCCTCCTGGGAATCCCCCGATTCGCTGGAAAGGCTCATGGAATCCCTCGGGCCACCGTCCTCCTCTTCCTCGCTGTCCTCGGACTCTTCCCAATAGTCCTCCCTCTCCTGCCTCCCATGTGCCTCTGC
Source organism: Podarcis bocagei (assembly GCF_964188305.1). NCBI lineage: Eukaryota > Metazoa > Chordata > Lepidosauria > Squamata > Lacertidae > Podarcis > Podarcis bocagei. The sequence continues at coordinate 62,094,050 of NC_138131.1, forward strand.
TCCTGAACCCCTGACATCCATCCCCCCTCGAAGCCCCCCCTTCCCCCCTCCCGCTGCTTGGGTGCTGGTTCCGGGTGCTCCATTGCCATGGGGGGTAATGCTGGAAACAGTTCATTTCCCCCGGTCTGCCGCCCCCCAACTGGATCCGGCCAGTCCTTGACGACCTCGTCTACGTCGATCTCCTCTGCTTCCAATTCAGTGTATGTGTGCTCGAACCCGGGCTCCTCCCCCAACACGTCCATGTCCGCCTCTCCCCCTGTTACCTCGGGCGATGCTGTTTGCCAAGGCCACCTTAGCCACCTCCTGCTCCACCCCACTTCTGGCTGATCGTCCCACCAGTAAGAGCGGTCCGTGTCCACCCCCGAGCACGATCCCCCCCTTGGAGACTTCCAGTCGGCGCCAGCGTTTAATGGCTGTCCTTTCTCCGAGCTCCGGAGAAGGACTGCTCCGTGAGTTCGGGTCTGACCCGCTACGGCAAGCGGGGGACCCCTAAAATCACAGGCGCAGAAGCCTGTGAACAAGGAGACTCGGTGGGAACCAGAAGCGCCCCCCTTTACTGCGAAAGAGCCTTTTTAAAGGCTCCGGAACGGCATCGGGAGTGAGCATGGTGCTGAGAGTCGCAACCCAGCCCGCGGAGTGAAGCCGCGTTGCCATGAACGGAGAGCGCCGATTCCTTCCTGTAAATTGAAATTCGACTGAAAAACCCGTGAGTAGGACTGAAAGATTATTTGGGACTTTAAAACTAAAATTTAAAATTCAGCCGGAAACGGGAAAGGCAAAAAATAAGGAAGTCTGCCTTCCCCCAACTGCATGACAGATTAAGCAACGAAAACACAAAGCTGCATCTGAAGGAAAATAATCTTATGACTGCTTAACCTTGGCATTGGACATGATCTCCTCTCTAGCAGGCAGGGGCAGAGGGGAGAAAAAGTGACTTTATAACCTGCATGACTTTTTAAAAGAGAAAAGTTTTCCGCTGCCTTAATCCCCTGAGACGGACTGTCAAAATAAGATACCAGGAACTGTATTTAGAACTTGATACAACTTGTTACAAAGTTATACTGTGGAAGCTCTGCTTGTTACAGTGTTGGGACTTTGCTGCAACAACTCTTTGGATAGTGTGGACAGAGTAATTATATAGAAAAAGTGTTGCAGCACTTATATTGAGGAATCCTGGTCTCTTTGTTCTTTGTTTCCTTCACTTGGACATTTTGGTTTGCTCCCTCTAGAGGGTTGAGAAGTAACAGTTGCAGAGCAACGGATTAAGACAGTGGGATTTTCCATCAGGAAACTGCTCCTGTGAGAACGTCCTTGGGACATGAGCGGCCCAGCAGATGAGATAACTACCAGAGCTAAAGCAAAACAACAACAACAAAAGAAAAGAGGCTCAATATCAAGCCTAACACCGACAGGAGCAGCTGGGCAAGAAAAAGTGACAGCTGTTTCAATGGATTCAATGACACAGGCGTTACTCAAGTTAAATCAATCTTTAGAAGCTTTGACAAAGCAGAGTACAGAAAATTCACAAAAATTAACAGCAAGGTTGGACTTGAATACGAAAAGTGTGACATCTAACATAGAATCTATAAATAAGCTGATTGAAGAAAACTCTGCAACACGTAAAATCGCAGAGGACGCCAGACATATTGCTGAAGAGACACAGGAAAAACTAGAACCAATCTCCAGAAAAGTGTATGAACATGATGCGACCTTGTCTTTGCTGGAATTACAGAGAAAGGAGAGAAACCTGAAATTAAGACTAGTTCCCGAAAGTGAAGGGGACAGCCTTGTGGAGTTCCTCACACAAGAGTTTTCTGACTTTTGGCAGGAAGAATTGCAGGAGGAAGAATTTAAGATAACAACAGCATTCAGATTGGGCAGGAGACAGAACAGAAAGACTCCGAGGGATTGCCTGATTACTTTTAGATCCAAGGAAGAAAGGGACAAAATATTAAAACTACATTGCCAAAAGGCCTTGGAAATTGAAAACTCTCATATACAAATCTTCAAGGACATCCCTAAATATATTCTTGAGGTGAGAACCTTCTATAAAGATCTGGTCTACCTGCTGAAAAGGAACAACATACTTTTTAGGTGGGAGTTCCCACAAGGACTGTCCTTTAACTACAAGGGAAAGAAGGTGAAAATAAAAACAATTCAAGACAAAGAGAAGTTTTTGGAGAAAAACCACGAGGATTTGCAGAAGGGAACGGTAGACCCAATTCCAGAGGTAAAAGGGGCGGTAGATATCTTGAATCTATCGTTTGGACTTAAACCACCATCAGAGGAAGAGCAGCAACTTGGAGCGGTAGGAGGAGTAAATGACAAATAACAAGATGGCCCTGCAATTCCTTAGCTGGAATTGTAATGGGCTGAACATGCCCAGGAAAAGACGTCAATTTTTTCATATTCTGAAAAGAGAAAAATTGGATTTGATTTGCTTACAAGAAACCCATGTGACAAGGGTACACAGGAAATTACTTATAAATAAAAGACTAGGACAAGAATTCATCTCATCGGATAAAGTTAAGAAAAGAGGAGTGGTGATTTATGCAAAAGAGAAATTGGCCCCAAGAATGATGTTTAAAGACGAACAAGGAAGATATTTGGCAATTGAAATACAAATACAAGGAGAAAAACTGTTAATTGTTGGAATTTATGCACCAAATGAAGGGAAGGCGGAATTTTTTAAGAAGCTGCATGGAACTCTGATGGACTATTTGGACTATAATGTAGTAATCATGGGAGATATGAATGGTGTGGTTTCTACAAATATGGACAAGGCACAAAGACAGACAATCTCTAAGGAAGGGAGACTTCCGAAGACCTTCTTTGAAATGACTGAAAATATGGACTTGATAGATATTTGGAGAACAAGGAACCCACTCGAAAGAGAGGGAACTTTCTTTTCTCAAGCAATGATGACCTGGACCAGAATCGATCAAATCTGGATTACTAGTGGGCTGGCTCCAAAGATCAAGAATATAGAAATCTGCCCCAAGACTTGCTCTGACCATAACGCCGTGAAGATGGAAATGAAATTTATAACAACTGGTCAATTTAGATGGAGGATGAATGACACCCTGTTTCGAGATGAGGAGATCCACAGAAAGGCCCAAAAAACCTTAAAGGACTATTTTGAATTAAACCTAAAAACTGATGTAGAAAAAAGAGTGATCTGGGACGCAAGTAAAGCTGTGATGCGAGGATTCCTAATCCAACAAAATTCAGTAAAAAAGAGAAAGCAAAATGAGAAGAAGGAAAAGATCCTGGAAAAGATAAAAGAAGGAGAGAAGAAATTGAGATCAAAACCAAAGTCCCAGGAGATTTTGAGAGAGATCAAGTTATACCAGACACAATATATGGAACTGATGAACCAAGAGATTGAATGGAAGATAAAGCAAATGAGACAAAAGACATTCGAATCTGCAGATAAATGTGGTAAGCTTCTGGCTTGGCAATTGAAGAAAAGACAGAAACTAAATACAGTTACAAACCTAGAAGTGGATGGAAAGAATATATCCAAACCCAATGAGATTAGAAACTGTTTTTTGAGCTACTTTAAAAAATTATATTCACAAGGACCGCAGAAGGAAGAGGATATAGATGAATTCCTTAAAAAATATGGACTACAAAAAATCTCTCATCAAAGCAAGGTGGATCTAAACCAGAGAATAACAGAACAAGAGATAGAGGGTGCCATTCAGAACATGCAACTGGGCAAATCTCCAGGACCAGATGGACTGACTTCCAGATACTATAAAGCTTTGAAGGAGTGGTTGGTACAACCGTTAAAGGAAGTCTGTAACGAGATTCTAGAGGGGGAAAAGGCGCCAGAATCGTGGAAAGAAGCTTATATTACACTCATACCAAAGACAGAGACTGAAAAGACTCAGCTTAAGAACTACCGCCCAATATCATTACTCAATGTGGATTACAAAATCTTTGCAGACATTTTGGCAAAAAGATTGAAAAGAGTGTTGATGGAGAAGATTCACAAGGACCAAGCAGGCTTTCTCCCAAAAAGGCACTTATCAGACAACGTGAGGAACATAATAGACATTTTGGAACTATTGGAGGTGAATATAAACACTAAAGCAGTGCTGATATTTGTGGATGCGGAGAAAGCCTTCGACAATATTTCTTGGAGTTTTATGAAAAAGAATCTTCATGGGATGGGGGTAGGCCAAGGATTTGAGAATGGTATGGGTGCGATATATTCTGAACAAAAAGCTAAGTTGATTGTAAATAATGTGATAACTGAAGAATTTAAGATAGAAAAAGGGACACGACAAGGGTGCCCAATTTCCCCATTGCTTTTTATATCAGTCCTGGAGGTTTTGCTAAATATGATTAGAGATGACCAGCAGGTTAAAGATGTACAGGTCGGAGCAAAACATTATAAGTTAAGAGTCTTTGCAGATGATTTGGTACTTACTTTACAAGAGCCAGATACTAGTACAAAGAGGGTGTTGGAGATAATTCAAGAATTTGGTCAGGTGGCCGGATTCAAACTGAACAAACAAAAGACTAAAGTTTTGGAGAAAAATTTAACAGGTATGGAGAGGGAGAAATTCCAGAATGAAACAGGTTTGACAGTGGTTAAGAAGGTGAAATACCTAGGGGTTCATCTGACATCTAAAAATCTGAATTTGTATAAAGACAATTATGAAAAATGTTGGTCAGAAATCAAAAAAGATCTAGAAATATGGTCAAATTTGAAACTGTCAATGTTAGGCCGAATTGCAGTTATTAAGATGAATGTATTGCCTAGAATGTTATTCTTGTTTCAAACTTTGCAGGTTCTTGACAAGATGGACTGTTTCAAGAGGTGGCAGAAAGACATTTCAAAATTTGTCTGGCAGGGCAAAAAGCCCAGAATAAAATTTAAAATATTGACAGATGCAAAAGAAAGAGGGGGATTTGCCCTGCCGGATTTAAAATTGTATTATGAAGCAGCAGCGTTTTGCTGGCTGAAAGAGTGGATGCTCCTCGAGAATACAGATATCTTGAATCATAGAATCAGAGTTGGAAGAGACCACAAGGGCCATCGAGTCCAACCCCCTGCCAAGCAGGAAACACCATCAGAGCACTCCTGACATATGGTTGTCAAGCCTCTGCTTAAAGACCTCCAAAGTAGGAGACTCCACGACACTCCTTGGCAGCAAATTCCACTGTCGAACAGCTCTTACTGTCTTGGATTATCTTGGATTTAGAAGGTTTCAATAATGCATTTGGTTGGCATGCATACTTATGGTATGATAAAATTAAAGTGCATAGGGCCTTTAAAAACCATATTGTCAGAAAAGCATTATATAATGTCTGGATAAGATATAAAAACTTGCTGGAAAACAAAACCCCTAGATGGTTGTCACCCTTGGAGGCTAAGGCATTGAAAAAGCTCAATATGGAGGCCGAATGGCCAAAGTATTGGGAAATCTTGGAACAAGACGGAGATAAATTGAAGTTACAGAGTCATGAGAAATTGAAACCCAAAGTACGAGATTGGCTCCATTATTATCAAATAATGGAGGTGTACAAACAAGATAGGAAAATTGGCTTCCAGGTGGAGAAATCAAAATTAGAAACTGAATTGTTAGAACCCAATACTAAGAACTTATCAAGAATGTATAATTTGCTGCTGAAATGGAATACACAAGATGAAACAGTTAAATCAGCTATGATTAAGTGGGCACAGGACATTGGCCATAATATTATGTTTGCTGACTGGGAATGGTTGTGGAACACCGGGATAAAATTTACGGCATGTAATGCTTTAAAGGAAAATATTATGAAAATGATCTATAGGTGGTACATGACCCCAGTCAAGCTAGCAAAGATTTATCATTTGCCTGATAACAAGTGCTGGAAATGTAAAGAATCTGAAGGTACTTTCTACCACCTTTGGTGGACGTGCCCAAAGATTAAGGCATTCTGGGAAATGATATATAATGAAATGAAAAAAGTACTTAAATGTACATTCCCTAAGAAACCAGAGGCCTTTCTCTTGGGCATTGTCGGCCAATTGGTGTTAAAGAAAGATAGAATTTTCTTTATGTATGCTACAACAGCAGCAAGAATACTTATCGCAAAGTATTGGAAGACACAAGATCTACCCACCTTGGAAGAATGGCAGATGAAAGTGATGGACTATATGACATTGGCTGAGATGACTGGCAGAATCCGTGATCAGAGGAAAGAGACGGCGGAAGAGGATTGGAAGAAATTTAAAATTTATCTTAAGAACTATTATAAAATTGATGAATGCTAAAATGTCGAGGTGTTGAGAAAGAAAAAGGGATTACAGTGACATAAGAATAAGTTGAAGAAAAGACTATGAGGACACATATTTGATAAAATTATTTAGAAGCTGCTGAAATAATCTTGGAAATTGGGATGCAGAAAGGGGAGGTATGGAGGAGTCTGAGAAATGAGGGTAATGAAAAAAAGGTTAGGAAATTATACATGTTTGTTTGTCCTTTTATTTGTTTGTATTGTTTAAAAAATGCTGTAAAACCAATAAAAAATTTATATATATATAAAAAAAGAGCACAATCCCCTTGGAGGGCTCGATTCCGGCGTCGTCTCCTCTGCGGAGGAGAACCCCTGGAACGTGCTGGCGGAAAGTGTGGGCGTAAAAAGCCAGCTGTCGAAATAATCCGCTGGCATGGGCCTGTGTGGGAAGAGTGCATGGAACTCGTCTTTGAGAAGCGGTTCCTCCAGAGCATAATCCGGCACCCAACTGTTGGCGCTGGCCGGGGTACCCTCCCTGGCGAGGAGATATTCTACTCCCTCCTCCCCCCCCATCTCGAGTCCAGAATCTCCGTGACCTCGTTGAATGTCGTAGCCCTCAGTGACTTCCCCCCCTCTGGTGACTTTCTGCGTGGGTCTGGTGCTGTCCCTGGCTCCTGAAACCTGTGTGGGGCCTTGTAGGGTGTGAGCACCGACCTATGAAAGACCGGGTGCATTCTGGAACCTTCTGGGAGAGTCAACCAAAAAGCTACAGGATTGATCCTGGCCTCAACTTGGTATGGCCCTAGCTGTTTGTGTCCTAGCTTCTTCTTAGCTAACGACTTGGCCGGCACTGCCTGGGCCGCTAACCATACCCAGTCCCCCACCTGGATGTCTTCCCCTGCCCTCCTGTGCCTGTCTGCCTGCTCCTTGTAGGCGTGTTTAGCTAGCTCCAAGTGCCGTCGGAGTTCCTCGTGGACCTCCTGCAATTCTGCTGCTAAGTGCTCAGCTCCCTGCGGCTCCCCCTGTGCCGTCGTCTCCAACCCCGGGAAGGTTCTGGGATGTCGCCCATTGTTGGCGCAGAACGGTGTCACCCCCGTTGACGCGTGCTTCATGTTGTTGTAGGCAAACTCGGCCAGCGGTAGGTAGTCCACCCAAGTCGCAGGCTGTTGATTGGCGTAACATCGCAGGTACTGCTGCATGATGGCGTTGACCCTCTCCGCTTGGCCGTTGGTCTGCGGATGCCTCGCCGACGCTAAGTTGATCTTGACGTTCAGGATACCCAGGAACTTCTGCCAGAAACTGGAAATGAATTGGCGGCCCCGGTCGGACAGGATGGACCGTGGCAAGCCGTGAACCCTGAACACGTGGTCTATGAACAGCTTGGCGGTCTGTTCCGCTGTGGCCACCTTCGCGCAAGGAATGAAATGCGCCATCTTGGTGAACAGGTCTACAACCACAAGTACCGCCGTCTTGCCTCGCGAACTGGGTAGATCAGTAACAAAGTCCAGCGCCACCCTCTCCCACGGCTGTAGTGGCGTCTCCAGCGGTTCCAGTAGTCCCGCTGGCTTCTTGTGCACTGGTTTGGATCTCTGGCAAGTGTCACACCTGGCGACGTAATCCGCGACCTCTCCTCGCATCTGGGGCCACCAAAAGTCCCTGGCTACTAAGTCCGCCGTCTTCTCCTTGCCGAAGTGACCCGCGCTGGGTGCGTCGTGCCACTGCTGCAGGACCTTCGCGCGGAGATCGTCCCCCGGCACGTAGAGAGCACCTTTGCGGGTTAGCAGGCCGTCGCGTATCTGGAAATCGCCGTCCTTTGCTGTGCCCCTCCACAGTTCCTCCATCTTGGATTGCGCGAACGGATCCGTCTGCAGCGTGCGACGCACCGCGTCCAGGTCCACGGCGGCTGAAGCACATGCCCATGCCTGCGGTGCGAAAATGTGCTTGGCCGCCACTGGTGCCGCTTCCTCGAGATACTGGGGTTTCCTGGAGAGCGCATCTGCTATGACATTGTTGTCTCCTGGGATGTACTCTATCCTGAAGTCGAAATCCGCAAAGAACTCCGCCCAGCGTATGTGCCTCTGGCTCTGGAGCTTCGCCGTGCGCCAATACTCTAGGTTCTTATGGTCCGTGCGGACCTGCACAGTGTGTCTGGCTCCGAAGAGGAAGTGCCTCCACGCCTTGAAGGCTGCATGAATGGCCAGCAACTCCCTGTCCCAGATGGTGTAGTTCTGCTCCGACTTGCTGAGCTTTCTGGAGTAGAACGCGCAAGGCCTCCAGTTCCCTTGCGGATCTTGCTGCAAGAGGACCGCCCCCACCGCTCTGTCCGATGCGACAGTCTCAACCCGCATGGGCCTGCTGGGATTCACGTGTAGCAGCTGTTCTTCGGACACGAAGAGGCTCTTAAGTCTCCGAAAGGACTGCTCCGCCTGGTCCGTCCAAATGAACTTTTTCTTCTTGGAACTGAGGGTGTCCGTGATAGCCGCCGTCTCTTTCGCGAAACCTTTGATGAACTTGCGGTAAAAGTTGGCGAAGCCGACGAACCTCTGGACTTCCTTCCGATTGTGTGGGCTCTTCCAGTCCAACACCGCGCGGACCTTGGCGCTGTCCATGGCGAGTCCCTTGTCGGACAGCCTGTAGCCCAGAAAATCCACCTCCGTCACGTCGAACTGGCACTTCTCCAGTTTGGCGTAGAGTCTGTGCTCCCTTAGCCTCTGCAGGACCTCCTTTACGTCACTCTCGTGAGCCTCCGGCGATTCCGAGAAGATCAGGATGTCGTCGAGGAAGCATACGCACTTCTTGTAAAGGAGTCCCGCTAGCACGTGGTGCATGAATGCTTGGAAACAGTGGGAGCCATTTTGGAGGCCAAACGGCATAACTTTGTATTCATAGGTGCCCAACGGCGTAAACATGGCCGTCTTCCACTCATCACCCTCCCTCATGCGTATGAGATTGTACGCGCCGCGCAGATCCAGCTTGGTGAAGATCTTCCCCTTTCGCACCGTCGCGAGCAAGTCGTCAATCTTAGGCATGGGAAATGCCTTGGGCTTTGTCATCGAGTTTATGGCCCTAAAGTCTACGATGAGCCTTTTTTGGGGCGTGTCCTTCTTCTTCACGAAAAACACAGGACTGCCCCCCACTGCCTTGGATTCTTGGATGAATCCCCGCTTCAAATTGTGCTCTATGAACTCCCTGAGCTCCTGCATCTCGTCCTCGGACATGGAATACAGCTTCGCAGTCGGCAGCGTCGCTCCTGGCAAGAGGTAAATTGCGCAGTCGTAGGGCCGGTGGGGGGGCAACTGGTCAGCTTCCTTTTCGCAGAAGACCTCCAAAAACCCCCTGTACTTGTGGGGCACCGACTGCACCATGCCCAGGTGCAGCTGCTGCCCTTCCTCCTGGCCCTCCGCTTCCTGGCCGGGCTGGATGCAGTGCTGTGCGCAGTAGGATGAACCAAAGGTGAGTTGTCGCTGGTACCACGCTAATGACGGGCTGTGTCTATCCAGCCAACTCATGCCCAACACTATAGGCGTGTCTGACAGGCGGGTGACGTTGAAACTGATGACCTCGCGGTGATTCCCAATCTGCATCACCATGGGTGGTGTCTGTTGTACCACCTGCCCGCCCAGCAGCTTCCTGCCATCGACTGTGACAACGTTTAAGGGCAGCGTGGCTGGTAGAAGCGCTATGTGATGTTCCTTGATGAACTGCACCCCCATGAAGTCTGCGTTGCTACCGGAGTCAATGCTAACAGGGACTTCCAGGGTGAGTCCATTAGGTAACTGGAGAGTTGCAGTGAGTTGCACCACTGGCTTGGGTGGTAGGGGGTCTGTAGGCTGCAAAATCGCTGGGGACTGCTTTACTGACTTGCCTGTCTGAGCCCCAGCATCTCTGCTTCCAGCCAGGCACTGTCATTTCCCTGAAACTGCTCTCCGTGGTGAGCTGCCTCTGTTACTGTTGCTAAGGCTGCAGTGTGCTTCTGGAGCCTCTGGGGACACTCTTTGGCCATGTGTTGCGCACTGTCACAGATGTAGCACTTCCTGCTCCCTCTAGGAGGCTTAGTCTTGACTGCTCCGGGCGCTGGGGCTCCGGCTGCTGTCTGAGCCTTGGCACCACCAAGCTCCATCGGTTCCTCCCCCTCCCTCAGCGGAGGCGAGGGATGCGTACGTCCCAGGTCCCTGGGAAGAAAAGGAGACGCTCTAGCCGGTGCACGCACCTGGCGACCCTCATCACTGTGCCAAGGGCGTTCTTCGTGGCGCACTCCTATCGTGAGCGCTCTCTGCACGACGTCTGCGAGGGTTTGAGGTCTGTCCCCCCTTGCCAACTCATCCTTTACGGAGCCATTGAGTCCCTCCCAGAACAAATCTCTCACTGCCACGGAGTCCTTTTCCCAGCCCAGCACATTCAGCAATGCAAAAAAGCGGGAATGGTACTGTCGTACTGTAGCCTTGCCTTGCCTCAATCCATGCATCTCGCGCCTTGCCACATCAATGTCCACGGTAGATTGGAAACAAGCGTCCATGGCCGCGATAAATGCGTCAGAATCCCTGCGGGCAGGACCATCTTCGCACCATAAATTGCGTAGCCAGGCTTTAGCTTCCCCATGCAAGTGGGATACAATGAAGCCTACTCTCTCCTCCTCATCTCTAAAATCCTTCCGAAGCAAATGCAGCGCATATACGACGTCAGCTCTGAAACTGGGATAATGCTTCAGGTTCCCATCGAAGTGGGCTACTAAACTGCCCCCCTGCCAGCCGAGTCCAATTCCCTCTGACCTGGGCCCCGGGAACCCTTCTTTGCATGCACGCTCCCACCTGGCTTGCAGATCCTGGCATCGCGCTTCTGCTTCCTCTCCTGTCGTTTTGGAGATCAGTACTGCCGTGGAAAGCTCCGCTACTGCGTTTCGCAGTTCTGTTAGTTGCTCCTCCGCAGTCATCTCTGCCAACCTTCGTGAGCTTGCAAAAAAATTTTTTTTGCGTACAGAGAGGGGACTTACTGTCAGGGCTGCCTCAGGTCCCAGCTCACAAAGGACCAACGCCAGTCTCTCTTTATATACAGAAATTTTATTGCAGTTCATTTTTCGTTTCACAGCCGAGGCACGCAGCCCCACGTCCGTAACGCTAGACCGCTGAAGTCCCCTCTGAATCAGTCCCTCCCCTGCACCAGTTTAAGATGCTTGCTTTGCTCCACCTCCTCCTGTCTTTCCTTTTCCGCAGGGTCTTTCTGCCCGCTGGAGTTTCACCCCTCCTGGATTCCTCTGACGCTGAATCCACAGATGGCTCTCCTGCGGGCTTTGGGACCTGGCTCCTCCCCCGGGCTCTCCGTTTCCCCGCGCGCTTGCACATTTGAACTTGGCGCGCGCGCCCAGCTTCCAACCTTTCTCCTGATCGTTACATCACTCCTCTCACTGCTCCCCTCCCCTTCCGGGAGGATAGCTTGTTCTGACCTCCCCTCCGTTCCTGCCGACGGAGCTGCTTCCCCCTTTTTTTTATTATAATTTTTTTTATTGGTTTTACAATTTTTTAAAAAACAATACAAACATATAAAAAGACATACAAACACGTATAGTTTCATAATCTTTTTTTCATAAACCTTGTTTCTCAGACTCCCCCATACCTCCCCTTTCTGCATCCCGATGTCCAAAATTTTTAGCAACTTCTAATTATTTCTCTCAAGCCTCTGTCCTCTTAATCGTTCCTTCAGTCTAATCTTATATCACTGTAACCCTTTCTTTCTCAAAACCTCGACATTCTAACATTCATCAAGTTTATAATAGTCCTTAAGATAGATTTTAAATTTCTTCCATTCTTCTTCCGCCGTCTCCTTTCCCTGGTCACGGATTCTGCCAGTCATCTCAGCCAATGTCATGTAGTCCATCACTTTCATCTGCCATTCTTCCAGGGTGGGTAGATCTTGTGTCTTCCAATACTTTGCGATAAGTATTCTTGCTGCTGTTGTAGCATACATAAAGAAAGTTCTATCTTTCTTTGACACCAATTGGCCGACAATGCCCAAGAGAAAGGCCTCTGGTTTCTTAGGGAAAGTACATTTAAGTACCTTTTTCATTTCATTATATATCATTTCCCAGAAAGCCTTAATCTTCGGGCATGTCCACCAAAGGTGATAGAAAGTACCTTCAGTTTCTTTACATTTCCAACACTTGTTATCAGGCAAATGGTAGATTTTTGCTAGCTTGACTGGGGTCATGTACCACCTATAGATCATTTTCATAATGTTTTCCTTTAAGGCATTACATGCCGTAAATTTAATACCGGTGTTCCACAACCATTCCCAGTCAGCAAACATAATGTTATGACCAATGTCCTGTGCCCACTTAATCATAGCTGATTTAACTGTTTCATCTTGTGTATTCCATTTCAGCAGCAAATTATGCATTCTTGACAAATTCTTGGTATTGGGTTCTAACAGTTCAGTCTCTAATTTTGATTTTTCCACCTGGAAGCCAATTTTCCTGTCCTGTTTGTAAACCTCCATTATTTGGTAATATTGGAGCCAATCTCGTACTTTAGGTTTCAATTTCTCATGACTTTGTAATTTCAATTTATCTCCATCCTGTTCCAAAATTTCCCAATACTTTGGCCATCCGACCTCCATATTAAGTTTCTTCAGTGCCTTAGCCTCCAAGGGTGACAACCATCTAGGGGTTTTGTTTTCCAACAAATCTTTATATCTTATCCAAACATTAAACAACGCTTTTCTGACAATGTGATTTTTAAAGGCCTTATGCACTTTGATTTTATCATACCATAGATATGCATGCCAACCAAATGTATTATTAAAGCCTTCTAAATCCAAGATATCTGTATTCTCGAGGAGCATCCACTCTTTCAGCCAGCAAAACGCTGCTGCTTCATAGTACATGTCAGGGAACTGCCATCGGAGGAACAGGTGGGGAAAGGGCTCACGGAGGCTGGGAGGGACTCAACAGTTGAAGCAGGGACCAGCAGGGGGAGAGATGGGTCTCTGGAGGAGAGTCTCACAAAGGCTGAGAGAGACGCAGCAGCTAAAGCAGGAACTAGCAGGGAAAGGGGAGGATCTCTGAGGGAAAGCGAGCAAGAGGGAGGGCTCAGGGACACGTCCAGCGAGAACAGTGGGGAGGTGTCAGAAGCTCCCATAGGGAGACCTATTCCTCGCCGGAAGCTGTCACGCCGCGAATCCCGAAGACGTGTTTCCGTTAAGGAGCTTTTATGCTGGAAGCGCTTCCGAAAACAACCACTGTCGGAATCTGCAAGTGACTAGAGCAGACATGTCTGAGGAGCTCTGTCACACACAGAGGTTTGTGGAGTTGCACAAACTCTGAGGGACTACGATTTTACGCACAAGCAGCTCATCATCCCATCACAGCATTCCGACAGTCTTTGTAAGCTGTTTGTGCAGGAGAAGGCATCATGAGTGACCCAGCCGGAACCGGAGAAGCAGGAGTTGGAGCGGGTCCAAGCTTGGAAGAAAGGTACCGAGCGTTGGAAATCCAACTGGCGCTGCAGACGGCGAGGCTTGAGGAGAGAAGGGCTCAGGATGCAGACAAGAAGGGGAGAGCCACCCAGTTCACCAGAAAGGTACCAGGATTGGTGCAGAAGTTTGGGGGGGACCCCAAGGACTACCATGCCTTTAGAACAGAGATGCAATATGCCCTCAATGTGCAGTTTGATGAATTCCCTGACGAGGAATCGCGAGTGGCTTTCGTGATTGGGCATCTTGAAAGGGGGGCGAGGGACTGGGTTAGACCCCTGATGGCAACGCATAATGACGTCCTAAAGGACACCATGAAGTTCTTTCGTGCAATGGATCTCATGTTTTCCAGCGATATTGAGCAGGGAGTGGTGCGCAGACAGCTAATGGCTTGCAAGCAGGGAAGCCGATCTGTCCGTGAGTACTGGACTGAGTTCACCATGCTGGTTCACAGATTGGGGTGGGACTTATCGGCGGCACCCATTCAAATGCTATTTGAAGAAGGCCTTGCTTCGGCTGTGAAAGACGAACTTTCCCGGGGTCCTAGGGCGGATTCTATGGATCAGCTGACTAAATCTGCGCTGACCATAGGAGCGCGCCAGGAGGCGAGAGCTTTGGAGAGGCGGGAAGGGAAGGGGGAACGTTGGAAGGAGTTCCGCATTCCAGACATTCCAGAGACAACTTTCCCGCCGGCAGAGCCGATGGAAATCGGAACAGCGCGCGCGCACGCAGTTTCAAAGCCCAGTGAGGGGGGAAAGAAGGAGGGAAAAGGCGCCCGGAAATGCTATCTCTGCCAACAGCCAGGTCACTTTGCCAGAGTCTGCCCCTAGAGGAAGGAATAGCAAGGGATGATGGGAGCTGTTGAGGGAAGAGAGGAGGAAAAACCGGAGCAGGTAAAAGCCAACGCCTGGTTGCCACAGTCGGGGCACAGCAGCCAGGCCAAAGAGCAGTGAAAGTGCCCATGCCAGAAGCTCCTCAACCTGCCCTAGTGATAGAAGTGTCGCTAGAGCTGCAAAATGGACACCCCCAAAAGATAAAGGCGCTGTTGGACTCAGGCAGCTCCTGCAATTTCATGAGCAAAGAGTTTGCAGCTGAACACCAAATACAGACTATCCCTTTAAGCAACCCCCTGCAGGTGACCACGATCGATGGCAGGGAGTTGTTGGGAGGAGAAGTCAGCTTGCAGACCGTCCCAATGATAATGAAGGTGGCAAGGCACACAGAACTGATAGCGTTTAATGTGGCCACCTTGGGAGGAGCTCCTATTATTTTGGAGATGAGCTGGCTAGCGTTACATGATCCGCTGGTGGGCTGGCATCAGAGAGTGGTTTCCTTTGGTTCAGCACATTGCTTAGAACACTGCAAAGGGGGAAAGGGTTCAGCAGGGGCCCAAGCCACCCTAGCAGGGACGGAAGTAATGGAGAAAGTGAAGGTACCACCACAATACGCAGATCTCAGCGACGTGTTCAGCGAGAAGGAAGCTGACCAACTACCCCCGCATAGACCCTTTGATTGTCAAATCAATTTACTCCCTGGGGCACAGCTTCCTGTAAGCAAGTTGTATGCCATGTCAGACAGAGAAATGCAGGAGCTAAGAGAGTTCATTGACAAGAACCTGAAGAGAGGCTTCATCAGAGAGTCCAAAGCAGTGGGAGGTAGCCCAGTGTTTTTTGTGGATAAAAAACACACGGACAAGCCGAGACTGGTGTGTGACTTCAGGGCGTTAAACGCAGTGTCAGAACCCGTGGCTTTCCCTATGCCCCGGATTGACGACATTTTGACCAGGGTGCGGAAGGGAAATATTTTTACAAAGCTGGACCTAAGGGGGGCGTACAACCTGATACGTATAAGGAAAGGGGATGAATGGAAAACCACCATGTTCACCCCTTTGGGGGCATTTGAATATCTCGTTATGCCATTTGGCTTACAAGCAGGCTCGGCGTGCTTCCAATCGTTTATGAACCACGTACTGGGGCCTTTGCTTTACAAGAATTGTGTGGCCTTCCTAGATGACGTGTTGGTGTATTCTGAGAATGAGGAGCAGCATGTGAGAGACGTCAGAGAAGTATTGAGCAGGCTGCAAGCCAACCGGCTGTGGGTGAAACTGGAGAAGTGTCAGTTTCATACCAAGGAGGTGGAATTCCTGGGGTACCGCCTGTCAGACAAGGGATTGGCCATGGATCCCGGCAAGGTCCAGGCAGTGCTGGAATGGAAAGCACCCAAAACCAAGAAGGATGTGCAGAGGTTCCTAGGGTTTGGGAACTTTTATCGTAAGTTCATCCGAAACTTTGCACACCTGACGGCGCCCATTACGGACTGTCTCAGCAGTAAGAAGAAATTTGTTTGGACTGAGGAGGCGGAGCGAGCTTTTGAGGAACTGAAAAGGGCCTTCGCCTCTGAAGGACAACTTCTGCATGTGGATTTACAAAAAAAGATGAGAGTCGAAACAGACGCATCAGACAGAGCCATAGGGGCGGTGCTTCTTCTGCAGCCAGGGAAGGAGGAGTCAGAGTGGAGACCGTGTGCCTTTTTTTCGCGAAAGCTGAACAAATCCGAGAGGAACTACACGGTGTACGACCGAGAACTTCTTGCTATTCATGAGGCTTTCCGGAGATGGAGGCATCTGCTAATTGGCGCACAACATAAGGTGCAAGTGTGCACTGACCACAAGAACCTAGAGTATTGGAGAACGGCACGAGTGCTCAACCAACGGCAGTTGAGATGGGCCCAGGAGTTCTCCAAATTTAACTTTGAGATTTGTTACGTGCCAGGCCCAGAGAACGTTAGGGCGGACGCTCTCTCACGCAAACCTGAATATTTGGAGGGGGAGAGAGCACCCGAAGAAAGACATGTCATTCCAGAGGACCGCTGGGTGTGTGGGGCGGCATTGGTGGGGCAAAGGGAACTGGTAGAGGGAACGGTGCATGATGAATACGCCCAGGAGAAACTCAGGGGTCTCAGGAGGGAGGGAGATAAACCTGGGGGTTTTGAGGAGAGAAACGGGGCATTGTACTACAAGGGAGCGTTATATATACCTGAAGGTGATTTGAGGGAGAAGGTACTCAAGCAACTGCACGATAGCCCCACAGCAGGGCATTTTGGGCAACACAAAACCATGTGGCTGGTTACCAGGGAATTTTGGTGGCCCAAGGTCAGGGAAGATGTGCGGGAGTATGTGAGAGGGTGTGACCAATGCCAGCGAGCCAAGGGGGAGAGGCGGGCACCGGCAGGGTTATTAGAACCGCTACCCACACCTGAAAGACCATGGGAAGCAGTGGCAATAGATTTCATGACTGATCTGCCAAAGTCCAGAGGGAAAACAGCCATCATGGTTGTGGTAGACCTGTTAACCAAAATGGCCCACTTTATAGCATGCTCACATGCTGTCACGGCAGAAGAAACCGCTAAATTGTTTGTAGAAAATGTGTTTAGGTTGCATGGCGCCCCCTTGAGGGTGGTTTCAGACCGAGGGAAACAATTTACTTCCAGGTTCTGGAGGAAGCTCATGAGCTTACTGCATGTAGAGGTCAATTTTTCGACTGCCCGGCATCCTGAAACCAACGGGCAGGCGGAAAGAGCCAATGGCATCCTCCAGCAATATTTGAGGTGTTATGTCAATGACAGAGAGAATGATTGGGTGGAGAAGCTGGCGTTGGCGGAATTTGCCTACAACAATGCGGAGAACGTGTCCACGAGGATGAGCCCCTTTTTGGCTAATTACGGGTGCCATCCCCGGGCTTTCCCGGGGGGGGGGAAGGGGAGAACTGGTGCGTTCCAGCTGCCGAACAGTTCGTAGAAGAAATGGAAGCGATCCATCGCCAGCTCCAACTTAACTTAGACAGGGCCAAGGAGGAATATAAGAGGCAGGCAGACAAAAACAGAAGAGAAGGTGAAACAATTAGGGTGGGGGATCAGGTGTGGCTGTCAACCCAAGGGTTACCATTCAAAGGAGGTTGTAAGAAGTTAAGACCCAAAAGACTGGGCCCATTTGAAGTCACACAACAGGTCAACCCAGTGGCTTTCAGACTCCGGTTACCGAACCACATGAAGCTGCACCCAGTTTTCCACAGGTCGTTGCTGTCACCGTATAAAGGGGACAGAGAAGGGAGGGTCACTCGGGGACCAGCAATGGAGGAAAGGGAACACAGCTACCATGTAGCGGAGATCCTCGATTCCAGGTGGAAGGGAGATCAAGTAGAGTATTTGGTAACGTGGGAAGGGGAACCGGAGTCGGAAAACTATGGCAACTGATAAGCCAAAGTTGCCATGAGTGCCAAGAAAAACAAACATGGAGTCCAGCGCGCTTCCCTTGCGCGGCTTGCAGACTGTTTGTGCCGATCCAAAAGTCCTCTGGCTCCCTGGCTGTCAGCAGAGCGATCGCAGCAGATAGAAGCAATTGCAGCGTGTGGGTGAATAATTCAGAACAGACACAAAGCGTTCCTTATCTTCTCTAGCCTTTAATCAAGTAGAATAACATCGTAAATTAAACCTGGCGAAAGCTCGCCCATTCTCCCTTTCGCGTAGCGTCCCAAAAGCAGACTGAAACACTCGGCGTCAAACCACTCCCCGTATGTGTTTCTAACCACGCCTCAGGGAAGAGACGTCACACAGAACTCTTTAACCCTGTGAGTTCTGAAACCAATAACAAAAACACCTGGGTCATGGCAGAGGATGTCAAGGACGAGGTTTTAATAGAAACTTTTCATCAGAGGTTCCCACGTAAACCTCAGCCAGTGGCGAGGTTCCGGAGGGAATACTTTGCCACCACAGATGAGGAAGAGGAGTTGGAGGGGTTCACAGATTCCGAGGAGGAGGAGGATTCAGCGAGCCGGAACAGCGACCGATGGAGGGAAATGTTCGAGACGTCTGAAGATGAAGAGGATTCTTTTCGGAGTTTTACCTCCTCACCGCCCAGAGGAGAGGGAACGGGCGGGGGTGAAGGGGGTCCTGGAGGGGAGGTGGATGTCAGGGAACTGCCATCGGAGGAACAGGTGGGGAAAGGGCTCACGGAGGCTGGGAGGGACTCAACAGTTGAAGCAGGGACCAGCAGGGGGAGAGATGGGTCTCTGGAGGAGAGTCTCACAAAGGCTGAGAGAGACGCAGCAGCTAAAGCAGGAACTAGCAGGGAAAGGGGAGGATCTCTGAGGGAAAGCGAGCAAGAGGGAGGGCTCAGGGACACGTCCAGCGAGAACAGTGGGGAGGTGTCAGAAGCTCCCATAGGGAGACCTATTCCTTGCCGGAAGCTGTCACGCCGTGAGTCCCGAAGACGTGTTTCCGTTAAGGAGCTTTTATGCTGGAAGCGCTTCCGAAAACAACCACTGTCGGAATCTGCAAGTGACTAGAGCAGACATGTCTGAGGAGCTCTGTCACACACAGAGGTTTGTGGAGTTGCACAAACTCTGAGGGACTACGATTTTACACACAAGCAGCTCATCATCCCATCACAGTACAGTTTTAAGTCCGGCAGGGCAAATCCCCCTCTTTCTTTTGCATCTGTAAGTATTTTAAATTTTATTCTGGGCTTTTTGCCCTGCCAGACAAATCTCGCAATGTCTTTCTGCCACCTCTTGAAACAGTCCATCTTGTCAAGAATCTGCAAAGTTTGAAACAAAAATAGCATTCTAGGCAATACATTCATCTTAATAACTGCAATTCGGCCTAACATTGACAATTTTAGATTTGACCATATTTCTAGATCTTTTTAAATTTCTGACCAACATTTTTCATAGTTGTCCTTATACAAGTTCAAATTTTTAGATGTCAAATGAACCCCTAGGTATGTCACCTTCTTAACCACTGTCAAACCTGTCTCTTCTTGAAATTTCTCCTTCTCCATGACTGTCAAATTTTTTTCTAAGACTTTAGTTTTTTGTTTGTTCAGTTTAAGTCTGGCTACCTGGCCAAATTGTTGAATTATCTCCAACACTCTTTTCGTACTAGTGTTTGGCTCTTGTAAGGTCAATACTAAGTCATCTGCGAATGCCCTTAACTTGTAATGTTTAGCTCCGACCTGTACACCTTTAACCTGCTGGTCATTTCTAATCATATTCAGCAACACCTCCAGAACAGAAATGAAAAGCAATGGAGAAATTGGGCACCCCTGTCGTGTTCCTTTTTCTATCTTAAGTTCCTCCGTTATCACATTATTTACAATCAGCTTAGCTTTTTGTTCAGAATATATTGCACCCATACCATTCTCAAAATCTTGGCCTACCCCCATCCCATGAAGATTCTTTTTCATAAAACTCCAAGAAATATTGTCAAAGGCTTTCTCCGCGTCCACAAAAATCAGCACTGCTTTAGTGTTTATGTTCACCTCTAGCAATTCCAGAATGTCTATTATATTCCTTACATTGTCCGATAAGTGCCTTTTTGGGAGAAAGCCTGCTTGGTCCTTATGAATCTTCTCCATCAACACTCTTTTAAGTCTTTTTGCCAAAATGTCTGCAAAAAAAATTATAATCCACATTAAGTAATGATATTGGGCGGTAGTTCTTAAGTTGAGTCTTTTCAGTCTCTGTCTTTGGTATGAGTGAAATATACGCTTCTTTCCACGATTCTGGTGCCTTTCCCCCCTCTGAAATCTCATTGCAGACTTCCTTTAACGGTTGAACCAACCACTCCTTCAAAGATTTATAGTATCTGGAAGTCAGTCCATCTGGCCCTGGAGACTTGCCCAATTGCATGTCTTGAATGGCACCCTCTATCTCTTGTTCTGTTATTCTCTGGTTTAAATCCACCTTGCTTTGATGAGAGATTTTTTGTAATCCATATTTTTTAAGGAATTTATCTATGTCCTCTTCATTTTGTGGTCCTTGAGAATAAAGTTTTTTGAAATAACTCAGAAAACAGTTTCTAATCTCATTGGGTTTAGATATGTTCTTTCCATCCACTTCTAGGCTTGTAACTGTATTTAGTTTCTGCCTTTTCTTCAATTGCCATGCCAGAAGTTTGCCACATTTATCTGCCGATTCGAATGTTTTTTGTTTCATTTGCTTTATCTTCCATTCAATCTCTTGATTCATCAATTCCATATATTGTGTTTGATATAACTTAATCTCTCTCAAAATCTCCTGGGACTTTGGTTTTGATCTTAATTTTTTCTCTCCTTCTTTTATCTTTTCCAAAATCTTTTCCTTCTTCTCATTCTGCTTTCTCTTTTTTATTGAATTTTGTTGAATCAAGAATCCTCGCATCACAGCTTTACTTGCGTCCCAGATCACTCTTTTTTCCACATCGGCCTTTAGATTTATTTCAAAATAGTCCTTTAAAGTTTTTTGGGCCTTCATGTGGATCTCCTTATCTCGAAACAGGGTGTCATTCATCCTCCATCTAAATTGACCAGTTGTTGTAAGTTTCATTTCCATCTTCACGGCGTTATGGTCGGAGCAAGTTTTTGGGCAGATTTCTACCCTCCTAATCTTTGGAGCCATCCCACTAGTGATCCAAATTTGATCAATTCTGGTCCAGGTCATCATTGCTTGAGAGAAAAAAGTTCCCTCTCTCTCAAGAGGGTTCCTTGTTCTCCATATGTCTATTAGGTCCATATTTTCCGTCATTTCAAAGAAGGTCTTCGGAAGTCTCCCTTCCTTGGAGATTGTCAGTCTTTGTGCCTTGTCCATATTTGTAGAAACTACACCGTTCATGTCTCCCATAATTATCATATTGTAATCCAAATAGTCCATCAGAGTTTCATGAAGTTTCTTGAAGAATTCCGCCTTGCCTTCATTTGGTGCATAAATTCCAACTATTAAGAATTTTTCTCCTTGTACTTGTATTTCAACTGCCAGATATCTTCCTTGTTCATCTTTAAACATCATTTTTGGAACCCATTTCTCTTTTACATAGATCACGACTCCTCTTTTCTTAACTTTATCCGATGAAATGAATTCTTGTCCTAATCTTTTATTTATGAGTAGTTTCCTGTGTGCTCTGGTTACATGGGTTTCTTGTAAACAAATCAAGTCCAATTGTTCTCTTTTCAAAATATGAAACACTTGACGTCTCTTCAAAGGCATGTTCAGCCCATTACAAGTCCAGCTAAGGAATTGCAGAGCCGTCTTGTTATTTTTCTGTTACTCCTCCAACCGTTCCAAGTTGTTGCTCTTCCTCTGATGGTGATGGGTTAAGTCCAAACGATAGGTTCAGAATGTCTAGTGCTCTCCTTTGTTCTGCAATTGGATCCACAGTTCCCTTCTGTAAGTCCTCTTGGTTTCTTTCCAAGAATCTCTCTTTGTCTTGTATTGTCTTTATTTTCACCTTCTTTCCCTTATAGTCAAAAGACAGTCCTTGTGGGAACTCCCACCTGAAAGGGATGATGTTCTTCTTCAGCAGGTAAACCAAATCCTTATAGAATGTTCTCAACTCCAAGATATGTTTAGGGATGTCTTTAAAAATCTGTATGGATGAATTTTCAATTTGCAAGGCCTTTTGGTAGTGTAATTTTAATATTTTATCTCTTTCTTCCTTAGATCTAAGGGTAATCAAACAGTCCCTCGGGGTCTTTCTGTTCTGTCTTCTGCCCAGTCTAAATGCTGTTGTAATCTTAAATTCTTCCTCCTCCAAGTCTTCCCAGAAACCAGCAAACTCTTGTGTTAAAAACTCCACCAGGTTGTCTCCTTCGCTCTCGGGAATCAGTCTTAATTTCAGATTTCTTTCCTTTCTCTGTAATTCCCACAAAGCCAGAGTTACATCATGTTCATGAACCTTTTTAGCAATCGGTTCTAAGTTCTCTTGAGTCTCTCCAGCAATAGTTCTAGCTTCCTCTGCAATTTTACGTGTTGCAGAATTTTCTTGAACCAGCCTGTTTATAGATTCTGTATTCAAGTCCAATCTTGCTGTTAGTTCTGTTAATTTCTGTGTATTTTCTGTACTCTGCTTTGTCAAGGTCTCCAAAGATTGATTTATCTTGAGTAACGCTTGTGTCACTGACTCCATAGAGGCAGCTGTCACTTTTTCTTGTCCTGTTATTCCTGTAGGAGTTACGCCTGTAATTGAGCCTCTTTTCTTTTGTTGCTGTTGCTGGTGTTGTTGCTGGTGGAGCTGCTGTTGCTGGTGGAGCTGCTTCCCCTGACACACTGGAACCTCCCCCCCCCCTCCGCTACGCTCTGGAGGGGAAGCCGGTCCCGATCTCCTGCTGCTGTTTCGGGATTCCCTATTTGCTCCTTCCCCCTGATGAGTCCCCCCTGGGGCTCCTCTTGTCTTGGCTACAGGCGCCCCCTCCTGGGAATCCCCCGATTCGCTGGAAAGGCTCATGGAATCCCTCGGGCCACCGTCCTCCTCTTCCTCGCTGTCCTCGGACTCTTCCCAATAGTCCTCCCTCTCCTGCCTCCCATGTGCCTCTGCTCCTGAACCCCTGACAGCGCCATAAATTGCGCAGCCACGATTTAGCTTCCCCATGCAGATGAGTTATTATGAAGCCTACTTTCTCCTCCTCATCTCTAAAGTCTCCCCTTCGCTCTCCATCACCTCTCTCCCCTGTACCTCTGCTCCTGAGCCCCTGACAATTATATTTCATTTCCCAGAAAGCCTTAACCCTTGGGCACGTCCACCATAGGTGAAAGAATTTTCCTTCAGTTTCTTTACAATTCCAACACTTATTGTCTGGCAAATGATATATTTTTGCAAGCTTGATTAGGGTCATGTACCACCTGTAAATCATTTTCATAATATTTTCTTTCAGGGCATTACATGCCGTAAATTTCACACCAGTGGTCCTCAAATTGGTGTTTTTGGTGTTAGAATGCACATTCACCCCAAAATCGCAGAAATGTTTGTTACCAGCCCAAATCAACCATAGGTAAACATATGGTAACATGTCAATAGAAAAAGGACGAATAAGCTTTGATTGCTCTTTCGGTGTTCATTCACCCACAAATAGCAAAGCGGTGTGTAATGGTTGGGAGTTACTCGTGCGTAATCCTGCTCTGTTTGAGCATCGGGTTGCCTGGTTAAACCCTCCGGACTACGCAGCCCATGGTAGCGTGGCTGCTCTTAGTCACTTGTAGAATCTGACTGTGGGCGTTTCTTAAAGCGTTGCCAACATAAGAGTTGTTTGACGCCCAATCGTTTCCGCCTCTCACTGCGCGGGAGTCTCCTGCGCAGGGTGGGCGTGGGCAGCGGGGTGCTTGGGCTCTCCTCACTAACTTCCAACGAAGAGTCCTGGAGCCCCTGCACCTCCCTGTCCCGTTGCTCTCCTGGATCCCTGGTGTTACACTCATTCTCTTCCCCTTCTTCCTGGCTAAGTCTCCCTCTAGCGCTTGGACCTTCCCCTGCAGAATCAGAGACCCTCTCCTTCTCCCGTGCCTCTGATGGCAGTTCCCTGACATCCACCTCCCTCCCAGGGCCCCCTTCACTCCCCCTCCGACCCGGGGGCTCTGTTGCAGCCTCTTCTCTGGTCGGCGAGCCAAGGAAACCCCTGAAAGAGCTGTCCTCCTCATCTGTGGGTGTGAACACCTCTTCCCACCTGCTAAGGTTCCCACCCAAGGAATGACTCTCCCAATCCGATTCTTCTTCGGATTCTGAAAACCCTTCGAAACTCTCTTCCTCCTCCATCGTGCCGAACTGTTCTTCCCAGAATCGCTCTAAGGGCTTGGGTTTATCTGGGAACCGTCGGTGGAACACTTCCACCATATGCTCGTCGCCAACTGCCTCTGCCGGCACCCACGTGTTTTCCGACCAGGGCTCTCCTTCCCACGCCACCAAGTACTGCACCTGCCGCCCTCGCCACCTTGAATCCACTATCTCTGCGGCCGAGCTCTGGTGTTCCCTCTCTTCTACCTGTGGTTGTGGCAAGACTTCTACCTCCCGCCCCTCTAATTCCTGCCCCTCTCTGTGCGGTGAGAGCAAGGACCTGTGGAACACGGGATGTATTTTCATGTTGTTGGGCAACCTGAGCTTGAACGCCACTGGGTTTATCTGTTGTATAACTTCAAACGGGCCCAGTCTTCTGGGCTGCAACTTCTTGCACCCTCCCTTAAAGGGTAACCCTTGAGTGGACAACCACACGCGATCCCCCACCCTAATGGTTTCCCCTTCCCTCCGGTGTTTATCTGCTTGCTTCTTGTAACTGGCTTTAGCCCTTTCTAGGTTCATCTTGAGCTGTTGATGTAACGCTTCCATTTCTTCCACAAACTGTTCAGCAGCAGGTACACTCCAGCTCTGTTCCTCATTGCCCGGGAACGCCCTGGGATGACACCCATAATTGGCCAAGAAGGGGCTCATACTGGTGGACACATGTTCAGCATTATTGTACGCAAATTCTGCTAGCGCTAGTTTCTCTACCCAATCATTCTGCCTTTCGCTAACGAAGCAGCGTAAGTATTGCTGGAGTACACTGTTTGCCCTTTCCGCCTGCCCATTGGTTTCTGGGTGTCTCGCTGTCGAGAAGCTTACCTCGACTTGCAGTAGGCTCATGAGCTTCCTCCAGAACCGGGAAGTAAATTGTTTTCTGCGGTCAGATAAAACCCTCAAGGGGGCGCCATGCAGCCTAAAAATGTGTTCTACAAACAACCGTGCCGTTTCTTCCGCCGTCACCGCATGGGAGCAGGCGATAAAGTGGCACATTTTGGTTAGCAAGTCTACTACTACCATCACTGCTGTTTTTCCCCTTGATTTGGGCAAATCCGTCATGAAATCAATTGACACCACCTCCCAGGGTTTGTTTGGCGTGGGTAAGGGTTCCAGCAAACCTGCTGGCATCGTGCGTTCCCCTTTGGCCCTCTGGCAGCGGTCACACCCTCTTACATATTCACGTACACCTTCCCTCACCCGTGGCCACCAAAATTGTCGGGTCACCAGCATCATGGTTTTGTGTTGCCCAAAATGTCCCGCTGTGGGGGTGTCATGTAGTTGTTTGAGTACCCTTCTTCTTAGAGCCTCCCCCGGTACGTACATCACCCCCCTGTAGTACAACACCCCTTCCTTCTCCTCAAACCCCTCTGGTGCTCCCCTCCCCTCTTGGAGTTCCCTGATTTTAGTCCGGGCGAATTCATCGTCCCTAGTGAGTCCTGCCAGTTCTCTCGTGCCCACTAGAGTACCCCCACACACCCATCGGTCCTCAGGTATGATGTGGCGGGTCTCCGGCGGCCCTTCTCCTTCGAAGTACTCTGGTTTCCGCGAAAGAGCGTTTGCTCTCACGTTTTGCTGGCCGGGCACATACTGGATTTCGAAAGAAAACTTGGAAAACTCCTGCGCCCAGCGAATCTGTCTCTGGTTGAGCACCTGTGCTGTCCGCCAATATTCCAAGTTCTTGTGATCTGTGCAGACCTGGATCTTATGCTGCGCCCCTATCAGCAGATGGCGCCACCGACGAAAGGCGGCGTAAATTGCTAGCAGTTCTCGGTCGTACACGGTGTAGTTTTGTTCCGACTTGCTCAGCTTCCTCGAGAAGAAGGCGCACGGTTTCCATTCTTGCTGGCTCAGTCCTGGCTGCAACAGAACCGCCCCGATGGCTCTTTCTGACGCGTCCGTCTCCAACCTCATAGGTTTCTCCAAATCCACATGTAGTAATTGTTCCTCCGACGCGAATGCCTTCTTCAATCTTTCAAAGGATTGCTGGGCTTCCTCCGTCCACACAAACTTTCTCTTACTACTGAGACAGTCCGTGATTGGGGCCGTCAAGTGTGCGAAGTTCTTGATGAACGTCCGGTAGAAATTGCCAAAACCTAGGAATCTCTGCACATCCTTTCGTGTCTTTGGGGTCTTCCACTCCAATACTGCTTGCACCTTGCTTGGGTCCATCGCTAAGCCTTTGTCAGATAGCATGTACCCCAGGAACTCCACCTCTCGGGCATGAAACTGACATTTCTCTAGCTTGACCCACAACTGGTGTTTCTGCAAATGTTGTAGCACTTCCCTGACATCTCTCACATGTTGCTCCTCATTTTCCGAATAAATCAAGACGTCGTCCAGGAATGCTACACAGTTCTTGTAAAGCAGAGACCCCAACACGTGGTGCATGAACGCTTGAAAACAGGCGGAGCCTGACTGTAATCCGAAAGGCATAACGAGATATTCAAAGGCCCCCAGGGGTGTGAACATGGTGGTCTTCCATTCATCCCCCTCTCTCATCCGGATTAAGTTGTAAGCCCCCCTCAGATCTAGCTTGGTGAAATTCTTTCCCTTCCTCACTCTTGTCAGATTGTCATCGATTCTGGGCATCGGGAAAGTCACAGGTTCTGACACCAAATTTACCCCCCTGAAGTCCACGACCAGCCTCGGTTTATCAGTGTCCTTTTTGTCCACAAAAAATACTGGACTGCCCCCCACTGCTTTTGACTCTCTTATAAACCCTCTCTTTAGGTTCTTGTCGATAAAGTCCCGTAACTCCTTCATCACTATGGGGGTGGGTTTCCCCTGAGCATCCAGCGACCGTCGTTCTTCCAGCCTCGCTGTCAGGATGGCTATGTGCTCTTCCAAATTGCGGTTTCTCTCCTCCAGCGATTGGCCTCCAGCTGCCCCTCCCCTGGCTCCAGCTCCTCCGGTCTTACTCATGATGCCCCCTTCTGCTTGTTGCGCACGAGCAACTTTCAGGGTGAGTCAGAATGCTGTAATGGTTGGGAGTTACTCGTGCGTAATCCTGCTCCGTTTGAGCATCGGATTGCCTGGTTAAACCCTCCGGACTACGCAGCCCATGGTAGCGTGGCTGCTCTTAGTCACTTGTAGAATCTGACTGTGGGCGTTTCTTAAAGCGTTGCCAACATAAGATTTGTTTGACGCCCAATCGTTTCCGCCTCTCACTGCGCAGGAGTTTCCTGTGCAGGGTGGGCGTGGGCAGCAGGGTGCTTGGGCTCTCCTCACTAACTTCCAACGAAGAGTCCTGGAGCCCCTGCACCTCCCTGTCCCGTTGCTCTCCTGGATCCCTGGTGTTACACTCATTCTCTTCCCCTTCTTCCCGGCTAAGTCTCCCTCTAGTGCTAGGACCTTCCCCTGCAGAATCCGAGACCCTCTCCTTCTCCCGTGCCTCTGATGGCAGTTCCCTGACACGGTGTAATAAGCCTAAACAAAGCCAAACAAGTTGTTTTGGTTTCCAACTACATAGAGAGAAGAATCTTGGATTTCGCTTACTTCAAGTCGTGTTCTTTGCTGTTAATGCACATTGACACAGAAATCGCAAAGTGTGTGTAATGAGACCAAAATAACACAACACCATCTTTTCGCTTCCATATGCGTAGAAAGAAGACGAATAGGCTTTGATTGGGCTTTTTTCAATTCGCATGGTGTTATTTGGGTGTGCACCAGCATCACCCCAAACGAAAGCAAAAAAGTTTTTTTGGGTTCCATCTACATAAAAAGAAGATGATAAAGCTCTGATTGGGCTCATTTCAAATTGGTGTTTTGCGGGTTAGAATGCACATTCACCCAAAAATCGCAGAAATGTTTGTTACCAGCTCAAATCTGCTGGGAAAAAGCACCAATGATAAAGCCAGCTGCAGGTGGCTGGAATGCAAAACAGGATGTTGTTGTTTCAAACTGTACTGTTGGGAAAAAGGGGGAGTCTATTCTCTGTACTGAGCACCGGATGTTAGCTCAGAGTGTCATCTGACCTGTGCTAGAAGCACAGGGGAGGAGTTATGACTCTTCTGATGGAGTCTGAAGGGTGCAGTCACGTTTCTTTGTACTGCTGAATGACAGGAATAAAAGACATGTAAATAGGACTCCTGTCTGTCTCATTTCCCCTCCCTGGGGGGGAAAGCAAGGAGAGAGAAGCAGAGGGTGTGTTCTCCTCACATCTAACGAGGAGAATCACCGGTTTACGACCTAGCCTGCCGGGAGTAGCAGATGGAAGGTAAACAAGTATCTCGCTCAGTTTGCCCGTGAAGGCCAGTTTACCTCTGACTGTGAGCTGAGATACTGACGTATGGCAGCTTTCGGTGGTTGCGATTCATCGAACATCTGCATGAGAGGCTGGTGGATTGTCCTCCTCTGCTCCAAGGGAGAAAATAGCGTCTGAGAGCAGCCAGAAGCTGAACAGACGGCTGGACCCAGAGGAAAATGTTTTCCAAGCAACGGAGCTCAAGGTATGCTGCATTTCGGGCTAAAAGTTAGAGATAAGCTTTCAAGTATGCACAGTTGCTAAGCGACGCTCGTCAGAGACGTGGAAATTTACTGGCTGCGCAGATGGCTCTGAGAGAGGGCCTGGGAAGCGAAAGTTTTGTTTTGACTATGTCTTCGATGCTGTGCAAGGTCTGAGAAACAGCTTGCAGCTTGCCTGGAAAGGCAGTAAACAAGTCCAGCAGAGGCTATTGGAGTTTTAGCAAGGCTGGAAAGTGAGACAGAGGCTTGGCTTCAAGATGGATGCCAAGAAGGGGGGAGCCCTGCCTTATTCATCTCCCCTGACCAGTGGCAGTTATTCATCATGGTCTGGAAAGACGACTACCCCAGAAGGGGTGAGCAAGGATGATGCTGGCCAAGTTCCTAAGAGCTCATCGAAAACTGAGGAGAGCTTTGACCCTAGATGGGGGAGCGAAGGAACTGTTCCAGCTGCACTGGAAGTGAAGGACAGGGGGAGGGAAGAACAGAGTTCAAATCTCCCCGCTGCTGAAGCTACTGAGGAGCGAGTTGTAGCATTGAGCGCTGTCCGATGTTACAATTGTGGACAGACTGGGCATCTACAGCGAAACTGTAGGAAGCCGCGCCAGTCAAGAGGAGCGAAGAGCAGCTCTACGAAGCCTGAGGCGTCAGGCAAAAGCCGTACCAAGTGCCAGGTGAAACCTGCAAAGGCTATGATGGCGAAAGGAACCACGCCAGATGTTGGGAACGCGTTCATAATCGACACTGGCTGTACAAAACACATGTGCCCGCACAGAGAACTGTTTTCAACGTTGAAGAAGCAAAGCTTCACTGTGAAACAGGCCAACGGTCAGGAGCTGAAAGCGACCGGGATTGGGACTGTGTATCTTGAGAGTCTGAACTTGACTATAAACAATGTTTACCTGGTTCCAGAACTGAGATTTAATCTGCTGAGTGTGTCGCAGATTGCAAAGAAAGGACTGAAACTGTCCTATGATGCTAAAAGCTGCAAGATCTACAAAGATGGAGAACTGTTTCTTACTGCCAGAGAGAAGGATGGACTGTATTTGTTGACTTTTGATCAAAGTGATTACATGAAATGTAATTTTTCTGGTTCTAACGAAATCTCTCTTGCAGGTGTGACCAGTGTGAGCACCAGGAAGGTGACCAAGAAGGTCGACAGAGCATTTCAGCGGGTGTATGCTGATGTGATTGGTCCTCTAGAACCATCTAGAGGCGGTGCAAAATATTACCTTGTGTGTGTGGATTGTTTTACTAATTATTCTTGGGTTTTTGTGATGGAAAAACCGCAAGAGACCTTAGAAAGGTTTCAGGAGTTTTGTGACAAGGTTAAAAATATGCATGATGCTAACATTGATTGTCTCTTCACAGATGAGAAACAAGTTTTTCTGTTACAGAAGTTTCAGAAGTTCCTGGATGGAAAAGGGATAGACCACAAAGTTGCTGTTTCAACCGAAGCATGGAACAGGGGGGTCTGTGTGAGGGTGAACAAAGAATTGCAAAAGGGGATGCATGCACAATTGCTGAGTTCACATTTGCCACATGAATATTGGGCCGAGTCGCTAGCGTCCTATGTTCACATGTGGGTGAGAAAGGTCTCAACAGAGTTGGGATGTTCTCCTTTTGAGAAGCTGTTCCATAGAAAACCTTCTGTTGACTATTTTAAGGTTTTCGGGTCTCATGTGAGAACAGAAGCTCCAGGTGGAGTAAAGAATGCCAGAGGCATTTTTGTGGGTAATGAAAAGGGTCTCTACAGAGTAATTTTGTCTGAATGTGGTCAGATGATTCTCACAAAGTTTCTTGAGAGTGCTCCAGTACAAGAGCGGGTAGTTGTGCACACATTTCCCACAGGTGACAATTCAGATGATGATTTTTCTGATTACACAGATTACAGTGGTACTGATGATGACAGTGATAGCTCAGAGAGTTCAGTTGTAACAGTCATTGAGAGAAAATCTCACACAATGGATAGACCTTCACAGGTGAAGGAGGAACCACTGTTTGCCATTGCTACTGGTTCTCAACAAAGTCCAGAGGTTGAACCAGTGAGCACAGAGGATCAGAACCTCATACGCAGGTCTGAGAGAGTCACAAAGGGTGTACCACCAAAGAGGTACTCAAAAGAGTTTGCTAACTTAGCTGTTGCATGTGTTGCTATTGTTAACAACTCAAAGCAGGTTAAAGCAGTGTCTAAGTCAGAGACAAAGACACAACAGAGGACTTCCGGGGGCGGCGCGAAACTGTAATGGCGGTCCTCTTCGAGCTCTGAAGAGGGGCTCCGCGGAAAAGGGTCGCTCGCTGCGGCATAGCGACGACCCATCAAGATAAACCACGGGTAGAGTGAGCCCGTGGCCGTGGGACTCGGCGGGCACCAGAAGCTGCTCCGAAAACACAGAAGGGACCCCGTAAGGAGACCCGGAGTGAAGGAGGGGTAGCGGTGCTGTGAGTTCATCGCTCTTTCCGCGGAAGTGAAGCCGCGCGGCCGTTGCAGATGAGCGCTGATCCTTCTTCCTAAAACCAACACCAAACTGCAAGTAACATACCCGTGAGTAAAGGGTTTAAAATTGGCAAAGAATTTGTTAAATTTGGCTGAAAACGGGAGACGAGAAAAGGGAAGTCCGTCTTCCTTTTTTTTTTTTTTTAATAAATTTTTATTGGTTTTACAGCATTTTTTAAAAAGAACAAACAAACACAAAACAAAACAAACATACAAAATACTTTCAAAGATATTTTCATAAACCTTTTTTCTTGGACTTCCCCATACCCCCCCTCTCTGCATCCCAGTGTCCATATTTGAACTAGCAACTCCCAGTTGTTACTTTCTAATCTCTGTCATCTTAGTCCTCCTTTATTATCTAACCTTGTATCCCTGTACCCTGTTACTTCTAGCAACCACAACATTTTAACATTCGTTGAGTTTGTAGTAGTCCTTAAGATAGCTCTTAAATTTTTTCCATTCTTCTTCCACCATCTCTTTACGTTGGTCACGGATTCTGCCTGTCATCTCAGCCAGTGTCATATAGTCCATCACTTTCATCTGCCATTCTTCCAGAGTAGGTAAATCTTGTGTCTTCCAATACTTTGCGATGAGTATTCTTGCTGCTGTTGTGGCATACATAAAGAAATTTCTATCTTTCTTTGTCACCAATTGGCCGACAATGCCCAAGAGAAAGGCCTCTGGTTTTTTGGAAAATGTACATTTAAGTACCTTTTTCATTTCATTATAGATCATTTCCCAGAAGGCCTTTATCTTCGGGCATGTCCACCAAAGGTGGTAAAAAGTACCTTCAGTCTCTTTACATTTCCAACATTTATTATCGGGCAAATGATAGATTTTTGCCAGCTTGACTGGGGTCATGTACCACCTGTATACCATTTTCATAATGTTTTCCTTTAAGGCATTACATGCCGTAAATTTGATACCGGTGTTCCATAACCATTCCCAGTCATCTGACATAATGTTGTGTCCAACATCCTGCGCCCACTTAATCATAGCAGATTTAACTGTTTCATCCTGTGTGTTCCATTTCAACAGCAAGTTATACATTCTAGATAAATTCTTAGTATTGGGTTCTAGCAATTCGGTCTCTAGTTTTGATTTCTCCACTTGGAAACCGATTTTCCTATCCTGTTTAAAAATTTCCATTATTTGGCGATATTGAAACCAATTTTCTACTTTGTGCTTCAATTTCTCCTGACTTTGTAGTTTAACCTTGTCTCCATCCTGTTCTAAAATTTCCCAATACTTCGGCCATCCGACCTCCATATTGAGTTTCTTCACTGCTTTAGCCTCCACTGGTGACACCCATCTAGGGGTTTTATTTTCCAATAAGTCTTTGTATCTTATCCAGACATTAAATAATGCTTTTCTAACAATGTGATTTTTAAAGGTACTGTTAACCTTGTCATACCAAAGATATGCATGCCAACCAAAAGCATTATTGAAGCCTTCCAGATCCAAGATGTCTGTATTCTCGAGGAGCATCCATTCTTTCAGCCAGCAAAACGCTGCTGCCTCATAGTACAATTTTAGGTCCGGCAGGGCAAAACCCCCTCTTTCTTTAGCGTCAGTCAGTATTTTGAATTTAATTCGGGGCTTTTTGCCCTGCCAGACAAATTTCGAAATGTCTTTGTGCCACCTCTTAAAACATTCCATCTTATCAAGAATCTGCAAGGTCTGAAACAAAAATAACATTCTAGGCAATACATTCATTTTAATTACTGCAATTCGGCCTAACATTGACAGTTTCAGATTTGACCATATTTCTAGATCTTTTTTAATCTCTGACCAACATTTTTCATAATTGTCCTTATACAAATTAACATTCTTAGATGTTAAATAAACCCCTAGGTATTTGACTTTCTTAACCACTGTCAAACCTGTTTCCTCCTGAAACTTCTCCTTTTCCATATCTGTTAGGTTTTTCCCTAAGACTTTAGTTTTTTGCTTATTCAACTTAAATCCAGCCACCTGGCCAAATTGTTGAATTATTTCTAAAACCCTTTTCGTACTAGTGTTTGGCTCTTGCAAAGTCAATACTAGGTCATCTGCATACGCTCTTAACTTGTAGTGTTTAGCTCCGACCTGCACACCTTTGACCTGCTGGTCATTTCTTATCATATTCAGCAACACCTCCAGAACCGAAATGAAAAGTAATGGGGAAATTGGGCACCCCTGCCGAGTTCCTTTTTCTATCTTAAGTTCCTCAGTCACAACATTATTTACAATCAGCTTAGCTTTTTGTTCGGAATATATTGCAGCCATACCATTCTCAAAACCCTGGCCTACCCCCATCCCATGAAGATTCTTCCTCATAAAACTCCAAGAGATATTATCAAAGGCTTTCTCCGTCTTCCGACATTGCTGACAAGATCAAAGCAAAGCTTTAAAAAGCGGAAAGCGCTTGAAACGGGACTGTGGGAAGTTCTAACTTTTTCGTGCTATTAAACCTGCTCTTTTTCCTGCTGAACTGAAGGTGGAAAGGGACTTTGATCAAAAGAAGGAGTAACGGGGGCTTCCCTCCTACCTCCCCTTTTCTTTGGGTCGTATTTTTAAAGAGCCAGATCGTCGGGCTGCCGGAGAGGGAGACTGTGTCAAACTGCGGAAACAGTTGCAAAAATTTGTAAAAACTTTGTTGGAGCATAACTGATACATTTGAGCAGAAAAGACTGGACGTGATACTGTTGCAAGCACCTCTTGTGAAACTTTGCTGAACTTTAAAAGGTGCTTTGGGGAATTTTGAGTCTTTGAAGGGACTGTTGGATTATCGAATTTACTGAGTTGAAACAATTTGGAACTTTAATGGCGGATTACTTCCTTCTTTGTCTTTGAAACTTGGTGGCACTCCCCCTACAGGGCTTTCGGATTATAAAATCCTGGGAATTGACTTTTGTTTTGAATTCCACTTCACTGGTTGTTTATAACTGAATTTGTCTCTCCCATGGAACAATAGACAATCTGACCTTGAACACTGACAGATGTGTAATGAGTGGTGCAGGGAGAACAAGAGCATCTAAAGCTAAGGAATCTAAAGAGGCCAAGGAAAAAGAAAAGGAAAGAAAACCAGCACAATTTGTACAAACAACACTGACCCAAGGACGCCGATCGTCGGTTCCAGCTGTACTGGTGACCCAAAGGGAACAAGGGGAAACAACTGAGAAGTCCACTGAGGAAGATATGGCAGCAGGTGGGTCAGATACACTATTAAAACAAATATTGGAGCAACTATCAAGTTTAAACCAGAAGGTGGACGACCAGTCTTTGAAGATAGATAAAGCAACTTCCTCGATTCAAAAATTGACTGATCAAGTTTCCCAGCACACGCAAGCCATAGAGAATTTGCAAGGAGCAACAGCGGAAAATCGGGAATTAGCTGGAGAAGCAATCCAGAAAGTGGGAGCTTTACAAAAAGAAGTTGAAGAAATAAAAGGAGAAGTTAAGCCCCTGCACAAACAGGTGGGTGAACAACAAGTTTATCTGTCAATGGTGGAACTGAAAAATCGCGAGAGTAACATCAAATTGAGAGGCACCCCGGAACTCGAGCAAGGAGACTTGATTGGATACTTGACACAGGAATTCTCGAAGTTCTGGGGTTTAAAGGAAGATACAGATTTCAGGATTGTCTCGGCATATAGACTGGGAAGATTGGTAAGGAAAGACAGATCCAGAGACTGTTTGATAATTTTAAGATCAAAGGAAGAGAGAGACAAGATCCTAGGTCTTCACTTCAAAAAAGCAATTGAAATACAAGACAAAAGGGTGGAAATTTATAGAGATACTCCGAGACAGTTGCTGGACCTCAGAGCCACCTATACAGAACTAGCAAAATTGCTGAGACACAACGCAATTCCCTATAGGTGGGAGTTTCCACAAGGATTATCCTTCACCTACAAAGAAAGGAAGGTTAAAATTAGAACACCTGAAGATAACCAAAAGTTCCTTCACGACCACGGAGAAGATCTCCAAAAAGGAGTGGACTGGCTTCCAGTTTTACCAGCACCAATATTGCCTGGAAGCGGGCCAACGCCTGCACCCTCGGGATCTGAGCAAAAGGAAGGCACCCCATCCTAAGAACATCTTAAATAGAACAGGATGTCTCTGCAGCTACTTAGTTGGAACATAAATGGCGGGAATTCTCCGGAAAAAAGAAGGAGGATATTTCATATCCTAAAAAAAGAACAATTGGATGTAATATGCCTTCAAGAAACACATGTGACTAGGCTCCACAGGAAAGTATTAATCAATAAAAGACTTGGCCAAGAATTTATCTCATCAGACAAAGTTAAAAAAAGAGGCGTTGTAATTTATGCAAAGGAGAACCTGTCACCAAAATTTTTATTCAAAGATGATCATGGAAGAATTCTCGCAATTGAAATCCAAACACAAGGGGAAAAGATTTTGATATTAGGAGTTTATGCGCCAAATGATGGAAAATCAGAATTCTATAAGAAGCTGCATGAGACAATGATGGACTATTTGGACTATTCTAACATTATTGTGATGGGAGATATGAATGGGGTGGTGTCTACAAATATGGACAAATCCCAAAATCAAAACTTAACAACAGACGGCAGACTCCCTAAAACCTTCTTTGAAATGACAGACAATATGGACTTGATTGACATTTGGAGGACAAGGAACCCCTTGGGTAAAGAAGGAACCTTCTTCTCTGAGGCCCACTTGTCATGGACACGAATTGACCAAATTTGGATATCTAGAGGGCTGGCCCCGAAAACAAGAAAAGTGGAAATCTGCCCAAAAACCTGCTCCGACCATAATGCCTTAAAAATGGAATTGAGACTTTTCCCAACTGGATCCTTCAGATGGAGAATGAATGACACCTTGCTAAGAGATCAAGAGATTGTTAAGAAGGCCCAAAAAACGCTAAAGGACTACTTTGAAATAAACTTGAACACTACGGTGGAGAAAAGAACAATCTGGGATGCAAGTAAAGCTGTAATGAGAGGGTTTCTGATACAACAGAATACAATAAAGAGAAAATTTTGGAATGGAAAAAAGGAAAAAAATTTAGAGAAAATAAGTGAAGGAGAGAAAAAGTTGAGAACCAAACCGAAGTCAAAAGAGGTGCTAAGAGAGATCAAATTCCATCAAGCACAATATTCGAAATTGATCAATCAAGAGATTGAGTGGAAAATCAAACAAATGAAGCAGAGATCGTTTGAATCAGCAAATAAATGTGGAAAGTTGCTAGCTTGGCAGTTGAAAAAAAGACAAAAGTTAAATACGGTTACAAACTTGGAGATTCAAGGAAAAATAGTTCAGAAACCAGAAGAAATAAGAAAGTGCTTCCACAGATACTTCAAAGAGCTTTACGCACAGGGGCCCCAGAAAGAATCGGAAATAGATCAATTTTTGAGGACAAATGGATTACCTAAAATAAGCCAAGATAAAAGATCAATTCTTAACAGCAAAATAACTCAACAGGAAATTGAAGGTGCCATCCAAAATATGCAGCTGGGCAAATCTCCAGGCCCGGATGGACTCACCTCCAAATATTATAAGACTTTGAAGGACTTCTTGATACAACCGTTGCTGGAGGTTTGTAACCAGATCATGGAGGGGAGGAAGGCACCGGAAACGTGGAAAGAAGCATTCATCACATTGATTCCCAAGTCAGAAAGGGAAAAGACTCAGCTTAAGAACTACCGTCCCATCTCACTCCTGAATGTGGATTACAAAATATTTGCAGACATTTTAGCAAATAGACTTAAAAATGTACTAAATGAAGTAATTCACAAGGACCAAGCAGGCTTTCTCCCTGGTAGACACATGTTTGACAACACCAGGAACATTATTGATATATTGGAGTTGTTGCGAATTAGAAACACAAGGGCTGCTTTAATCTTTATTGATGCGGAGAAAGCATTTGACAACATTTCTTGGATGTTTATGAAGAAAAACTTGAAAGGGATGGGAGTGGGACGGGGGTTTGAAAATGGACTAGAAGCAATTTATTCAGAGCAAAAAGCTAAGCTGATAGTGAACAATGTGGTATCGGAGGAACTCCAAATTGAAAAAGGGACACGACAGGGGTGCCCTCTATCCCCTCTGCTATTTATTTCTGTTCTGGAGGTATTGCTGAATATGATCAGGGAGGACCAGTTGGTGCAAGGTATAGTGGTCGGAGCGAAACAATACAAACTGAAAGCTTTCGCAGATGACTTAGTCTTGACAGTACAGGAGCCAGAATCTAGTACAAAAAGAGTTTTGGAACTTATCTTGGAGTTTGGTCGGGTGGCGGGATTTAAGCTAAACAAACAAAAAACTAAGGTTTTGGTCAAAAATCTGACACCTACAGAGATAGAGGGGTACCAGAAAGAGACAGAGCTAAGTGTGGTTAAAAAAGTGAAATACCTGGGGGTATCCTTGTCCACTAAAAATTTAAACCTTTTCAAAGATAACTATGAAAAATGTTGGCTGGAAATTAAAAAAGACTTGGATATTTGGTCAAGATTGAAACTTGCCTTGTCAGGCCGAATCGCAGCTATAAAGATGTGTGTTTTGCCAAAAATGTTATTCTTATTTCAAACCCTTCAGGTCGTGGACAGAATGGAATGTTTTGGAAAATGGCAGAAGGATATCTCTAAGTTTGTCTGGCAGGGCAAAAAGCCCCGAATAAAATTTAAAATACTAACTGACTCAAAAGAAAGAGGGGGGTTTGCCCTGCCGGATTTAAGGTTGTACTACGAAGCTGCAGCCTTCTGCTGGTTGAAGGATTGGTTTCTGTTGGAAAACACCGATGTCCTAGATCTGGAAGGGTTTGATAATGTGTATGGTTGGCATGCATACTTGTGGTATGACAAGGCGAAGGTTCACAAACTGTTTAAAAACCATATTGTCAGAAAATCAATTTTTGCCGTCTGGATGAAGTACAAGGATTTATTAGAAAGTAAGACCCCGAGGTGGTTATCACCTGTGGAAGCCAAGATTTCTAAAAAAAGGCCCAATATGGAGGCCTACTGGCCAAAATATTGGGAATTGATTGAAAGAGTTGGAGATAATTGGAAGCTCCAAAGCCAGGACAAACTAAAAGGCAAGGTGCGAGATTGGTTACATTATGCTCAAATTCAAGAGGTATTCAAAATGGATAAAAAAGCGGGTTTTCAGTTGGAGAAATCGAAACTGGAGACGGAGTTACTAGAACCAAAGACTAAGGTACTTTCGAGGATGTATGACTTGCTGCTTAAATGGAACACACAGGATGAAACAGTTAAATCTGCTATGATAAAATGGGCACAGGATGTAGGACACAACATTATGTCTGAGGACTGGGAAAGGTTATGGAACACCGGTATGAAATTCACGGCATGTAGTGCCTTGAAAGAGAACATTATGAAAATGGTATACCGGTGGTACATGACCCCAGTCAAGTTGGCTAAAATATATCATCTTTCTGATAATAAGTGTTGGAAATGCAAGGAGGCAGAAGGGACATTCTTTCACCTCTGGTGGACCTGCCCGAAAGTAAAGGCCTTTTGGGAAATGATACATAATGAGCTGAAAAAGGTATTCAGATATACCTTTTCTAAGAAACCAGAGGCCTTTCTCCTGGGCATGGTGGACCGGAAGGTGCCAAAGAAGGACAGAACCTTGTTTATGTATGCAACCACAGCAGCTAGGATTCTTATTGCAAAGTTCTGGAAGACACCAGATTTACCCACACTGGAGGACTGGCAGACGCAGCTGATGGACTATATGGAGTTGGCAGAAATGACTGGCAGAATTCGAGATCTGAGCGAAGAAACAATGGAGGAGGACTGGAAAAAAATTAAGGACTATTTGCAAAAATATTATAAGTTGTTTGAATGTTAAGATTGTGCACGATTAAGAAACGTTATGCTTCTGCAATTTATCTAAGTAAATGATAAAGTAAGTATTGATGGAAAAAAACGAGACAAATTAGAAACAAAATATTATGTTTATTAAGAGTGTTAAAACTAAATTACAAATTTTCGAAATTGGTAACATAATAAACTCAAAGGTATAATAAGATGGGAAACAAGATAACAAATTGCTGAACTGGCTAGAATAATGAATGCAATGCTGAGAGGATGTGAGGAGGTCCAAAAAGAAAGCGAACTGTTGAAGGACGTTGTGAAAGTTTCTTAACTTTTTCTTCTTTCTTTTTTTTTTATTTTTCTTCATATATAAAAAATGTTTCTTGCATGTTGCTATGTAAACAAATCTGTTAACCTATGGAAAGAAACGCAATAAAAAATTTTATAAAAAAAAAAAACAAAGACACAACAGAGAGTAGCTAACCAAGGTAATGCAGAAGCACTCATTCCTTGGAAGCCAGACAACCAGAGAGGTGTTAGTATCTTCGCTCACAGTCAGAGGTACCTGGCCTCCCCTGTGGCAATTGAGCGAGATACTGTGTTTACCTTCCGTCTGCGACCCCGACAGGCTAGGTAAACAAACCCGGCGATTCTTCTCATCAATCAGATGTGAAGAACACACCCTCTGCTTCTCTGCTTCTCTGCTTCTCTCTCCCTCCCTGCATTCTCCCCAGGGAGGGGAAATGAGACAGACAGGAGCCCTTTTACATGTTTTATTCCTGTCACTCAGCAATACATAGAAATGCGACTGTTCCCTTCAGACCCCATCAGAAGAGACACACACTCCTCCCCTGTACTTCCAGCACAGGTCACATGACACTCTGAGCTAACATCCGGTGCTCAGTACAGAGAATAGGCTCCACCTTTTCCCCAACAGTACATCTGCAAAACACAACATCCTGTTTTGCATTCCAGCCATCTGGAGCTGGCTTTTGCCTTGGTGCTTTTTCCCGACATCCTCCCCCAAAAGCATCAATAGGCAAAACATGATCCAGAGAAGAGAACAAACAGTTGTTATACATATAACAGTCCCCTGTTGTTTCAGTTCCACCCTTGGAACTCCCCACCACTGGTTTCACCAGTGTACCTCTCTGGTTGTCTGGCTTCCAAGGAATGAGTGCTTCTGCATTACATTGGCTAGCTACTCTCTGTTGTGTCTTTGTCTCTGACTTAGACACTGCTTTAACCTGCTTTGAGTTGTTAACAATAGCAACACATGCAACAGCTAAGTTAGCAAACTCTTTTGAGTACCTCTTTGGTGGTACACCCTTTGTAACTCTCTCAGACCTGCGTACGAGGTTCTGATCCTCTGTGCTTACTGGTTCAACCTCTGGACTTTGTTGAGAACCAGTAGCATTCAGTGGTTCTTCCTTCACCTGTGAAGGTCTATCCATTGTGTGAGATTTTCTCTCAATGACTGTTACAACTGAACTCTCTGAGCTATCAGTGTCATCATCAGTACCACTGTAATCTGTGACATCAGAAAAATCATCATCATCTGAATCGTTTCCTGTGGGAAATGTGTGTTGTACAACCCGCTCTTGTTCAGGAGCACTTTCTAGAAACTTTGTGAGAATCACCTGACCAGATTCAGACAAAATTACTCTGTAGAGACCCTTTTCATATCCCACAAAAATGCCTCTGGCACTCTTTACTCCACCTGGAGCTTCTGTTCTCACATGAGACCCAAAAACCTTAAAATAGGCAACAGAAGGTTTTCTATTGAACAGCTTCTCAAAAGGAGAACATCCCAACTCTGTTGAGACTTTTCTCAACCACACATGAAGATAGGACGCTAGAGATTCGGCCCAATATTCATGTGGCAAATGTGAACTAAGCAATTGCGCATGCATCCCCTTTTGCAATTCTTTGTTCACTCTAACACAGACCCCTCTGTTCCATGCTTCGGCTGAAACAGCAATTTTGTGGTCTATCCCTTTTCCATCCAGGAACTTCTGAAACTTCTGTAACAGAAAAATTTGCTGCTCATCTGTGAAAAGACAATCAATGTTAGCATCATGCATATTCTTAACCTTGTCACAAAACTCCTGAAACTTTTCTAAAGTTTCCTGCGGTTTCTCCATCATATAAACCCAAGAATAATTAGTGAAACAATCCACACACAAAAGGTAATATTTTGCATTGCCCCTAGATGGTTCTAGAGGACCAATCACATCAGCATACACCCGCTGAAATGCTCTGTCGACCTTCTTGGTCACCTTCCTGGTGCTCACACTGGTCACACCTGCAAGAGAGATTTCGTTAGAAGAATTACATTTCATGTAATCACTTTGATCAAAAGACAACAAATACAGTCCATCTTTCTCTTTGGCAGTAAGAAACAGTTCTCCATCTTTGTAGATCTTGCAGCTTTTAGCATCATAGGACAGTTTCAGTCCTTTCTTTGCAATCTGCGACATGCTCAGCAGATTAAATTTCAGTTCTGGAACCAGGTAAACATCGCTTATAGTCAAGTTCAGACTCTCAAGATACACAGTTCCAATTCCGGTCGCTTCCAACTCTTGACCGTTGGCCTGTTTCACAGTGAAGCTTTGCTTCTTCAACGTCGAAAACAGTTGTCTGTGTGGGCATAAATGTTTTGTACATCCAGTGTCGATTATAAAGGCGTTCCCAACAACTGGCGTGGTTCCTTTCGCCATCATAGCCTTTGCAGGTTTCACCTGACACTTGGTACGGCTTTTGCCTGACGCCTCAGGCTTCGTAGAGCTGTTCTTCGCTCCTTTTGACTGGCGCGGCTGCCTACAGTTTCGCTGTAGATGCCCAGTCTGTCCACAATTGTAGCATCGGACAGCACTCAATGCTACACCATGCTCTCCAGTAGATTCAACAGTGGGGGAATTAGAACTCTGTTCTTCCCTCCCCCTGTCCTTCACTTCCAGTGCAGCAAGTCTGTCATGTTCATTCAGGACCACGGCACACACTCTTTCCGCGGTTAGGTCTTGAGCCGGTAGGGAACCAAGCTGACTGGCAACAACCTTGTAGGTGCGATTAAGGCTGTTTATCATCATGAAGCAAAACACTTCCTCCTGTAGACGGAAATTGCGTTCCACCATCTGTTGACGCAGAAACTTCATTTCTGTCAGGTGCGCTTGAACATCTCCATCAGGCGCAAGTCTCAGATTGGTCAACTTCTCAAAATACAGCAACGCTGAAGAACCAGCATCTCTCTGATGCGTTGTACGCAGCGTGTCCCAAACCTCTTTCACATTTTCTAAATGCTGGATATGCACAAGCTGCTGATCTGAGACACACAGAATTATAGCAGTCCTGGCCCTCATGTTCTGTGATTCCCAACCTCTGGTTGCTGCTGCAGGGATGGGGTTTTCAATTACATCAAAAAGCCTCTGATTCTGCAGCAGGGCCTTCATCTTTACAGACCAAGATGAATAATTGTCATTGGTTAAGGGAGGTGGGCAAGGCAGCGCTCCCTTCTTGGCATCCATCTTGAAGCCAAGTCTTTAGCTCACACTGTCAAGCAAGCTGTAAAATCCAACAGTTGTTTTTTTCTTTCTCAAGCAGGGAAACTGCAGGTTGTTTATGCTTTTAGCACCTGGCAGCAAAACGCTGGGTGCTACGGAAAGTCCCTTTCCAAGAGCACGTAAAGCTTGTAGCCAAAACACTCCATGGCTTAGTTTCGCTTTCCCAGCCTCACAATGCAGCTGCGTAGCCAGTAACTTTCCACTCAAGAGTGCATTCAGGACTTCTTATCTTAACCACAGGAATTTGTGGAATGCAGGCTTCAGCTTCCAAGCTGCAGGCCTTTCTCCCGGAGCTGTATTTTTCCAACGCAACTCCCCCGTGAACCAGG
Source organism: Podarcis bocagei (assembly GCF_964188305.1). Classification (NCBI taxonomy): domain Eukaryota; kingdom Metazoa; phylum Chordata; class Lepidosauria; order Squamata; family Lacertidae; genus Podarcis; species Podarcis bocagei. The sequence goes on from NC_138131.1 coordinate 62,136,969, forward strand.
GAATTAATCAACCTGCGTTCACACTTTTAGCCCGATATGCAGCACACCTTGAGTTTTGTTGCTGTGGAAAACACCTCTTCTTTCCACCAGCCGTCTGTTGAGCCTCTGGCTTCTCTCAGACGCTTGCCTTCTGCCTTGGAGCAGAGGAGGACAATCCACCAGCCTCTCATGCAGATGTCCGATGAATCACAACCATCCTCTGCTACCATATGTTAGTATCTTCGCTCACAGTCAGAGGTACCTGGCCTCCCCCGTGGCAATTGAGCGAGATACTGTGTTTACCTTCCGTCTGCGACCCCGACAGGCTAGGTAAACAAACCCGGCGATTCTTCTCATCAATCAGATGTGAAGAACACACCCTCTGCTTCTCTGCTTCTCCCTCCCTCCCTGCATTCTCCCCAGGGAGGGGAAATGAGACAGACAGGAGCCCTTTTACATGTTTTATTCCTGTCACTCAGCAATACATAGAAATGCGACTGTTCCCTTCAGACCCCATCAGAAGAGACACACACTCCTCCCCTGTACTTCCAGCACAGGTCACATGACACTCTGAGCTAACATCCGGTGCTCAGTACAGAGAATAGGCTCCACCTTTTCCCCAACAGTACATCTGCAAAACATAACATCCTGTTTTGCATTCCAGCCATCTGGAGCTGGCTTTTGCGTTGGTGCTTTTTCCTGACAAGAGGTACACTGGTGAAACCAGTGGTGGGGAGTTCCAAGGGTGGAACTGAAACAACAGGGGACTGTTATATGTATAACAACTGTTTGTTTTCTAATCATGTTTTGCCTATTGATGCTTTTGGGGGAGGATGTTGGGAAAAAGCACCAAGGCAAAAGCCAGCTGCAGGTGTTACAGGATGTTGTTGTTTCAAACTGTACTGTTGGGGAAAAGGGGGAGTCTATTCTCTGTACTGAGCACCGGATGTTAGCTCAGAGTGTCATCTGACCTGTGCTGGAAGCACAGGGGAGGAGTTATGACTCTTCTGATGGAGTCTGAAGGGTGCAGTCACGTTTCTTTGTACTGCTGAATGACAGGAATAAAAGATATGTAAATAGGACTCCTGTCTGTCTCATTTCCCCTCCCTGGGGGGGGGGGAAGCAAGGAGAGAGAAGCAGAGGGTGTGTTCTCCTCACATCTAACGAGGAGAATCGCCGGTTTACGACCTAGCCTGCCGGGAGTAGCAGACGGAAGGTAAACAAGTATCTCACTCAGTTTGCCCGTGAAGGCCAGTTTACCTCTGACTGTGAGCTGAGATACTGACAAAATCAAGCATACGTAAACATATGGTAACATCTCAATAGAAAAAGGACGAATAAGCTTCGTTTGCTCTTTCGGTGTTCATTCACCCAGAAATAGCAAAGCGAAGTGTAATAAGCCTAAACAAAGCCAAACAGGTTGTTTTGGTTTCCAACTACATAGAAAGAAGAATCTTGGATTGCGCTTACTTCATGTCGTGTTCTTTGCTGTTAATGCACATTGACACAGAAATCGCAAAGTGTGTGTAATGAGACCAAAATAACACAACACCATTTTTTCGCTTCCATATGCGTAGAAAGAAGACGAATAAGCTTTGATTGGGCTTTTTTCAATTCGCATGGTGTTATTTGGGTATGCGCCAGAATCACCCCAAACGAAAGGAAAAAGGTGTTTTGGGTTCCATTTACATAAAAAGGAGATGATAAAGCTCTGATTGGGCTTATTTCAAATTGGTGTTTTGGGGGTTAGAATGCACATTCACCCAAAAATCGCAGAAATGTTTGTTACCAGCCCAAATCAAGCATAGGTGTTTTGGTTCCCTCTCAATAGAAAAAGGACGAATAAGCTTCGTTTGCTCTTTCGGTGTTGTCAGGGAACTGCCATCAGAGGCACGGGAGAAGGAGAGGGTCTCGGATTCTGCAGGGGAAGGTCCTAGCACTAGAGGGAGACTTAGCCGGGAAGAAGGGGAAGAGAATGAGTGTAACACCAGGGATCCAGGAGAGCAACAGGACAGGGAGGTGCAGGGGCTCCAAGACTCTTCATTGGAAGTTAGCGAGGAGAGCCCAAGCACCCCGCTGCCCACGCCCACCCTGCGCAGGAGACTCCCGCGCAGTGAGAGGCGGAAACGATTGGGCGTCAAACAACTCTTATGTCGGCAACGCTTTAAGAATCGCCCACAGTCAGATTCTACAAGTGACTAAGTGCAGCCACGCTAATATGGGCTGCGTAGCCCGGAGGGCTTAACCAGGCAATCCGATGCTCAAACGGAGCAGGATTACGCACGAGTAACTCCCAACCATTACAGGTGTTCATTCACCCAGAAATAGCAAAGCGAAGTGTAGTAAGCCTAAAGAAAGCCAAACAGGTTGTTTGGGTTTCCAACTACATAGAAAGAAGAATCTTGGGTTGCGCTTACTTCATTTCATGTTCTTTGCTGTTAATGCACATTGACACAGAAATTGCAAAGTGTGTGTAATGAGACCAAAATAACACAGCACCATTTTTTCGCTTCCATATGCGTAGAAAGAAGACGAATAAGCTTTGATTGGGCTTTTTTCAATTCGCATGGTGTTATTTGGGTGTGCACCAGAATCACCCCAAACGAAAGCAAAAAGGTTTTTTGGGTTCCATCTACATAAAAAGAAGATGATAAAGCTCTGATTGGGCTTATTTCAAATTGGTGTTTTTGTTGGTTTCTGCTCTCTTCACTGTGCAGCGAAGTGCTTGTCACAAGACAATGTTTACATTCCACAGTCAGAGTACTGTCGGGTTTTCCCACGGGAATGGGAAACTGGATGTGACGTACACTGGTTTCCTGTTTTTCACTGACTCTCTCGGTGTTCTTCATTCCGAGGAGAAGGACGGTTGCTTCTCTGCTCCCGCAGAGGCAAGATGCATGTTTGTAATTTCTCTACATTGAACTGAAAATAAAGCAACATTAAGCATGTGGCACGTACGGCTCATCATTCCGTTGTGCACAGGACTCTGCAATTACAACATTTTTGGTTCCGGGCCCAGAAAGACGCAATCAAACTGAAGAATGGAGACTCCAGAAGTCGAGTCGGAATGCCGGCAGAGGAACAGACAAACGGATCGGCGTTATCTGCTCTGCGCGTCAAGTTTGATTGATGGAGGTATGTGCTCATGTTGCGGGCAGCCTGCCAGCTTCTAGTTTATGGTTTTATGGCTGGATTTTGAACTTTTGAAGCCGTTTTTGCCGCGATACAGGCAAAGGCACTAAGTCACAGGCTCACAGGCTTGGTGGCTGGGAAAGCGAAAGTACTTTTCACAAGTGCTTTTGGAAGCAGCTGTACTGTGACGCAGCTTGATTAAAGTAGCAATGATGGCTAATGCAAAGCTGGCTGATGCTTTTGGGATTCCTAAGCTCAATAAGAAAAATTATACGGACTGGGTACTTTATGCAGAGGCTGTTCTGCGGAAGGAAGGTCTGTTTAATGTTATTACAGACAACCCCCCAGCTCCAATTACAGATGAATGGGCTACAAAGGATTCCAAAGCAAGGGGAACGCTTACGTTGATAGTATCCCCAGAAGAGCTCTGTCTGTTGCGTGGAAAGACCACAGCCAGAGAAATTTGGGACACTTTAAGAGAAGCTCACTTGAGGACAGAGGCTGGTTCCTCAATGTACTACTATGCCAAGCTGCATGGTATGGCTCTTGCTGAAGGTGGAGATGTGAGTACACACCTGATGGAGATGCAAAATCTGAGACATGAGTTGCAACAGAGAGGACTCGACTTTCCAGAGGCTGTGTATTCCTTTATGATACTACATTCTTTGGGTCCAAGTTGGGAGTCCGTTGCCACTCAGATTGCTGTTCAGCCAACTGCTCAGCTCACAGTAGCCTATGTTACTGCCGTGATCCAGAATGAAGCAGATCGCCGGGGTGCTAGCTGCATGGGTATGGGGGAGTCTTCACAGACGTCATCCCAGAGTGCAGTGGAACCACCAGAGGGCGCCAAAGCTTTGAAGGCAGTGAAATGCTACTCGTGTGGACGTCTAGGCCATATGAAGAGGGAATGCAAATATCCCAGGGCCAAGACAGAGCAGCGCAGCGGAAGTTCATCGCGTGGAAAAGGCCAAAGCAAAGGCAAAGGTCCGGTGTCCAGGACAACGCAGCACAAGGCAATGGTCTCACGCTTCACTCCAAAGGTTGCAAAGGTCCAGAAGACGTCTAGATCTTTCTTCGTTGTTGATTCAGCAGCTACCCACCACCTGTGCAACGATAAGCGACTGTTCGTGTCTTTTACACCGCAGGAAGGTGCGATTCACCAGGCGGATGACCACACGATCCCCAGTCAAGGCTACGGAACTGTTGTACTTCACAGTTTGGACTTATCGATACAGGATGTACTGTACGTTCCAGATGCCACACACAATCTTCTAAGTGTGATGCAGCTGAATGAACGGAACATTGACGTTTCCTTCAAGAACAAGAAATGCACCATCACAAAGAAAGACGATTATGTATTGCATGCTGAAAATGTTGATCGTTTGTTTGTATTGTATTATGATGATGTTGTGCAGAATGATACTTGTTGCATTGCAGGTTCTAACAAAAGTTTGCATGCAGGATGTATTCATGATTTTCACCGAAAATTTGGTCATTTGCATTTTGAGGCAGTATCTAAAATTCCTGCCTTGGTTGAAGGTATGACTATTAAACCCTGCAGGTACCACATGAAGTGCAAAGCATGCGCAGCAAACAAGGTGAAAATGGCTGCGAAAGGTAAGGTGTCTAGTAGGCAAGCTACAGAACCATACCAGGTTGTTCATGCTGATTTAGTTGGTCCACTATCGCCCTCTTTGGGTGGAAATAGGTTCTTCATGGTTCTCATTGATGCATTTTCCAGGTATATTTATGTGTACAATCTCAAGCAGAAATCAGAGGCTTTTCAAAGGTTTAAGGAATTCTGTGCTTGGTTGGAAAATGTGCATGGTAAAAAGATAAAAACTCTTTTCACTGATCGCGGGGGAGAATTCACTTCTCAGCAGTTTGAAGCTTTTCTGACTGAGAAAGGAATTCAACACGATTTGTCCAGTCCTCGCTCGCCATGGCAGAATGGACTTTGCGAAAGGGCAAATCAGACATTGCTTCAAGGGTTAAAAACCTTGCTGCATGATGCCAATCTTCCAGAGAGTTATTGGGCCGAATCTCTCTCGTGTTTTGTTTACAGTTACAATCGCAGATTATCTTCAGCGATTGGTTGTACCCCCTATGAGAAAATGTTTGGCAAGAAACCATACATCAAGCACATGAAAATTTTTGGTTCTGACATGTGGGTTCACTCACCACAAAGCTCCAAGTTAGGCAAGCGTGGATTGCATGGTATCTTTCTAGGTTATCAGAAAGGTTCTTACAGAATAATGATGACTGACTCTAAGACAATTAAGCTCACAAGAAGTGTTGAGTACAATGCCAAGTGGGGGGAGAATGTGGGAATTTTTCAATGTTATCCTGATGACAGTGATGAGACTGAGGATAAGCAACAGCAAAAGCAGCGACAGCAACCCACACCCACTGATGAAGGTTCTGATTCTGAGTCTGAATCTGAATCGGATACTTCAGAGGATTTCAAGAGTGCGAAAGCCTCTATGCGACCCTCTGAAAGCTCTGATCAGGAATTGGAAGAACCATTGTTCACAATAGGCCACTTTTCTCCTAAGAAGGAAGAGGAAAGTGTTGAAGACCAAAGGCTAATTCGCAGGTCACAAAGAGCCACAAAAGGCAGACCTCCAAAGAGATTTGCTGATGAATTTGCTAAGACAGCAGTAGCAGCTGTTAAAAGCTCCAAGAAGGTATTTGAACCTTCAAGTTTCCAAGAAATCCAGGATTTGGATTCTAAGGAAGCTGAGCCATGGTTAAATGCCATGAAGGCTGAGCTTGATTCCTTAGAAAGGAACAAAACATGGGAGCTAGTTCCAGTAGTTCCAGGAATGAAACTGCTTGGAAGCAAATGGGTCTTCAAAGCGAAGACTGATCAAAATGGCAAGATAGTCAGACACAAAGCCAGATTGGTAGCCAGAGGTTTTGCACAGGTACCAGGTGAAGACTATCACGAGACCTACTCACCCACTGTGAGATATGAGAGCATTAGGCTTATGCTCAAGCTAGCTGCAGAGGAAAATCTACACATTAGTCACCACGATGTGAATACAGCGTTTTTGTACGGATCTCTAGGTGAATCACTTTATATGCTTCCACCTGATGGCGTACAGGTAAAACAGGGATTTGTTTGTGCTCTAAAGAAGTCCCTTTATGGTCTCAAACAAAGTGCACGGTGTTGGCACACAAAACTCACTGAAGCATTGTTTTCTCTAGGTTTTCAGCAAGGAAAAGCTGATCCATGTGTATTTGTCAAAGAGGAGGGGCAAAAGAAGCTGTATTGTTTGTTTTATGTTGATGATATTTTATTCTTTTGGAAAGATGTCACAATGTACAATAACGCCCTAGCTCAGCTCAAAGAGCACTTTGACATGAAAGATCTCGGTGAGGTAAACAACTACCTATCTCTGGAAATAGAAAGAGATCAAAGTGGTAACATTCTAGTACACCAGTCACGAAAAATTGCTGATGTGTTAAGCAAACTGAACCTGATGGATGCTAACCCTGTAGACACACCCATGACAACAGGTTATCAGGTAGAAGACACTGAAGAAGCATTTTCTGACACTACACTGTACAGAAGTGTGCTAGGCAAGCTAAACTTCATTGCCAGATGTTCAAGACCTGACATTGCTGTTAGCTGTAATTTGCTAAGCAGACAAGTTAACAATCCTACTGTTAAGGATTGGAAAGCTCTGAAACGCATAGCACGCTATTTAAAAGGCACTATGCATTACAGACTGAGATTTAACAATCAGAAGTCTGGTGGTCTTGAGATTTTTGCAGATGCAAGTTTTGGAAGTGACACTGCAGACAGGAAAAGTACGTCTGGAGTTTGCTACATGTACAATCAGGGTCTATTTGATTGGTCTTGCAAGAAGCAAACAACAATTAGCTTAAGTACTTGTGAAGCTGAACTGAATGCACTGTCTTATTCACTTAAGGATTGTGAATGGTTGTTACAATTGTGCAAAGACATGAGAATTCCTGTCAAATGTCCAATCCAGGTTTACCAGGACAACAAAGCATGTTTGGCTTTGCTGAATTCGGAAGGTTGTAAGCAAAGCACGAAGCACTTGCAATTGAAGGTGCAACATGCTAGGGAACATATTCAGAAGGGACTCGTAACGGTGTCCTATATGCCAGGTAATGAAATTCCTGCTGATGTATTGTCCAAGATTGTATCAAGGGATCAACACTGTACCTATGTACAGAAGTTGGCTTTGTACTGATGTTGTACGAACACGCTGCCCAGTGATGTTCACAGAAAGGGGGAGGATGTTGGTTTCTGCTCTCTTCACTGTGCAGCGAAGTGCTTGTCACAAGACAATGTTTACATTCCACAGTCAGAGTACTGTCGGGTTTTCCCACGGGAATGGGAAACTGGATGTGACGTACACTGGTTTCCTGTTTTTCACTGACTCTCTCGGTGTTCTTCATTCCGAGGAGAAGGACGGTTGCTTCTCTGCTCCCGCAGAGGCAAGATGCATGTTTGTAATTTCTCTACATTGAACTGAAAATAAAGCAACATTAAGCATGTGGCACGTACTGCTCATCATTCCGTTGTGCACAGGACTCTGCAATAACAACAGTTTTTGGGGTTAGAATGCACATTCAACCCAAAATCGCAAAAATGTTTGTTACCAGCCCAAATCAAGCCCAGGTGTTTTGGTTCCCTCTCAATAGAAAAAGGACGAATAAGTTTTGATTGCTCTTTCGGTGTTCATTCACCCACAAATAGCAAAGCGAAGTGCAATAAGCCTAAACAAAGGCAAACAGGTTGTTTTGGTTTCCAACTACATAGAAAGAAGAATCTTGGATTGCGCTTACTTCATGTCGTGTTCTTTGCTGTTAATGCACATTGACACAGAAATCACAATGTGTGTGCAATGAGACCAAAATAACACAACACCATCTTTTCGCTTCCATATGCGTAGAAAGAAGACGAATAAGCTTTGTGTCACGGGAAATGGGGTTGCTTGTGTGTAAACCTCCAGCTGTTCCAAACTGCTTAGAAGTTGGTGGTGTCTTTCCCTGACTGAGCAGCCTGGGTGCTGCTGCTGCTCAGTCGCTGGACGTATCCGTGAGTGGGTGTTTCCTAAATTTCCTCCAACATAAAAGCTCCTTGACAGACACCCTTCGCCTCGCCTCTCTGCGCGTAACCCTTCTGCGCAGAGTGGGCGTGCCCAGAGGTGCCCCTCCACTCTCTTCACTACCTTCAGTGCCAGCATCTCGGAGCCTCTCCTCCGAGATTCTTCCTCCCTCTTCCTTCTTCCTGGTGTCACCGGGACATTCTTCCCCAGATGACCTTCTCTCTCTACCCTTACTCGTTCTTTCTTCCGCAGAATCGGGAAGCACCGCCTCTCCCCTCTGCTCCGATGTCAGTTCCCTGACATCCACCTCCCTCCCAGGGCCCTCCCCTCCCCCCGTCCTTCCCTCTGACGGTGACGCAGGAAACCCGCGGAAAGAACTCTCCTCTCCATCTGACGATTCAAACACCCCTCTCCATTTGCTGCTGTCTCTCCCCTCTTCCCAATCGGATTCTTCTTCTGGCCAACCCCCTACCTCCTCTTCGGAGGTGGGAAAACCCTCAAACTCTTCCTCCTCATTGGTGGTGCCAAATTGCTCCCTCCAAAATCTCTCTGGTGGTTTGGGCTTTCTCGGGTACCTGCTATGAAACTCCTCCTGCAGGTACTCATCCCTCATTTCTTCTGCTGGGACCCATGCGTTTTCCTCATCTGGCTCCCCCTCCCATGCCACCAAATACTCCACCCTCCCCCCTTTCCACCTGGAATCGAGAATCTCAGCTGAATGTCCACTGAGTTCCCTTTCCTCCATCTGTGGATGCAAGGGTGCTTCATTTTGCTGACCCAGACACTCCCTCCCTTCCCTGAAAGGTGAAAGTAAGGACCTGTGAAACACAGGGTGCAGTTTCATGTGAGATGGCAATTTGAGCCTAAAGGTCACCGGATTAACTTGCTGAACTACTTGGAATGGTCCCAGCCTCTTTGGCTTCTTGCACCCTCCTTTGAACGGTAACCCTTTGGTGGACAACCACACCTGGTCCCCCACTCCTATGTTTTCCCCCTCCCTGCGGTGCCAGTCTGCCTGCCGCTTATACACTTCTTTGGCTCTCTCCAGGTTTAACTTAAGCTGTTGGTGTAAAGCCTGCATCTCTTCCACAAACTCCTCCGCTGCGGGAACACTCCAACTTCCCTCCCCTTCCCCTGGGAAAGCCCTGGGGTGGCACCCGTAATTTGCCATAAACGGACTCATCCCTGTAGACACATGTTCTGCGTTATTGTATGCAAACTCAGCCAACGCTAATTTGTCCACCCAATCATTCTCCCTCTCGTTGACGTAGCAGCGTAGATATTGTTGCAGCACGCTGTTCGCTCTCTCTGCCTGTTCATTGGTCTCCGGATGCCTGGCCGTTGAGAACACCACCTCCACGTCCAGCAGACTCATAAGCTTTCTCCAGAATCGGGACGTGAATTGCTGGCCTCTGTCGGATAAAATCCTCAAGGGGGCGCCATGCAACCTGAAAACATGCTCTACAAACAACTTGGCCGTTTCTTCTGCAGTCACCGCATGCGAGCACGCAATAAAATGGCACATTTTTGTCATCAAATCAACTACCACCATAACTGCCGTTTTCCCCCTGGCTTTGGGTAGATCAGTCATAAAGTCAATTGATACCACCTCCCATGGTCTCTCTGGTGTAGGTAAGGGTTCCAGTAACCCCGCAGGTGCCGACCTCTCCCCCTTCGCTCTCTGGCAAACCTGGCACCCTCGTACATACTGCTTCACATCCTCTCTCACCCGTGGCCACCAAAACTGCCTGGTGACTAGTAACATAGTTTTATGTTGTCCAAAATGTCCTGCCGTGGGGTTGTCATGCATCTGTTTGAGTATTCTGTTTCTCAATTCCCCCTCAGGTATGTACAAGACCCCTCTATAGTACAATGCTCCGTCCTTTACTTCGAACCCCCCCCCCGAGTTTCCCCAGTGATATCAATTTCTCGCATTTTGGTTTGTGCATATTGATCATCCCTCGTCAACCCGGCTAGCTCTTGCCTCCCGACGAACACTCCCCCACACACCCATTTGTCCTCGGGAATGACATGTCGTGCTTCTGGTCCTCCCTCCCCTTCCTCGTATTCAGGCTTGCGAGAGAGGGCATCTGCTCTGACATTTTCCTTCCCGGGCACGTACCTAATTTCAAAATTAAACTTGGAAAACTCTTGAGCCCCCCGCACCTGTCGTTGGTTGAGCACTCTTGCCGTTCTCCAATATTCCAGGTTCTTGTGGTCAGTACACACCTGGACCTTGTGCTGTGCGCCTATGAGAAAATGTCACCACCGTCGAAAAGCCTCGTGAATTGCCAGCAGTTCTCGATCGTACACTGTGTAGTTTTGCTCCGACTTGTTAAGCTTCCTGGAAAAGAAGGCACACGGTTTCCACTCCCCATTTGCCTGCTGAAGCAATATCCCCCCTACAGCTCTGTCTGATGCGTCCGTCTCTAGCCTTATCGGCTTCCGCAGATCCACGTGCAGGAGCTGCTCTTCCGACGCAAACGCCTTCTTGAGCTTTTCAAAGGAACTTTGGGCCTCCTCCGTCCATACGAACTTCTTCTTGCTGCTGAGACAATCTGTTATGGGTGCTGTTAAATGAGCGAAGTTCTGGATAAACTTCCGGTAAAAATTTTCAAACCCCAAAAACCTCTGTACATCCTTCCGGTTCTTGGGAGGCTTCCATTCTAGCACGGCCTGCACCTTGCCTGGGTCCATGGCCAGACCCTTCGCTGACAACCTGTAGCCCAGGAACTCCACCTCTCGTGCATAGAATTGGCATTTCTCCAGTTTGACCCACAGCTGATGCTCCTGCAGCCTTTTCAGCACTTCTCTGACGTCTTTCACATGCTGCTCCTCATTCTCTGAGTAGATGAGTACGTCGTCCAGAAAAGCCACACAATTCTTGTACAGCAGGGACCCCAGCACGTGGTGCATGAAAGCTTGAAAGGTGCTCGATCCCGATTGTAATCCGAAGGGCATAACTAAGTACTCAAAGGCTCCCAGAGGGGTGAACATGGTGGTTTTCCATTCATCCCCCTCCTTCATCCTTATCAAGTTGTACGCCCCCCGAAGGTCCTACTTGGCAAAAATCTTCCCCTTCCTTACCCTGGCCAAAATGTCATCAATTCTGGGCATTGGGAAGGTCACTGGTTCCGACACCCTGTTCAATCCACGGTAGTCCACTACGAGCCTGGGCTCATGAGAGTCTCTCTTGTCCACAAAGAACACTGGACTACCCCCCACCGCCCTCGATTCCCTTATGAACCCTCGCTTCAGGTTCTTGTCAATAAACTTCCGCAATTCCTGCATCTCCCTATCTGACATGGCGTACAGCTTGCCCACTGGCAGCTGAGCGTCTGGGAGCAAGTTGATCTGGCAGTCAAAGGGCCTGTGGGGGGGTAGCCGATCCGCCTCCTTCTCGCTGAAGACTTCTTCCAAGTCCGCATACTGAGGTGGTACTCTCCCTTTTCCCCCCACCACCATCCCTGCCACCCTGGCTACTGCCATCCTCGAGGTTTCCCCTCCGTGGCAATGCTCTACGCAGTGAGCTGACCCAAAGTTGACTGTCCGCTGGTGCCACCCTACTACTGGGTCGTGCAGTGCCAGCCAACTCATTCCCAGTATGATGGGTGGTCCTGCCAGGGTGGCTACGTGGAAGGCAATGGTCTCAGTGTGTCTGGAAACCGTCATTTTCATGGGAGGGGTCTGGTGGGTTACATCCCCTCCCAAAAGTTCTCTCCCATCTATCGTGGTTACTTGCAGGGGATGTTCTAAAGGCACCACCTGTAGCTGGTGTTCTAGCGCAAAATCCTTGCTAAAGAAGTTGCAAGAGCTGCCTGAATCCAGCAGCGCCTTCACTTTGATGGGGTGTCCGTTTGGGAGTTCTAGCACCACCTCTATTGCGATGGCTGCTCGGGGGGGGGGTCTGGTTTGGGCACTACTACTGGTTGCCCGCCTGGCTGCTGTGCCCTTTTTCCTGCAGCCAAGCCTTGCCGTTTCCCGGTGCCTCCTTCTTTTCCTCCTCACTCCCCACTGCCCCCACCATTCCTTGCCACGCCTTCTTCTGAGGGCATGCTCTGGCAAAATGTCCCGGCTGCTGGCATAGGAAACACCTCTTATTGGTTTTCCCCTCCTTCTTACGCACCTCGCTGGAGTTTGAAAATCCGCGCGCGCTCACTCCTCCAATCTCCATTGGCTCCTTGGGCGGCACTGCCGACGCTGGCATGTCTGGAATCCGGTTCTCCTGCCAACGCTCAGCTCTCCCTTCCCGCCTTTCCAGTGCGCGTGTCTCTTGTCTGACTCCCACAGTGAGCGCCAACTTGGTCAGCTGGTCCATCGATTGAGGGCGGGGCGAGCGGGAAAGTTCGTCTCTCACCCAAGGGGATAAGCCCTCCTCAAACAACATTTGAATAGGTTCCGAACTCAGATCCCACCCAAGTTTATGGATCAGCATAGCAAATCTCGACCAGTACTCTCTCACTGACTGGTTCCCCTGTTTGCACCCCATCAGTTCTTTGCGCGTCACACTCAATTCCACATCGCTCGAAAACATGTGATCCATTGCGGAGAAGAACTTTCTCAGGTCCTTTAAGGCAGCGTTCTCCGCTGCCATTAAGGGTCGAACCCAATCTCTAGCTCGCCCCTCCAGGTGCCCCACCACGAAAGCAACTCTTCCCCCATCGTCGGCAAAGTCATCGTACTGGAGGTCCAACGCATACTGCACTTCTGTTTTAAAAGCGTTGTAATCTCTGGGGTTGCCCCCAAACTTCTGCACAAGTCCCGGTACCTTTCTTGCGATGGGGGTAATCTTGCCCTGGGCGTCATGCGTCCTCCTTTCATCCAGCTGCGCCGCTAGTAGAGCCAGTTGCCTCTCCAGATCTCGGTTTCTCTCCTCAAGACTCTGTCCGCCTCTGGCTCCCTCTCCTGCGCCTGCTCCTTCTGTTTGACTCATGACTGTTCCCCAGTGCTCTTACACACAAGCAAGGTAAGGGACTCACGGATTGCTGTCACGGGAATGGGGTTGCTTGTGTGTAAACCTCCAGCTATTCCAAACTGCTTAGAAGTTGGTGGTGTCTTTCCCTGACTGAGCAGCCTAGGTGCTGCTGCTGCTCAGTCGCTGGACGTATCCGTGAGTGGGTGTTTCCTAAATTTCCTCCAACATAAAAGCTCATTGACAGACACCCTTCGCCTCGCCTCTCTGCGCGTAACCCTTCTGCGCAGAGTGGGCATGCCCAGAGGTGCCCCTCCACTCTCTTCACTACCTTCAGTGCCAGCATCTCGGAGCCTATCCTCCGAGGTGCTTCCTCCCTCTTCCTTCTTCCTGGTGTCACCGGGACATTCTTCCCCAGATGACCTTCTCTCTCTACCCTTACTCGTTCCTTCTTCTGCAGAATCGGGAAGCACCGCCTCTCCCCTCTGCTCCGATGTCAGTTCCCTGACACTTTGATTGGGCTTTTTTCAATTCGCATGGTGTTATTTCGGTGTGCACCAGAATCACCCCAAACGAAAGCAAAAAGGTGTTTTGGGTTCCATCTACATAAAAAGAAGATGATAAAGCTCTGATTGGGCTTATTTCAAATTGGTATTTTTGGGGTTAGAATGCACATTCAACCCAAAATCGCAGAAATGTTTGTTACCAGCCCAAATCAAGCCCAGGTGTTTTGGTTCCCTCTCAATAGAAAAAGGACGAATAAGTTTCGATTGCTCTTTCGGTGTTCCTTCACTCACAAATAGCAAAGCGGTGTAATAAGCCTAAACAAAGCCAAACAGGTTGTTTTGGTTTCCAACTACATAGAAAGAAGAATCTTGGATTGCGCTTACTTCATGTCGTGTTCATTGCTTTTAATGCACATTGACACAGAAATCGCAAAGTGTGTGTAATGAGACCAAAATAACACAACACCTTCTTTTCGCTTCCATATGCGTAGAAAGAAGACGAATGCTTTGATTGGGCTTTTTTCAATTCGCATGGTGTTATTTGGGTGTGCGCCAGAATCACCCCAAACGAAAGCAAAAAGGTGTTTTGGGTTCCATCTACATAAAAAGAAGATGATAAAGCTCTAATTGGGCTTATTTCAAATTGGTGTTTTTGGGGTTAGAATGCACATTCAACCAAAAATCGCAGATGACATGTTTGTTATAAGTCCAAATCAAGCATAGGTGTTTTGGTTCCATCTCAATAGAAAAAGGACGAATAAGCTTCGATTGCTCTTTCGGTGTTCATTCACCCACAAATAGCAAAGCGAAGTGTAATAAGCCTAAAGAAAGCCAAACAGGTTATTTTGGTTTCCAACTACATAGAAAGAAGAATCTTGGATTGCGTGGCAAGTCCCCTCCCCCTTGTGAAATAAAGACACGGGACACAATATTTAAGGTTAATGCAGTGTTTCCCAACCACTGTTCCGCGGCACACTAGTGTGCCGCGAGATGTTGCCTGGTGTGCCGTGGGAAAAATTAAAAAATTCGAAAGATTTTTTTTTTTAAGTCAAATTTTCGATTGGGGCGCCCTCACTAGATGACCCCTGGGGTTCCCTCCCTCCCTCCCGCTCTGCGCCTCCCTCCTCCTCCTCCTCCTCCTCCTCCGGGGAGGCCCTTCCTGGCTCTCGACCAAGGCTTGGCGGCTGCCACTCACTCACTCGCTCGCCCACCCGTCCCTCCATCCCTGCACCCGGCCTCTCCCCCTCCGTCCCCGGCGCGGGGGCTGCCGGGATCCGTAGTCCCCTCGCCCTTGGGCTCCGCGCCCGCGCGGGGTGCACAAACTACGTTTCCCAGCGTGGCCTGGCGGGCCGGGCGTTTTGTTTGAAGCGCTCTTCTCCCGGCCATGGAATGAGCGTGGCGGCGGCGGCTGGGCGGGCAGGGGCTCTTCCGCGTGGACCCCACGCAGCCTGCCTGCGCCCCCGCGGAGATCGGGCGGCAGGATGGAGCCCGGGGATCCCCGCGGAGGCGGAGCGGCGGAGGCGGAGGCTGCCCCCCAGGTAGGGCTGCGTCGGGGGGGGGTTATTTTTGCAATGCTGTATCCGCGCCGGAGGGGACGCATCGGACCGCGGGGAGACCCCTTGGCGTGCGTGCAAGGCAATGCATGTGTGCAGGCGTTGCATGGAGTGCAGTACAATGCAATGGCAACGCGGCGCCCTGCATGCATGCATGCAACTTCCACCGGCGCTCCGGACTTGGCAGGTGAGGGGGGTCCCCAGTGGGCGGCAGAGAGAGCCGGGAGGGCAAAGGGGAGCCGGGGGGAGCAGCGCTGCTCCCCGAGCCGAGCCCGGGGAGAAACTTCGGCGTCGTTGCACCGGGTGTTGGAAGCGGAGGCTGGCGGGGGCCCCTCATCTGCAAAACCTGGTCGCCTCTCATATATTTCGTGCATTGCATTCATCGCCCGCTTTCTCCTCCAAGGAGCTCCCGGGGGCGCGCGTGGTTCTCCCCGTGTTATCCTCGCAACAACAGCCCTGCGAGGTGGGTCAGGCGAGTGGCCCAAGGGAGCACCCAGGGATTGTCCTGGCCAGGTGGGGTGATTTGAACCCTGCTCTCTGCCCGGTCTTCGTCCTCATTTAGCCCCCACATGTGCATGACTGTGCATGACTGAGGTTTTTCCCCCTCGTCTTGGCTATGGTGTGAGTCTGTGCTATTAATTAATGGGGTTCTGCCTTCGGAGAAGATGAGCCAGCCCTCAAGGAGGTGATTATGTAATTTGCTAGCAATTCATGTCCCTCCCGGCGTGACGCTGCGCGCTGACGTCACGGGGCTGTAATGGTGGTGTGCCTCGAGATTTTTTTCATGAAACAAGTGTGCCTTTGCCCAAAAAAGGTTGGGAAACACTGGGTTAATGAGCATAAAAAAGGCCACAACTTTATTGATTACACAATTGAAAGGTATTGGCCTTAGGCATTGGCTCCTATCGACTACCCGGCATGGAGACCGGGAAGGGTTAACCACCAGCCGTGGGAGTCCTGTTGAAGTACACCAACTAAGATCCCACGGGTGTCACCGCTCGGGGGCGTGCCGGAGGCCCTTACCTTCCTAGGTTTCGGACAAGGCAACGCCCCCCGGCGTCCTCTACCGGACTACCCATTTTCATTGGGGGAAGGTGATGGCGCTTCCTTCCCCCCTCATTTGCATAACAATTACCCCTGCCAATGCCTAACCGCCAATACTGAGAAGTTGTGACGTTTGCTACGAGGTAGGCGAAAAAACCAAAAGGCTGGAAGTGCGCCAAGTTGGAAAAATTCCTACCAGGCCCCTTGCGGCGACCAACCGAAGTCCATAGCAAGGTCATATCTAGCTAAGCCTAAAGGGTGGTTGGGATGGGATAACCGGTGAGCTGGAACGGGGCAAAGAGGGCGGTCCCCGGACGTGCCTGGCCTTAAATGGGCTAGGCCCCGCCGCCCCGGCCCCACCAATTGGCGGGCAGGGTTGCCGGCATGCCCGGGGATTCCCCTGTTCTCGCGGGGGCAAAAGGCCAGTCCCCGCGAGTGGAGTGTGTGGGAGGGGTTAGCCCGCAACCCCCTCTCCTCTCTAGCTCGGAAATGGCTTTGCGTGGCAAGTCCCCTCCCCCATGTGAAATAAAGACACGGGACACATTATTTAAGGTTAATGGGCATAAAAAGGCCACAACTGTATTGATTACAGAATTGGAAGGTATTGGCCTTAGGCATTGGCTCCTATCGACTAACCGGCATGGAGACCGGGAAGGGTTGTCCACAAGCCGTGGGAGTCCTGTTGAAGTACGCCAACTAGGATCCCACGGGTGTCACCGCTCGGGGGCGTGCCGGAGGCCCTTACCTCCCTAGGTTTCGGACAAGGCAACGCCCCCCGGAGTCCTCTACCGGAATACCCATTTTCATTGGGGGAAGGTGATGGCGCTTCCTTCCCCCCTCATTTGCATAACAATTACCCCTGCCAATGCCTAACCGCCAATCAAGCAAAGCTCGCCGCCAATACCTTCAAGCCTGTAACCAATCCGTAATCCCTGCTATGATGTCCCCCAACCAAATATCATTTCCAGCATCTGACAGATGCACGCCATCCCGTCTGTAGAGGGCCTTGTTGCTGTACTGGATGCCTGGGTGCCTAATGACGCACCCGTCCAGAGCCACCACTCTACGTTCCACAGCCCGTTCCAAGACCTTTCTTGCCTTGTTGATTCCAACCGGGCTCACACAATCCCTCCACGTCCTCCTCTCAAGCAGCGAGGACCACAAGATCGTAATGTTTGGGTAAGTCGCCATCAGATCAGCAAAATCGTCAAAAATGTTTCATCTCAAGTCAATAGCTTTGCGATACGCTAAGTCGTTTCCCCCCAACTGGACAACCAGGGCATCAGGTGGGCCCTCCGAGGCAGCTCTCGCCATCACGGCTGGCTTGAATTCGCTCCAGCGCATCCCTCTATGCGCTATCCACGCCAGCTCTACATTTGCAGGCAAGCTCAGATTTATACCCAAACCGGTGTTCATGGCACGATTCTTGGCCCAATGCACGACGCTGTGGCCCACCAGCCAAATGCGCACCCTCTTGTATTCTGAAAAGCAAACAGGCAGAAAACCACGGTCAGGAAACCCCACAGCTAGTCATAAATTCTTTCTCACATAAGCTCTGTATGCATTAGATCTCCACCGCCCCAAGTCCTTTATCCTGTCTGCTGAGAGCCCAAGGTGCACTGCAGTGGTTGCTGCCCCTATCCGAAAGGAGTGAGCCGCAAATTCGGCCGCGGACAGACCGCAAGCTGACAATGCCAAGCGCATCACCCGCGTAAACTGATGCCTGGCCAAGAGCGATCCATCCGCGTGAATAAATAGGGGGCCGGGGCTACTGGGTCTTAAGTAGAGGAAACGCCTCGTATCCCTCACCGGGCAGGGACCACTAGCCTGTGCAGCTGGTAGCCGAAGGAGGGCCCCTCTGCCCTGTTGGTCCGTCTTAGAGCTCCGTACTTGAACCATCAGGTCAGTCTCTGATAGGGTCAGATCACTTAACAGGATGCCCCTCTGGCCGTGGGCAACCCCTCCCTCGCAGACTACCTCACCTATGCGCAGGGCACCAAAGAAGGCTACGGAATAAGCGGCAGAGAATAGGCGCACTTCATATTTTGACCAGCATATTTCTCGTAATTTTGTATCTGAGTCAAAATATCATACGTTATGGGCCTCCTCTTGTCAGAGCTGGGGGGCTGTAGCTGGCGCCAGCCCTCTAAGGTCTTACGCACGATAAATTGTGCGCACGGGTCGATGGCGAAAAAGGCTTTACAAAAATAGGAAATCCCCGCGGACTGAATATTGAGAGTCTTTGGTGCCCTGCCCAGCTCCTTCAGATGGGTTAAGTAGTGGAGGACCTCCCTTGTTGAGGGAATGGAATTCTGCTTTGCGCTGGGTATACTGCTGCGGAACTTTAAAAAGTCAGCCCAAGCCTTCTTGTATGATCTCATTGTGGAAGGGGCAACTGCACCGAATACTCCCTTCATCATTTCCTGCTCCCAAGGCTCCAGAGATGCTCCGGGAAAGGCATTGATGATTGTTCCGCTTCCGGCGCTAATGAGCGAAAGCGCTCCATCTGAAAACGAGACAGAGCATCCATGATGTCATTATTAATGCCAGGTACGAATTTGGCTGAAAAATATATATTCTGCTCCAAACACAGGAGGACGAAGGACCGTAACAAGTTACCCACCCTGGTGGAGCGCGCGGACTGCTGAGAAAGAACCGCTACCACTGCCTGGTTATCTGTGTTGAAACAAACCCTATGGTTGCGGAACTGCTCCGACCAAAGATGTACTGCCACCACGATAGGGAAAAATTCCAAGAATGTAAGGTCCCGAGTAATGGGCTGGCCCTGCCAGTCTGCAGGCCACTTTTTGGCACGCCACTGGCCCCTGAAGTAAACCCCGAAACCCAAGGAACCTGCTGAACTTGGAAATCAGCGTTGAGCGCCATGGAGTCTTGCCACAAGGATATACCGTTGTACTTGTCGAGGAACTGTAACCAAACTCCCAGATCTGCCTTAACTTCTTTGGAGAGGCGCACCCTATGCTGTGGTGCCCTGAGACCAGTGGCCAATCTGGCCAGGCGGCCACAAAAGGGGCGGCCCGGCGCCACTACCCTACAGGCGAAATTTAGGTGGCCTAGCAGGGACTGAACTTGCCTTAAGGTAACCTTCCTCAGGGGTAGCAGCTGCTGTATCAGTGCTTTAAGAGCGATCAATTTATTCTCGGGCAGTCTAGAGGTCTGGGCCACGGTATCTAACTCGATGCCAAAGTAGACAATAGAGGTGGCTGGACCCTCCGTCTTTTCGGCGGCTAGCGGCACCCCTAGCTCACCAGCTAAAGCCGTGAAGGCCTCCAAGAGGGCGGAGCATCGCTGCCTGTTATCTGCCACCAAAATAAAATCATCAAGACAATGCGACACGCCCAACGACCCTGTCCTGAAGCGTAGGGCCCAGTCCAAAAACGTACTAAACGACTCAAAGGCTGAGCAAGCCACGGAACAACCCATCGGCATTGCTTTGTCAATGAAATACGCTCCGTCAAATCTAAAGCCCAACCAACGGAAATCAGCTGGGTGGACGGGAAGGAGGCAGAATGCCGACTCGATGATGCATTTGGCTAGAAGTGCCCCCTGCCCAAATCGCCGAATCATTTTCACTGCTTGGTCAAAGGAGGCGTATTTTACTGTACAAAGCTCCTGGGGGATCGCATCATTGACAGAGCCTCCCCTTGGGTGGGAAAGGTTGTGTATCATGCGGAATTCCCCTGGGGTCTTCTTTAGTACAATGCCCAGAGGGGATAGGTGAAGTCCTTCAAAGGGGGGTTCGGCAAAGGGGCCTGCCACCCTCCCTGCCTTGATTTCCTTCTCTATCTTTTTTCTAACTATCTCTGGTCTTTCCTTAACAGACTTTTGATTTTGTGGGTTCCCGGTGTTGGGGGGGAAGCCACGGGGATTCTGAACCCCTTGGAGAACCCCTCCCAAAGGTATTGTGCAGCTGTTCGATCGGGATACTGGTCCAGTAAGGTTTTGAGGGGCTGAAGTTTGATGGGGGAGGAGGCTAAACCCAGGTGCAAGTTACTGGCGGTTACCAGGCCCCTGGCGGGTGGATCCGGGGGCACCCCTGTTATTGTTGTGGAAGAACCCCCGCCCCCCGAAAGGGCTACTGTTTGTTCTTGAAGCAGGCAGAGGCGGGGTGGTTACCCCAGCACCGCTCACATTCATGCAGATACTTACAGGAGGGTCGCGAGCATACACCCCTGTTGTACTCCCAGCACTGACGGCGCCGCTTCACCTCTGTCTTACCCGCCTTGGATGAGTCCTGATTTTTCTTTTCGATGTAGGGATTGACGTCCTCGCCCCAGTAATTAGGATCCGTTAGATCCCAGTGGGTGGAAGGCAGGAGAGAAGCGTTTCTACGGAAATTCTCATTGTACGTTAAAGCGGCATTTTCTCCCGCGAGAGCATGTGCCCTCCTCACGTGAGCCAGATAAGCAACCAAATCCATGGAGCGCCGAGGATAAGCTGCACACACAACTCCCATGAAAACCTGGTACCCATCCAACCAATTCTCAAAGGTGCGCTCTGCCCTAGGCGTCCTGTACCTCCGCTTACCATAGGACCGCCTCTTTTCCCCTTTTAGAATCATAGACTCATAGAATCATAGAATCATAGAGTTGGAAGAGACCACAAGGGCCATCGAGTCCAACCCCCTGCCAAGCAGGAAACACCATCAGAGCACTCCTGACATATGGTTGTCAAGCCTCTGCTTAAAGACCTCCAAAGTAGGAGACTCCACCACACTCCTTGGCAGCAAATTCCACTGTCGAACAGCTCTTACTGTCAGGAAGTTCTTCCTAATGTTTAGGTGGAATCTTCTTTCTTGTAGTTTGGATCCATTGCTCCGTGTCCGCTTCTCTGGAGCAGCAGAAAACAACCTTTCTCCCTCCTCTATGTGACATCCTTTTATATATTTGAACATGGCTATCATATCACCCCTTAACCTCCTCTTCTCCAGGCTAAACATGCCCAGCTCCCTTAGCCGTTCCTCATAAGGCATCGTTTCCAGGCCTTTGACCATTTTGGTTGCCCTCCTCTGGACACGTTCCAGTTTGTCAGTGTCCTTCTTGAACTGTGGTGCCCAGAACTGGACACAGTACTCCAGGTGAGGTCTGACCAGAGCAGAATACAGTGGCACTATTACTTCCCTTGATCTAGATGCTATACTCCTATTGATGCAGCCCAGAATTGCATTGGCTTTTTTAGCTGCCGCGTCACACTGTTGGCTCATGTCAAGTTTGTGGTCAACCAAGACTCCTAGATCCTTTTCACATGTACTGCTCTCAAGCCAGGTGTCCCCCATCTTGTATTTGTGCCTCTCATTTTTTTGCCCAAGTGCAATACTTTACATTTCTCCCTGTTAAAATTCATCTTGTTTGTTTTGGCCCAGTTCTCTAATCTGTCAAGGTCATTTTGAAGTGTGATCCTGTCCTCTGGGGTGTTAGCCACCCCTCCCAGTTTGGTGTCATCTGCAAATTTGATCAGGATGCCCTTGAGTCCATCATCCAAGTCGTTGATAAAGATGTTGAATAAGACCGGGCCCAAGACAGAACCCTGTGGCACCCCACTAGTCACTCTTCTCCAGGATGAAGAGGAACCATTGATGAGCACTCTTTGGGATCGGTCAGTCAGCCAGTTACAAATCCACTGAGTGGTAGCATAGTCAAGACCGCATTTTACCAGCTTCTTTACAAGAATATCATGGGGCAGCGAGGGAGGGGGAGGGTCCAGTGTGTCAGAGGGAGCAGCTCCGGCGACAGAGAAAGGGGAGGGATCAGAGCAAGCCGTTCTCCCGGAAGGGGAGGAAAGCAGTGAGGGGAGTAGCATAACTGTCAAAAGGAAGGTCAGAAGTTGGGCGCGCGCGCCAAGTTCAAATGAGGAGGCGCGCGGGAGAACAGGGAGCCCGGAGGAGGAGGGGCCAGGACCCAAAGCCCACAGGAGGGGGCAGGAGCAGTCTGGAGACTCCGCTTCAGGAGAAAGCAGGAGGGGAGGAACCCCGACGGGCAGAAAGACCCTGCGGAAAAGGAAAGAGAGAAAGAGGTGGGGCAGCGTTAGCTTATTAAACTGGTGTAGGGGTGGGACCGATTCAGAGGGGACTTCAAACGTCTAGGCTAAGAGACGCGGGGCTGCACGCCTCGGTTGTGGAACCCATAATGAACTGCAATAAACACCCTTGTATATAAGAAGAGCTTGGCGTTGGTCTTTTGTGAGCTGAGACCTGAGGCAGCCCTGACAGTAAGTCCCCTCCCAAAAGTACGCAAAAAATTTTTTGCGAAGCTCACGAAGTTTGGCGGCCATGAGTATGGAGGAGCAGATAGCTGATCTACGCAACGCAGTCTCCCAGCTTACCACTGCGGTAGTGGTCTCCCAGAAGAAGGGGGAAGAGGCGGAAAAGCGATGCCAGGATCTGCAAGCCAGGTGGGATCATGCATGCCAAGTGGGATTCCCGGGGTCCAGATCTGCAGGCGTAGGACTGGGCAGAAGGGGAGGCAACTTGGTAGCCCACTTTGATGGGAACCTGAAGCAGTACCCCAGTTTTTGAGCAGACGTCGAATATGCGTTGCATTTGCTTCGCGACGACTTTAAAGATGAGGAGGAGAAGGTGGGGTTCATTGTGTCCCACTTGCATGGGGAAGCGAGGGCTTGGCTGCGCAATCTGTGGCGCGAAGATTGTCCTGCTCGAAGGGACTCAGATGAATTTATCAAAGCCATGGACGCTTGCTTCCAATCTACCGTGGATGTGGATATAGCACGCAAGGAGCTGCATGGTTTAAGGCAAGGCAAGGCTACAGTACGTCAGTATCATGCTAGGTTTTTTGCCTTGCTGAATGTACTGAAATGGGAGAAAGATTCCCTGGCAGTAAGAGACTTGTTTTGGGAGGGGTTGTCTGGCCCTGTAAAAGATGAATTGGCAAGGGGGGTCAGACCTCAAACCCTAGCAGAACTTGTGCAGCGGGCGCTCGCCATTGGAGTGCGCCACGAAGAACGCCCTTGGCGCAATGAGGAGGGTCGCCAGCTTCACACACCCTCTAGAGCGCCTCCTTTCCTTCCCAGGGATCTAGGACGTACGCGTCCCTCACCTCAGCTGCAGGCAGGGGAGGAACCAATGGAACTTGGTGGTGCACAGGCTCAGTCAGCTGCCGGAGCCCCAGCGTCCGGAGCAGTCAAGACGAAGCCTCCTAGAGGGAACAGGAAGTGTTACATCTGTGACAGTGCGATGCACATGGCCAAAGAGTGTCCCCAGAGGCTCCAAAAGCACACTGCAGCCTTAGCAACAGTAACTGCAGCAGCACTACCTGAAGAGCAATTTCAGGGAAACGACAATGCCTGGCTGGAAGCAGAAATGCTGGGGCACAGCCAGGCGAGTCAGTAGGACAGTCCCCAGCGCTTTTGAAGCATACAAACCCCCTGCAACCCAAGCCAGTGGTGCAGCTCACTGCAACTCTCCAGCTACCTAATGGACGCACCCTGGAAGTCCCCATTACAATTGACAGTGGGAGCAACGCAGACTTCGTGGGGGTGCACTTCGTCAAGCAGCATCGCATAGAGCTCCTACCAGCCATGCTGCCATTGAACGTCGTCACAGTGGATGGCAGGAAGCTGCTGGGTGGGCAGGTGGTACAACAGACGCCACCCATGGTAATGCAGATTGGCAATCACCGAGAAGTCATCAGTTTCAACGTCACCCGCCTGTCAGACACACCTATAGTGTTAGGCATGAGTTGGCTGGATAGGCACAGCCCAACCATGGCGTGGTACCAGCGGCAGCTCACTTTCGGCTCGTCCTATTGCGCGCAGCATTGCATCCAGACCGGTCAGGAGGAGGAGGGCCAAGAGGAGGGGCAGCCATGGGGGACTAGCCATGGACAGCGCCAAGGTCCGCGCGGTGTTGGACTGGAAAAGCCCGCGAAATCGGAAGGAGGTCCAGAGGTTCGTCGGCTTCGCCAACTTTTACCGCAAGTTCATCAGGGGTTTCGCCAGGGAGACGGCAGCTATCACGGACACTCTCAGCTCCAAGAAGAAGAAGTTCACCTGGACGGACCAGGCGGAGCAGTCCTTCAGGAGACTTAAGAGTCTCTTCGCGTCCGAAGAACAGCTGCTACACGTGAATCCCGGCAGGCCCATGAGGGTTGAGACTGACGCATCTGACAGAGCGGTGGGGGCCGTCCTTTTACAGGAAGACCCGCAGGGGAACTGGAGGCCCTGCGCTTTCTACTCCCGGAAGCTCAGCAAGTCGGAACAGAACTACACCATCTGGGACAGGGAGTTGCTGGCCATCCACGCGGCTTTCAAGGCGTGGAGGCACTTCCTCATTGGAGCCAAGCACACCGTGCAGGTCCGCACGGACCACAAGAACCTAGAGTACTGGCGCACGGCGAAGCTACAGAGCCAGAGGCACATACGCTGGGCAGAGTTCTTTGCGGACTTCGATTTCAGGATTGAGTACATCCCAGGCGACAACAATGTCATAGCAGATGCGCTCTCCAGGAAACCGCAGTATCTCGAGGAAGCGGCACCTGTGGGAGCCAAGCACATTTTTGCACCACAGGTGTGGGCGGTGCGTCGCGCTTTGCAGACGGATCCGTTCGCACAGTCCAAGATGGAAGAGGTGCGGAGAGGCACAGCGAGGGACGACGAGTTCCAGATACGCGACGGCCTGCTAACCCGTAAAGGTGCTCTCTACGTTCCGGGAGACGATCTCCACGCAAAGGTTCTGCAGCAGTTGCACGACCACCCAGCGCTGGCCACTTCGGCAAGGAAAAGACGGCGGAATTAGTGGCCAGAGACTTTTGGTGGCCCCAGATGCGAGGGGAGGTCGCGGACTACGTCGCCAGGTGTGACACTTGCCAAAGGTCCAAGCCAGTGCACCAGAAACCAGCGGGACTGCTGGAACCGTTGGAGACGCCACTGCAACCGTGGCAGAGGGTGGCGCTGGACTTTGTCACTGATCTGCCCAGTTCGCGAGGCAAGACGGCGGTGCTTGTGGTTGTAGACCTGTTCACCAAGATGGCGCATTTCATTCCTTGCGCGAAGGTGGCGACTGCGGAGCAGACCGCCAAACTGTTCATAGACCACGTGTTCAGGGTGCACGGCTTGCCGCGATCCATCCTGTCCGACCGCGGTCGCCAGTTCGTTTCCAGTTTTTGGCAGAAGCTCCTGGGTATCCTGAACGTCAAGATCAACTTAGCGTCGGCGAGACACCCGCAGACCAACGGCCAAGCGGAAAGGGTCAACGCCATCATGCAGCAGTACCTGCGCTGTTACGCCAATCAGAAGCCTGCGACTTGGGTGGACTACTTGCCGATGGCCGAGTTTGCCTACAACAACACGAAGCAGGCGTCCACGGGGGTGACGCCGTTCTTCGCCAACAATGGGCGGCATCCCAGAACCTTTCCGGGAGTGGAGACGACGGTGCAGGGAGCGACGCAGGGAGCGGAGCATTTGGCCGCAGAATTGCAGGAGGTCCACGAGGAGCTCCGACGGCACTTAGAGCTGGCTAAACACGCCTACAAGGTGCAGGCAGACAGGCACAGGAGGGCAGGGGAAGACATACAGGTGGGGGACTGGGTATGGTTGGCAGCCCAGGCGGCGCCTACCAAGTCGTTAGCCAAGAAGAAGCTAGGACACAGACAGCTGGGGCCATACCAAGTTGAGGCCAAGATCAACACCGTAGCTTATCGGTTGACCCTCCCAGAAGGTTCCCGAATGCACCCGGTCTTTCATAGGTCGGTGCTTACGCCCTACAAAGCCCCACACAGGTTTCAGGAGCCAGGGACGGCACCGGACCCACGCAGGGAGTCCCCAAGGGGGGGGGAAGTCACCGAAGGCCGAGACACTCAACGAGGTCACAGAAATTCTGGACTCGAGATGGGGGGAGGAGGGAGTAGAATACCTCCTCGCCAGAGAGGGTACCCCGGCCAGTGCCAACAGTTGGGTGCCGGGCTATGCTCTGGAGGAGCCCCTTCTTAAGGACGAGTTCCATGCACTCTTCCCACACAGGCCCATGCCAGCGGAATTTTTCGACGACTGGCTTTTTACGCCTACACTTTCAGGCAGCACCTTCCGGGGGTTCTCCTCAGCAGAGGAGACCACGCCAAAATTGAGTCCTCCAAGGGGATCGTGCTCGGGGGTGGACACGGATCGCTCTTACTGGTGGGACGACCAACCAGAGGATGAGTGGCGCAGGAGATTGCTGAGGGGGCCCTGGCAGACAGCAACGTCCGAAGAGACAGGGGGAGGGGAGGACATGGACGTGTTAGGAGAGGACCTTGGTTTCGAGCACACAAGCAATGAGCTGGAAGCAGAGACGATTGACGTCGACGAACTTTATCCAAGATCTACCCCAGCGACTGAGGAGCTTCCGGAACCTGCACCCGAGCAGCGGGAGGGGGGAAGGGGGGGCTTCAAGGGGGGGATGGATGTCAGGGGTACAGGGACAGAGGCACAGGGAAGGCAGGAAATGGAGAGCGATGGAGAGGAATCCCAGGAGAGCGAGGAAGAGGATAGCAATGACGCAGGGGATTCCATGAGTCTCTCCAGCAAATCAGAGGATTCCCAGAAAGGGGCGCCTGTGGTAAGGGCAAGGGGAGCCCCGGGGGGAAAGTGTCAGGAGCGGGGGGCCAGCAGGGGACCCCAAAGCGGCAGCTGGGAATCAGGGCCAGCCTCCCCACCAGAGCGCAGCGAGGGAGGGGGAGGGTCCAGTGTGTCAGAGGGAGCAGCTCCGGCGACAGAGAAAGGGGAGGGATCAGAGCAAGCCGTTCTCCCGGAAGGGGAGGAAAGCAGTGAGGGGAGTAGCATAACTGTCAAAAGGAAGGTCAGAAGTTGGGCGCGCGCGCCAAGTTCAAATGAGGAGGCGCGCGGGAGAACAGGGAGCCCGGAGGAGGAGGGGCCAGGACCCAAAGCCCGCAGGAGGGGGCAGGAGCAGTCTGGAGACTCCGCTTCAGGAGAAAGCAGGAGGGGAGGAACCCCGACGGGCAGAAAGACCCTGCGGAAAAGGAAAGAGAGAAAGAGGTGGGGCAGCGTTAGCTTATTAAACTGGTGTAGGGGTGGGACCGATTCAGAGGGGACTTCTAATGTCTAGGAGAAAGAGACGCGGGGCTGCACGCCTCGGTTGTGGAACCCATAATGAACTGCAATAAACACCCTTGTATATAAGAAGAGCTTGGCGTTGGTCTTTTGTGAGCTGAGACCTGAGGCAGCCCTGACAACACCAAACTGGGAGGGGTGGCTAACACCCCAGAGGACAGGATCACACTTCAAAACGACCTTGACAGATTAGAAAACTGGGCCAAAACAAACAAGATGAATTTTAACAGGGATAAATGTAAAGTATTGCACTTGGGCAAAAAAAATGAGAGGCACAAATACAAGATGGGTGACACCTGGCTTGAGAGCAGTACATGTGAAAAGGATCTAGGAGTCTTGGTTGACCACAAACTTGACATGAGCCAACAGTGTGACACGGCAGCTAAAAAAGCCAATGCAATTCTGGGCCTCATCAATAGGAGTATAGCATCTAGATCAAGGGAAGTAATAGTGCCACTGTATTCTGCTCTGGTCAGACCTCACCTGGAGTACTGTGTCCAGTTCTGGGCACCACAATTCAAGAAGGACACTGACAAACTGGAACGTGTCCAGAGGAGGGCAACCAAAATGGTCAAAGGCCTGGAAACGATGCCTTATGAGGAACGGCTAAGGGAGCTGGGCATGTTTAGCCTGGAGAAGAGGAGGTTAAGGGGTGATATGATAGCCATGTTCAAATATATAAAAGGATGTCACATAGAGGAGGGAGAAAGGTTGTTTTCTGCTGCTCCAGAGAAGCGGACACGGAGCAATGGAGCCAAACTACAAGAAAGAAGATTCCACCTAAACATTAGGAAGAACTTCCTGACAGTAAGAGCTGTTCGACAGTGGAATTTGCTGCCAAGGAGTGTGGTGGAGTCTCCTACTTTGGAGGTCTTTAAGCAGAGGCTTGACAACCATATGTCAGGAGTGCTCTGATGGTGTTTCCTGCTTGGCAGGGGGTTGGACTCGATGGCCCTTGTGGTCTCTTCCAACTCTATGATTCTATGCGCCTGCTGGATGTCGAGGTTAGTTTCTCGACGGCCAGACATCCAGAAACCACGGACAAGCAGAGAGAGCTAACAGCATACTTCAACAATATCTACGCTGCTACGTCAACGAGAGGGAGAATGATTGGGTGGACAACTTAGCGCTGGCTGAGTTTGCATACAATAACGCAGAACATGTGTCCACAGGGATGAGTCCGTTTATGGCGAATTACGGGTGTCACCCCAGGGCTTTCCCAGGGGAAGGGGAGGGAAGTTGGAGTGTTCCTGCAGCTGAAAAATTTGTGGAAGAGATGGAGGCTTTACACCAACAGCTTAAGCTAAACCTGGAAAGGGCCAAGGAAGAGTACAAGAGGCAGGCAGACAAGCACCGCAGAGAGGGAGAAACCATTAGAGTGGGGGACCGGTTGTGGTTGTCTACCAAAGGGTTACCTTTCAAAGGAGGGTGCAAGAAACTACGGCCAAAGAGACTGGGACCGTTCGAAGTAGCCCAGCAAGTTAACCCGGTGGCCTTTAGGCTCAAATTGCCATCTCACATGAAACTGCACCCCGTGTTCCATAGGTCCTTACTCTCACTGTTCAGGGAGGGGAGGGAATTTCTGGGTCAGCAAAGTGAAACACCCTTGCATCCACAGATGGAGGAAAGGGAACTCAGTGGCCATGCAGCTGAAATTCTCGATTCCAGGTGGAGAGGGGGGCGAGTGGAATATTTGGTGGCGTGGGAGGGGGAGTCAGAAGCGGAAAACACATGGGTCACAGCAGAAGAGATTAGGGATGAGTATCTGCAGGAGGAGTTTCATAGCAGGTATCCGAGAAAGCCCAAACCACCAGAGAGATTCTGGGGGGAGCAATTTGGCACCACCGATGAAGAGGAAGAGTTTGAGGGTTTTCCCGCCTCCGACCAGGAGGAAGGGGAATTATCCGAAGAAGAATCCGACTGGGGAGATTGGGGAGAGAGGAGAGACAGCAGCAAATGGAGAGGGATGTTTGAATCATCAGATGGACGGGAGAGTTCCTTCCGGGGGCTTCCTGCATCACCGTCCGAGGAAAGGACGGGGGAGGGGGAGGGGGAGGGCCCTGGGAGTGAAGTGGATGTCAGGGAACTGACATCAGAGCATAGTGGAGAGGCGAGGCTCCCAGATTCTGCAGGAGAGGGGACTAGTAAGGGAAGAGAGAGAACGTCCTCTGGGGAAAGAAGTCCAGGTGACACCAGGAAGAAGGGAGAGGCAGAGAGCAGTTTGGAGGGGAGGCTCCGAGACTCTTCCAGTGAAGTCAGTGGGGAGGGTGGAGGACCACCACTCGGCACGCCCACTCTGCGCAGAAGGCTTCCGCGCAGAGAGGTGAGGCGAAGGTTGTCCGTTAAGGAATTCTTATGCTGGAGGAAATTTAGGAGACACCCACTCACGGATTCTGCTAGCGACTGAGCAGCAGCGCAAAGGGCTGCTCAGTCAGGGAAAGACACAACCGACACTAAGCAGTTTGGAACAGCTAGAGGTTTACACACAAGCAACCCCAATTCCCGTGACAGCAATTCGTGAGTCCCTTACGTTGCTTGTGTGCAAGAGGACCGGGGTACAATCATGAGTCAAACCGGAGGAGCCGGCGCAGGAGAGGGGGCCAAAGGCGGACAGAGTCTGGAGGAGAGAAACCGAGACTTGGAGCAGCAACTGGCTCTACTAGCGGCGCGGCTGGATGAAAGGAGGACACATGATGCCCAGGGGAAGATTACCCCCATCTCAAGAAAGGTACCGGGACTTGTGCAGAAGTTTGGGGGCAACCCCAGAGATTATAACGCTTTTAAGACAGAAGTGCAGTATGCGCTGGAGCTGTAGTACGATGACTTTGCCCACGATGGGGGAAGAGTCGCTTTCGTGGTGGGGCACCTGGAGGGGCGGGCCAGAGATTGGGTTCGACCCTTAATGGCAGCGGAGAACGCGGCCTTGAAGGACCTGAGAAAGTTTTTTAGCGCGATGGATCACATGTTCTCGAGCGATGTTGAACTGAGCGTGACGCGCAAAGAACTGATGGGGTGCAAACAAGGAAACCAGTCAGTGAGAGAGTACTGGTTGAGATTTGCTATGCTGATCCATAAACTTGGGTGGGATCTGAGTTCGGAACCTATTCAAATGTTGTTTGAGGAGGGCTTATCCCCTTGGGTGAGAGACGAACTTTCCCGCTCACCCTGCCCGGAATCGATGGACCAGCTGACCAAGTTGGCGCTCGCTGTAGGAGTCCGACAAGAGACGCGCGCTCTGGAAAGGCGGGAAGGGAGAGCAGAGCGTTGGCATGACAACTGCATTCCAGACATGCCAGCGTCTACTGTGCCACCCGAGGAGCCAATGGAGATTGGAGAAGCGAGCGTGCGCGGGTTTTCAAACTCCAGCGAGGCGCGTAAGAAGGAGGGGAAAACCAGTAAGAGGTGTTTCCGCGGACTTCCGGGTTGACGCGATCTGGAAATGGCGGATTCCCTCCGAGCTGCGGAGGGAATCGGCTCTACCGAGGATGGGACTTTGCTGCGCCGGCGACGCGGGGACCCTTAAAAACCGCAGGCGCGGAAGCCTGCGGACTGAAGACTCGGCGGGTGCCTTAAGCGCCCCCCCTGATTCGCAAAGAGCCTTTTTAAAGGCTGCGGAGGGGATACGGGGGTGGCGTGGCACTGAGAGTCGATCGCTACCTTGGTAGAGCGAAGCCGCGAGCCATAACCAGAGAGCGCCGACTTCCTTCCTTGAAAATCTGGACTAAAAGAACTACCCGTGAGTAAGACGGATTGGGACTTTAAAAATTTTTACCTTGAATTAGAGACGACCGGGGGGTGTGTTAAAAGGAAGTCCGCACCCCCCCCTTGCAGAAGATCTAAGCAACGACATAAGAGCTAAGCTGGAGAGCCTACCCTTGGTGGGGTGAGTTAAAAAGGACATTAACTTCCAAGATTTAACTAAAGGAAATTTTGGGCTGGAGAGTGGAGTTTTGGAAACCCTCCTTTTGCTTTAAACAACCCCCCCTCCCGGGCTCGGGAACGTCCTGCCTTTGTGCCTGTGTAAGAGCTGCGGAGTTTGACAGCTGTCAAAGCTGCCAAACGGGCGGTTTAAAGTGAGAAATTGTCATTTAAGATCCCTCTGGACTAAGACGAGTTATAATTGAGCTAAAACTGTTGGAAACAAAGTAATAACAATCAGTTAAAGGATTGTTGGTGAAAAGGCAACTAAGTAACCAGATTCCCCCTAGGGGGAATTCTGTGAAACTACAATGGATACAATGGCTGTGGAAGGAAAGTTACTAGTGGAAATCGAAAGGATGTTTCAATTGGTGGGAATCTTACAGGAGCAGAGCTTGGCCATGAATAAACAACTTGAGACTATGACCTTGGGAACAGGCAACTCTGCTCTTTGTATTGAGGACCTCAATGAGAAAGAATCCACAGCTGATTGGGAAACAATATCTACAGAGCTGGAAGAGACTAAACAACAAGAAAAAGAAGAAGTAATCCTGGGAAGCAACAACCAAAAGTTGACATCTGTGGAATACAAGCAAGGAGACGCTGGGAACATATAATAATAATAATAATAATAATAATAAATTTTATTTATATCCCGCCCTCCCCAGCCAAGCCGGGCTCAGGGCGGCTAACAACAGTCAAATAAACAATCAAATAATAGCACATTCTAAAAATATTTCATTATAAAAATTAGTTAAAATCACATTGATGGCAACCGATTAAACAAAATTCTGTGCAGGTTGCCAGAGGAGGGAGTCAGGCTGCGCCCTGACCAAAGGCCTGGCGGAACAACTCTGTCTTGCAGGCCCTGCGGAAGGATGTCAGGTCCCGCAGGGCCCTAGTCTCTTGTGACAGAGCGTTCCACCAGGTTGGAGCTGCAGCCGAGAAGGCCCTGGCTCTAGTTGAGGCCAGCCTAACCTCTCTGAGGCCTGGGACCTTGAGGGTGTTATTATTTGCAGACCGTAGGTTTCTCTGTGGGGCATACCATATCCACCACAAGTCTGCGAAAGATACAGAAGAAGAAGGAGGAGGTCCCAAGACAAAATGGAATACAGGAATTTAAAACAAAGAAATATGATTGGGGCCTCCGTTTGGACTTAGACTTTGAAGAGATAGACTTTGTGGAAATTCTTCAGCAGCTACCTTTGAATCTTCTTGTGGGAAGAGGATATATTTTGATGGTGAAAGAACTTTTCCCAGATCCGACGACTGACATAAAGGACTACCAACAGGACAGGCGGAGAGGGACGGAAAGAGATTTGAAAGCCTCGGACGTGAGGAACCCAGGCTGAGAATCTCGAATTTGGATTTTTATTGGGAAGGGACAAAAACCGGGGATGGGAGGGAGGGAAGAAGAGATTCTTAAAAACTCTTAAGACTTTTAGGTTTGGTTAAGATGACTCTTAATCTAAGATAAAATGAAAATCGATGGAAGAGAACTTAAGTCCAACTTATGAAAATCAATTTTTATTATAAAAAAGGTAATAAGATGAATAAGATTGTTAAGAGGAGAAATATCAACTTGCTGATATAATCTTGAAACTGGGATGCACGAGGGGAGGTGGGGGGAAGTCAGGGAACAAGGTTATGAAACGGGGATTTGCTGATTCTATACATGTTTTTGGTCTTTTGTTTTTTCTTTGTGTATGTTTTGTCTATATAAAAGCAGAAAACCAAATAAAAATTTTATAAAAAAAAGAAAGAAAAGAAAACCAGTAAGAGGTGTTTCCTATGGCAGCAGCCGGGACATTTTGCCAGAGCCTGCCCTCAGAGGAAGGCGTGGCAAGGAATGGTGGGGGCAGTGGGGAGTGAGGCGGGAAAAAAAGAGGCACCGGGAAACGGCCGTGCTTGGCTGCAGGAAGGAGGGCACAGCAGCCAGGCGAGCAACCAGTAGAAGTGCCCAAACCAGACCCTCCCCGAGCAGCCATCGTCATAGAGGTGGTGCTAGAACTCCCAAACGGACACCCCATCAAAGTGAAGGCGCTGCTGGATTCAGGCAGCTCTTGCAACTTCTTTAGCAAGGATTTTGTGCTAGAACACCAGCTACAGGTGGTGCCTCTAGAACATCCCCTGCAAGTAACCACGATTGATGGGAGAGAACTTTTGGGAGGGGAAGTAACCAACCAGACCCCTCCCATGAAAATGACAGTTCCCAGACACACTGAGACCATTGCCTTTCACGTAGCCACCTTAGCAGGACCACCCATCATACTGGGAATGAGTTGGCTGGCACTGCACGACCCAGTAGTAGGGTGGCACCAGCGGACAGTCACCTTTGGGTCAGCTCACTGTGTAGAGCATTGCCACGGAGGGGAAACCCCGAGGATGGCAGTAGCCAGGGTGGCAGGGATGGTGGTGGGAGAAAAGGGGAGGCTACCACCTCAGTATGCAGACCTGGAAGAAGTCTTCAGCGAGAGAGAGGCGGATAGACTACCCCCTCACTGGCCCTTTGACTGTCAGATCAACCTACTCCCAGGGGCTCAGTTACCAGTGGGTAAGCTGTACGCCATGTCAGACAGGGAGATGCAGGAGTTGCGGAAGTTCATTGACAAGAAATTGAAGAGGGGCTTTAAACGTGAATCAAGGGCGGTGGGGGCAGTCCAGTGTTCTTTGTGGACAAAAGAGACTCCAAAGAGCCCCGCTTGGTCGTAGATTACAGGTCCGTGAACCGGGTGTCGGAACCGGTGACCTTCCCAATGCCCAGGATTGATGACATTTTGGCCAGGGTAAGGAAAGGGAAGGTTTTTACCAAGTTGGACCTTCGGGGGGCGTATAATTTGATAAGGATGAGGGAGGGGGATGAATGGAAAACCACCATGTTCACCCCTCTGGGGGCCTTTGAGTATCTCGTTATGCCCTTTGGATGACAATCGGGATCCAGCACATTTCAAGCTTCCATGCACCAGGTGCTGGGGTCCCTGCTGTACAAGAATTGTGTGGCCTTCCTGGACGACGTACTTATCTACTCAGAGAACGAGGAGCAGCATGTGAAAGATGTCAGGGAAGTGCTGAAAAGGCTGCAGGAGCATCAGCTGTGGGTCAAACTGGAGAAATGCCAATTCCATGCACGAGAGGTGGAGTTCCTGGGCTACAGGTTGTCAGACAAAGGTCTGGCAATGGACCCAGGCAAGGTGCAGGCCGTGCTAGAATGGAAGCCTCCCAAGAACCGGAAGGACGTGCAGAGGTTCTTGGGGTTTGCAAATTTCTACAGGAAGTTCATCAATAACTTCGCCCATCTAACGGCACCCATAACGGATTGTCTCAGCAGCAAGAAGAAGTTCGAATGGACGGAGGAGGCCCAGCGTTCCTTTGAAAAGCTTAAGAGGGCGTTCGCGTCGGAAGAGCAGCTCCTGCACGTGGATCTGCGGAAGCCGATAAGGCTAGAGACGGATGCGCCAGACAGAGTTGTAGGGGGGATATTGCTTCAGCAGGGAAATGGGGAGTGGAAACCGTGTGCCTTCTTTTCCAGGAAGCTTAACAAGTCGGAGCAAAACTACACAGTGTACGATCGAGAACTGCTGGCAATTCACGAGGCTTTTCGACGGTGGCGACATTTTCTCATAGGCGCACAGCACAAAGTCCAGGTGTGTACTGACCACAAGAACCTGGAGTATTGGAGAACGGCAAGAGTGCTCAACCAACGACAGGTGCGGGGGGCTCAAGAGTTTTCCAAGTTTAATTTTGAAATTAGGTACGTGCCTGGGAAGGAAAATGTCAGAGCAGATGCCCTCTCTCGCAAGCCTGAATACGAGGAAGGGGAGGGAGGACCAGAAGCACGTTATGTCATACCCGAGGACAGGTGTGTGGGGGGGGGAGTGTTCGTAGGGAGGCAAGAGCTGGCCGGTCTGACGAGGGATGATCAGTATGCACAAACCAAGATCCGGGAAATTGGTATCACTGGGGAAACTCAGGGGGGGGGGGTCGAAGTAAAGGACGGGGCACTGTACTATAAGGGTGCATTGTACATACCTGAGGGGGATTTGAGGAGCAGAATACTCAAGCAATTGCATGACAACCCCACGGCAGGACATTTTGGACAACATAAGACAATGCTACTGGTCACCAGGCAGTTTTGGTGGCCACGGGTGAGGGAAGATGTGAAGGAGTACGTACGTGGGTGCCAGTGCTGCCAGAGAGCGAAGGGGGAGAGGACAGCACCTGCGGGGTTACTGGAGCCCTTACCCACACCAGAGAGGCCATGGGAGGTGGTATCAATTGACTTTATGACGGATTTACCAAAAGCCAGGGGGAAAACGGCAGTAATGGTGGTAGTTGACTTGATGACCAAAATGTGCCATTTTATTGCGTGCTCGCATGCGGTGACTGCAGAAGAAACAGCAAAGCTGTTTGTAGAGCATGTTTTCAGGTTGCATGGCGCCCCCTTGAGGATTTTATCCGACAGAGGACGGCAATTCACGACCAGATTCTGGAGGAAGCTTATGAGTCTGCTGGACGTCGAGGTTGGGTTCTCAACGGCCAGACATCCCGAAACCAACGGACAAGCAGAGAGAGCGAACAGCGTACTTCAACAATATCTACGCTGCTACGTCAGCGAGAGGGAGAAGGATTGGGTGGACAACTTAGCGTTGGCTGAGTTTGCATACAATAACGCAGAACATGTGTCTACAGGGATGAGTCCGTTTATGGCGAATTACGGGTGTCACCCCAGGGCTTTCCCAGGGGAAGGGGAGGGAAGTTGGAGTGTTCCCACAGCTGAAAAATTTGTGGAAGAGATGGAGGCTTTACACCAACATCTTAAGTTAAACCTGGAAAGGGCCAAGGAAGAGTACAAGAGGCAGGCTGACAAGCACCGCAGGGAGGGAGAAACCATAAGAGTGGGAGACCAGGTGTGCTTGTCTACCAAAGGGTTACCGTTCAAAGGAGGGTGCAAGAAGCTACGGCCAAAGAGACTGGGACCGTTCGAAGTAGCCCAGCAAGTTAACCCGGTGGCCTTTAGACTCAAATTGCCATCTCACATGAAACTGCACCCCGTGTTCCACAGGTCCTTACTCTCACCGTTCAGGGAAGGGAGGGAATTTCTGGGTCAGCGAAGTGAAACACCCTTGCATCCACAGATGGAGGAAAGGGAACTCAGTGACCATGCAGCTGAAATTCTCGATTCCAGGTGGAAAGGGGGGCGAGTGGAGTATTTGGTGGCGTGGGAGGGGGAGCCAGCAGAGGAAAATGCATGGGTCCCAGCAGAAGAGATTAGGAATGAGTATCTGCAGGAGGAGTTTCATAGCAGGTTTCCGAGAAAGGTTTCCGAGAGGTTCTGGGGGGAGCAATTTGGCACCACCGATGAAGAGGAAGATTTTGAGGGTTTTCCCGCCTCCGAAGAGGAGGAAGGGGAAGTGTCAGAAGAAGAATCCGACTGGGGAGATTGGGGAGAGAGAAGAGACAGCAGCAAATGGAGAGGGGTGTTTGAATCATCAGATGGAGGGGAGAGTTCCTTCCGGGGGTTTCCTGCATCACCGTCCGAGGAAAGGACGGGGGAGGGGGAGGGCCCTGGGAGGGAGGTGGATGTCAGGGAACTGACATCGGAGCAGAGGGGAGAAGCGAGGCTCCGGGACTCTGCAGGAGAGGGGACGAGTAAGGGAAGAGAGAGAACGTCATCTGGGGAAGGAAGTCCAGGGGACACCAGGAAGAAGGGAGAGGCGGAGAGCAGCTCGGAGGTGAGGCTCCGAGACTCTTCCAGTGAAGTCAGTGAGGAGGGTGGAGGACCACCACTCGGAACGCCCACTCTGCGCATAAGGCTTCCGCGCAGAGATGCGAGACGGAGGTTGTCCGTTAAGGAATTCTTATGCTGGAGGAAATTTAGGAGACACCCACTCACGGATTCTGCTAGCGACTGAGCAGCAGCGCCAAGGCTGCTCAGTCAGGGAAAGACACAACCGACACTAAGCAGTTTGGAACAGCTAGAGGTTTACACACAAGCAACCCCAAATCCCGTGACAACGAATAAGCTTTGATTGGGCTTTTTTCAATTCGCATGGTGTTATTTCGGTGTGCACCAGAATCACCCCCAACCAAAGCAAAAATGCCTTTTGTTTCCATCTACATAAAAAGAAGATGATAAAGCTCTGATTGGGCTTATTTCAAATTGGTGTTTTTGGGGTTAGAATGCACATTCACACAAAAATCGCAGAAATGTTTGTTACCAGCCCAAATCAAGCATAGGTGTTTTGGTTCCCTCTCAATAGAAAAAGGACGAATAAGCTTCGATTGCTCTTTCGGTGTTCATTCACCCACAAATAGCAAAGCGGTGTAATAAGCCTAAACAAAGCCAAACAGGTTGTTTTGGTTTCGAACTACATAGAAAGAAGAATCTTGGATTGTGCTTACTTCATGTCGTGTTCTTTGCTGTTAATGCACATTGACACAGAAATCGCAGTGTGTGCAATGAGACCAAAATAACACAACACCATCTTTTCGCTTCCATATGCGTAGAAAGAAGTCGAATAAGCTTTGATTGGGCGTTTTTCAATTCGCATGGTGTTATTTGGGTGTACGCCAGAATCAGCCCAAACGAAAGCAAATAGGTATTTTGGGTTCCATCTACATAAAAAGAAGATGATAAAGCTCTGATTGGGCTTATTTCAAATTGGTGTTTTTGGGGTTAGAATGCACATTCACCCAAAAATCGCAGAGTGACATGTTTATTATCAGCCCAAATCAAGCATAGGTGTTTTGGTTCCATCTCAATAGAAAAAGGACGAATAAGCTTCGATTGCTCTTTCGGTGTTCATTCACCCACAAATAGCAAAGCGAAGTGTAATAAGCCTAAAGAAAGCCAAACAGGTTGTTTTGGTTTCCAACTACATAGAAAGAAGAATCTTGGATTGCGCTTACTTCATGTTGTGTTCTTTGCTGTTAATGCACATTGACACAGAAATCGCAAAGTGTGTGCAATGAGACCAAAATAACATAACACCATTTTTTCGCTTCCATATGCGTAGGAAGACGACGAATAAGGTTTGACTGGGCTTTTTTCAATTCGCATGGTGTTATTTGGGTGTGCGCCAGAATCACCCCAAACGAAAGCAAATAGGTGTTTTGGGTTCCATCTACATAAAAAGAAGATGATAAAGCTCTGGTTGTCCTTATTTCAAATTGGTGTTTTGGGGATTAGAATGCACATTCAACCAAAAATTGCAGAAATGTTTGTTACCAGCCCAAATCAAGCATAGGTAAACATATGGTAACATCTCAATAGAAAAAGGATGAATAAGCTTCGATTGCTCTTTCGGTGTTCATTCACCCACAAATAGTGTGGCTTGATGATGCAGTCCGGCACGTTTCCCTGCGCCACACTGGACTCCTGAAACAAGAATCACACACAGAGAAACCACTCCCGTATGTGAACATAACCACGCCTCAGAATGTGAGACGTCACTCAGAACTGTTTAACCCTGTAAGTTCTGATTCTCTTCACACCCCCTCTCGTCTCGCATCCTGAGGGAAACTGTGAACACACATCTACAGACCTCTTTGAGTTCAACTCCCTTCCCATTGCCTCTTGCCCCCTTCTGGCATCTGTCTCAGGCAACTGTTGAACCTCCTCAAAACTCCCAGGTTCGCACTGCGCGAAACCAACCCATGCGCTGGTGACCTGAAACCTCTCAGGTGGCACCCCCTTTGTTGTGCGTGCGGATCGTCTGAGCACAGTCTCAGGTGCTCCTCCTGACCCACTGGGGCCAGCAAGTGTGTCTTCTACATCTGAAGACTCCCCCTCTGACTTACTGCGTCTTCGGGCCTTCTGCACTTTGCTAACAGGAGATGAAGGCTCACTCTTGGGCTCTCTATTAACAACCTGTGGAGAAACCCAACCCTGTTCTTGACTCTGTTCAGAGACCTGGTCCTCAGCAACAGGTTCAGCCTCTGGCTCTCCCTCCTCCTCAGAATCAGACAGACATTCTGAGAGAACATCAGGACCCTCATTGAGTCTTGACCAACCATTCTGTTCACAGAACTCAGCATGTTTGCTGATCAGAAGCTTGGTCTGATCACCTTCTTGATATGCAAACCTCCACCCCTTTGTCGCAGGCTCATATCCACAGAAGATCATTTTCTGGAACCTCGGATCACCTTCCTTCTGTTGGGCCTTTGGCACAAGCACCCAGGCTTCGCAACCAAACACACGGAAGAAATGCACCTGCGGTTTTTTCCGGTGCAACAAGAAAAACGGTGTGTCACCTATAACCGAGTTATAGGACCTATTCATCGTAAAGTTGGCAGCCCTCCAAGCCTCGCTCCAAAAGCTCTGAGGCA
Source organism: Podarcis bocagei (assembly GCF_964188305.1). NCBI lineage: Eukaryota > Metazoa > Chordata > Lepidosauria > Squamata > Lacertidae > Podarcis > Podarcis bocagei. Next base: position 62,176,507 of record NC_138131.1, read on the forward strand.
AACCGGAGTCACACAGTAGAACCTCAGCAGCTTGAGCGAGAGCTCTACTCTTGTGCACTGCCACGCCCCTCTCCTTGGGAGAAGTAGCACCCGTCACCCTGTGACGTATTCCCTTCTGGCTGAAAAACCTCTGCAGAGCAGACCCAGTAAACTCTTCCCCTCGGTCGCTCTTGAACCCCTGAACCTTGTTGGAGAACCGTAGTTCCACTTCCGCAACCCAGTCTTTAATCAGTTGCGCTGCCTCGCCATGCCGCTTCAACGAGAAAGACCAGCCATTTTGGCTAAAATCATCTGTCAGCGTCAGCACAAACCTGGCCCCGCCCAGACTCAGACTTTGCATGGGACCACAAAGGTCTATGTGCACAAGCTCAAAAGGTTTTGTGGTTACCCTCTTACTTCTGAGATAACTGCACCTTTGTACCTTTCCCTTCTGCATGCCCTACAATCTAGGGATTTACCACATGCTTTCAGTTTGCAACCTTTCGTGCATCTGAGCAACTTCTGGACATCTTCCAAACTGCTGTGCGACATTCTCCTGTGCCACAAGTGAACACAAGAATCATGAATGGGAACACTAGCACACTTCGCCTGTGCTGTCTCGGCGTCTCCCTTACCCTCCAGAGGTGTCTCCAGAACAAATAGGTTGTTCTGACATGCAACACTGACCAGTTGTCTCCCACCCCTGGAAATGGAACAGACATCATTTTCAAAGCAAACCTTATAACCCTCCTTTACAAGAGCAGGTACAGATAAAAGACAACAATGCATCTCTGGCACAACGTAGACTTCCAGCTCCGCCTGTAAAAAAGAAACAAAAACATTTCCCACGTTAGACAAAGGCCTCTGTGACCCATCAGCAAAAATAACAGTTTTCCCAGCTGAAACAGCTCTGCAGTTCCGCATTCCGCCACTAGGTGGTGGCTTCAGGTGATGGCTGGCTCCTGAGTCGATGACCCAGCGCATCACTTTGTCCTCACTGGAGTTGTTCCATAGCGTTGCCATGGAGGCAGTTAGGTGATAAGAACCGTCTTCACTCCCTGAGTCACGTCCTCCCTTCGCTTTCCCACGCTGGCCTCCTCTCCTGGACTGGCTGCCATGGAAACCTGGCTGACTGCCATGGTAAACGACCTTGGAGACATCCTGCCCGGCCTCTCTGGCTCTCTGCGGACAGGAACGACGCAGATGGTCAACAGACTCACAGACAAAACATCGACGAATGGGAAAAGCCTGAACCATGTCTTCTGCTGGCTTGGCCCCCCTTCTCTTACAACTTGCAGGGCTCTCTGTGCCAGTTTGGCCCTCTCTTCTCACGGGACTCCCAGGACGCTTTCCTGCACCCCCTCTGGTGGGTAAAGGGCTCCCAGCACTTGGCCTCTTTCCAGGCTCCTCACACAGACACGTTGCAGCATCCACACAGCCCCCAGACTCTGCAAAAGCAACAGTAGCAGCAGCAGCAACAGCAGCAACAGTAACAGTAACAGTCCCTTCGCCCCCCTGTGGGGCCTCCCAGCTCCTCCCAGCTGTGTATCGGCTCTCAAGAAAATGGCCGGCGCCATCTTGCCTCTCCCCTCCGGATGCAGCCACTTCTCGGCCCTTGCTTCCCACTCCAGCTCCACAAGCTTCTTGGAGTGCTAGCCAAGCGGCCTCTGGCCTTCTTGCACCCAGGACAACAGGCACCAGATGAGCATCCACATTTTCTGCCAAAAAAGCAAGCACACTCTTCTCAACTTCACTTTGCTTTGCAGCTCTCTTAGCCTCTGCTTTCCCAGCTGCCTTCGGTATCGGCTGGACAACATCCCACAGCCGCTCCCCAACTAACAGCAGCTCTGCTTGAAAGCTCCACTCCAACCAAGTTTGGCTAGTCAGTTTCTGACATGGCAGCTTAAGCTCAAAGCCATGTTCCTGGAACTGAGACATTGCCTCCCTTCTGTTGGCTTTTCCAAAGGTACTCACTCAGCAGCCAAACTGGGCACTCCGGACGACGTGGCTCCTCAGCTCCCACTCCATCAGCCTCCTCCGATCTGCCTCAAACGTTAGGCAGGACTCTAGCTGGCTTTCACACACACCAGCACGACCTGGCAACAGCTTCAAAAGCTTGGCTGACTTCCATAACCTGTGGCTTGATGATGGAGTCCGGCACGTTTCCCTGCGCCACACTGGACTCCCGTGGGTAGCTCACTGTCAGCTTCCTTCAGCAGAGTCTCCGCAGTGGTAGAAAACTGTTGCAATGTGTGTGTAATAAATCAGACTGTACGCAGCCTTGTTGCTTATCTCCAACAGTCTTTAATCGTGTAGCAAAAACATCATAAATCAGCCAGGCGAAAGAGGGCATATCTTTCGACTCTCGGTCAAACCGAAACAAGAATCACACACAGAGAAACCACTCCCGTATGTGAACATAACCACGCCTCAGAATGTGAGACGTCACTCAGAACTGTTTAACCCTGTAAGTTCTGATTCTCTTCACAAATAGCAAAGCGAAGTGTAATAAGCCTAAAGAAAGCTGAACAGGTTGTTTTGGTTTCCAACTACATAGAAAGAAGAATCTTGGATTGCGCTTACTTCATGTCGTGTTCTTTGCTGTTAATGCACATTGACACAGAAATCGCAAAGTGTGTGTGTAATGGGAATTGGGGTTGCTCGTGCGTAAAGGATGTTGAAGTTCTAGGCAACGTTGCCTGGCTAAACCTTTCCCTGGCTGGACAGCCCTTCCTCCATGGCTTTGTCAGTCGCTGGCAGAATCCGTCAGTGGGCGTTTCCTGAATTTCTTCCAACATAAAAATTCCTTGACGCCCAGTCTCCGCCTAGCCTCCCTGCGCGGAAGATTTCTGCGCAGAGTAGGCATAGCCAGAGGAGGTACTGGACTCTCCCCGCTGGTCTCTGTGGAAGAGTCTTGGAGCCCTCTCTCCGAAGTCCTTCCCTGGTCCCCTTCCTCCCCAGTGTCACGCTGATAACCTTCCCCAAAGGGAGTGTTCTCTCTCCCTCTGCTGGTCCCTTCTCCTGCATGGTCGGGGAGCCTTACCTCCACTCTAGGCTCCGATGGCAGTTCCCTGACATCCACCTCCCCCCCCAGAACCCCCCTCACCTCCGTCCCGTTCCTTTGGCCTAAGTTCCTCCCTTCCCTCTGACGGCGATGTGGGAAATCCCCGGAAGGAGCTACCCCCATCCTCTGAAGATTCAAACATAGCTCTCCACCTGCTGCTATCTCTTCGTACCAGATCACCCTCCCAGTCCGATTCCTCACCCTCCGATTCCTCTCCTTCCTCCTTGTCGGAGGCCGGAAACCCCACAAACTTTTCTTCCTCATCTGTAGTGCCAAATTGCTCCTCCCAGAACCTCGCTACTGGTTTGGGCTTCCTTGGGAACCTGCTGTGAAACTCTCCCCTGAGATCCTCATCCCTGATGGTCTCCGCAGGAACCCACGTGTTTTCCGACTCAGGTTCCCCCTCCCAAGCCACCAAATACTCCACTTCCCCTCCTCTCAATCTTGAATCAAGTATTTCCGTGGCTTGACTGCTGAGTTCCCTCTCCTCTATGCGTGGGTGAGTGGGGACCTCTCTCTCTCGCCCCGGAAATTCCAGCCCCTCCCTGTACAGAGAGAGTAGGGACCTATGGAACACCGGGTGTAGTTTCATACTGGTCGGCAACTTGAGCTTGATTGACCTGCTGGGTTACCTCGAAAGGTACCAGCCGCCTGGGCCGCAACTTCTTGCACCTTCTTGCACCCTCCCTTGAAAGGTAACCCCTGGGTTGACAACCACACCTGGTTTCTCCTTCCCTGCGGTGCTTGTCTGCCTGCCTCTTATACACTTCCTTGGCCCTTTCCAAGTTCATTTTAAGTTGTTGGTGTAAGGCTTCCATTTCTTCCACAAACTGCTCTGCTGCTGGCACACTCCACCTCTCCTCCCCACCCCCTGGGAAAGCCCTGGGATGACACCCGTAATTGGCCATGAACGGGCTCATCCCCGTGGACACGTGTTCCGCGTTATTGTACACAAATTCTGCCAGCCCCAGTTTATCCACCCAGTCGTTCTGCCTCTCGCTGACATAGCAGCGTAGATATTGTTGGAGTATACCGTTCGCTCTTTCCGCTTGCCCGTTGGTCTCTGGGTGTCTGGCCGTCAAGAAGCTCACCTCGACTTCCAGCAAGCTCATGAGCTTCCTCCAGAACTGGGAAGTAAATTGCTTCCCTCGGTCGGACAAAACCCTCAAGGGGGCACCATGCAGTCTGAAGATGTGATCCACAAACAGCCGGGCAGTTTCCTCTGCCGTCACCGCATGCGAGCAAGCGATAAAATGGCACATTTTTGTTAACAGGTCAACAACCATCATGACAGCTGTTTTCCTTCTCGATTTGGGCAAATCTGTCATAAAATCTATGGACACCACCTCCCATGGTTTTCCCGGTGTGGGCAGAGGCTTGACAACCATATGTCAGGAGTGCTCTGATGGTGTTTCCTGCTTGGCAGGGGGTTGGACTCGATGGCCCTTGTGGTCTCTTCCAACTCTATGATTCTATGATTCTATGATTCTATGATTCTATGATTCTAAGGTTCCAGTAGTCCTGCGGGCGCCCCCCTCTCCCCCTTTGCTCGCTGGTAGCAGTCACACCCTCGTACGTACTCCCGTACATCTTCCCTCACCCTTGGCCACCAGAACTGCCTGGTGAACAGCAACATGGTCTTGTGTTGACCGAAATGCCCCGCCGTCGGGTTATCATGGAGTTGTTTGAGTACCCTTCTCCTCAAGTCATCCCCTGGTACATATAGTGCTCCCCTGTAATATAGTACCCCATCTTTCTCCTCAAACCCCCCATGGTTTCCCCCTGTGCCTCTGAGTTCCCGGATTTTCGTTTGGGCGAACTCGTCGTCCCTCGTCAGTCCTCCTAGTTCTCGTGTCTCAACTAACACTCCCCCCCACACCCATCGGTTCTCGGGAATCACATGTCGTGCTTCTGGAGGTCCTTTTCCTTCCAGATACTCCAGCTTCCGGGAGAGGGCGTCTGCTCTGACGTTTTCCTCTCCCGGCACGTATCGAATCTCGAAGAAAAACTTGGAGAATTCTTGAGCCCACCGCACCTGTCCTTGGTTGAGTACTCGTGCAGTCCTCCAGTACTCTAGGTTCTTATGGTCCGTGCACACCTGGATCTTGTGCTGCGCCCCTATTAACAAATGTCTCCAGCGCCTAAAGGCTTCATAAATAGCCAGCAGTTCTTGATCATACACTGTGTAGTTTTGCTCAGACCTGCTCAGCTTCCTCGAGAAGAATGCGCACGACCTCTAGCTGGACTTGTCTCCCGGCTGGAGAAGCACCGCCCCTACCGCTCTGTCTGACGCGTCTGTCTCCAACCTCATTGGCTTCTGCAGATCCACGTGCAATAGGTGCTCTTCCGAAGCAAACACCTTTTTTAGCTTTTCGAAAGATTGCTGTGCCTCTTCTGTCCAGACGAACTTCCTTTTGCTACTGAGACAATCGGTGATGGGTGCCGTTCCTCATAAGGCATCGTTTCCAGGCCTTTGACCATTTTGGTTGCCCTCCTCTGAACACGTTCCAGTTTGTCAGTGTCCTTCTTGAACTGTGGTGCCCAGAACTGGACACAGTACTCCAGGTGTGGTCTGACCAGAGCAGAATACAGTGGCACTATTACTTCCCTTGATCTAGATGCTATACTCCTATTGATGCAGCCCAGAATTGCATTGGCTTTTTTAGCTGCCGCGTCACACTGTTGGCTCATGTCAAGTTTGTGGTCAACGAAGACTCCTAGATCCTTTTCACATGTACTGCTCTCAAGCCAGGTGTCACCCATCTTGTATTTGTGCCTCTCATTTTTTTTGCCCAAGTGCAATACTTTACATTTCTCCCTGTTAAAATTCATCTTGTTTGTTTTTGCCCAGTTCTCTAATCTGTCAAGGTCGTTTTGAAGTGTGATCCTGTCCTCTGGGGTGTTAGCCACCCCTCCCAGTTTGGTGTGATCTGCAAATTTGATCAGGATGCCCTTGAGTCCATCATCCAAGTCGTTGATAAAGATGTTGAATAAGACCGGGCCCAAGACAGAACCCTGTGGCACCCCACTAGTCACTCTTCTCCATCTTTTCGCTTCCATATGCATAGAAAGAAGACATATAAGCTTTGATTGGGTTTTTTTCAATTCACATGGTGTTATTTGGGTGTGCGGCAGAATCACCAAAAACCAAAGCAAAAAGGTATTTTGGGTTCCATCTACATAAAAAGAAGATGATAAAGCTCTGATTGTGCTTATTTCGAATTGGTGTTTTCGGGGATAGAATGCACATTCACCCCAAAATCTCAGAAATGTTTGTTACCAGCCCACATCAAGCATAGGTGTTTTGCTTCACTCTCAGTAGAAAAAGGACGAATAAGCTTCGCTTGCTCTTTCGGTGTTCATTCACCCACAAATAGCAAAGCGGTGTAATAAGCCTAAACAAAGCCAAACAGGTTGTTTTGGGTTCCAGCTATATAGAAAGAAGAATCTTGGATTGTGCTTATTTCATGTCATCTTCTATGGTGTTCATGCACATTGACCCAGAAATCGCAAAGTGTGTGTAATGAGACCAATATAACACAACACCGTCTTCTCGCTTCCATATGCATACAAAGAAGACGAGTAAGCTTTGATTGGACTTATTTCAATTCGCATGGTGTTTTTTAGGTGTGCACCAGAATCACCCGCAACCAAAGCAAAAAGGTGTTTTGGGTTCCATCAACATAAAAAAAAGATGATAAAGCTCTGATTGGGGTAATTTCAAATTGATGTTTTTGGGGTTAGAATGCACATTCACCCAAAATCGCAGAGTGACATGTTTTTTATCAGCGCAAATCAAGCATAGGTGTTTTGGTTCCATCTGAATAGAAAGAGGACGAATAAGCTTGGATTGTTCTTTCGGTGGTCATTCAACCCTAACACTAACCCTAACCCTAACCCTAACCCTAACCCTAACCCTAACCCTAACCCTAACCCTAACCCTAACCCTAACCCTCACCCTCACCCTCACCCTCACCCTCACCCTATCCTAACCCTAACCTTAACCCCAGCAAAGCGTAGTGTAATAAGCCTAAACAAAGCCAAACAGGTTGTTTTGTGTTCCAGCTACTTAGAAAGAAGAATTTTGGTTTTCGCTTATTTCAAGTCGTGTTCTTTGGTGTTAATTCACATTGACCCAGAAATCGCAAAGTGTGTGTAATGAAACGAAAATAACACAACACCCTCTTTTCGCTTCAATGTGCGTAGAAAGAAGACAAATAAGCTTTGATTGGGCTTATTTCAATTCGCATGGTGTTTTTTGGGTGTGCACCGGAATCACCCCCGACCAAAGCAAAAAGGTTTTTTGGGTTCCATCTACATAAAAAGAAGATGATAAAGCTCTGATTGGGCTTATTTCAAATTGGTGTTTTTGGGGTTAGAATGCACATTCACTGAGAAATCGCAGAGTGACATGTTTATTATCAGCCGAAATCAAGCATAGGTGTTTTGGTTAGATCTCAATAGAAAGAGGACGAATAAACTTGGATTGTTCTTTTGGTTGTCATTCACCCTAACCCTAACCCGAACCCGAACCCGAACCCGAACCCAAACGCTAACGCTAACCCTACCCTAACGCTAACCCTATCCCTAACCCTAACCCTAATCCTAATCCTAATCCTAATCCTAATCCTAATCCTAATCCTAATCCTAATCTTAATCTTAATCTTAATCTTAATCTTAATCTTAATCTTAATCCTAATCCTAATCCTAATCCTAACCCTAACCCTAACCCTAACCCTAACCCTAACCATAGCAAAGCGAAGTGTAATAAGCCTAAACAAAGCCAAACAGGTTTTTTTGTGTTCGAGCTACATAGAAAGAAGAATCTTGGATTTCGCTTATTTCAAGTCTTGTTCTTTGGTGTTAATTCACTTTGACCCAGAAATTGCAAAATGTGTGTAATGAAACGAAAATAACGCAACACCGTCTTTTCACTTCCATATGCATAGGATATGGTTCTATCTGAATAAATAGAGGTTGAAAAAATTTCTATTGTTCTTTCAGTGGTCAATCACAAGAACCCTAACCCTAACCCTAACCCTAACCCTAACCCTAACCCTAATCCTAACCTAAACCCTAACGCTAAGCCGAACCCGAACCCGAACCCGAACCCAAAACCTAACGCTAACCCTAACCCAAACGCTAACCCTAACCCTAACCCTAATCCTAACCTAAACCCTAACCCTAACCCTAACCCTAAGCCGAACCCGAACCCGAACCCGAACCCAAAACCTAATGCTAACCCTAACCCAAACGCTAACCCTAACCCTAAACCTACCCTAACGCTAACCCTAACCCTAACCCTAACCCTAACCCTAACCCTAACCCTAATCCTAATCCTAATCCTAATCCTAATCCTAATCCTAACCCTAACCCTAACCCTAACCCTAACCCTAACCTTAACCCTAGCCCCAACACTAACCCTAACTGTCACCCTAACCCTAACCTTAACCCTAAGCACAGCAACTTGGATTGTTCTTTCGGTGGTCATTCACCCTAACCCTAACCCTAACCCAAACACTAACCCTAACCCTAACCCTAACCCCAACCCTAACCCTAACGCTAACCCTAACCCTAACCCTAACCCTAACCCTAACCCCAACCCTAATCCTAACCTAAACCCTAACCCTAAGCCGAACCCGAACCCGAACCCGAACCCAAAACCTAACGCTAACCCTAACCCAAACGCTAACCCTAACCCTAACCCTAACCCTAACCCTAACCCTAACCCTAATCCTAACCTAAACCCTAACCCTAACCCTAAGCCGAACCCGAACCCAAAACCTAACACTAACGCTAACCCAAACGCTAACCCTAACCCTAAACCTACCCTAACGCTAACCCTAACCCTAACCCTAACCCTAACCCTAATCCTAACCCTAACCCTAACCCTAACCCTAACCCTAATCCTAATCCTAATCCTAATCCTAACCCCAACGCTAACCCTAACTGTCACCCTAACCCTAACTTTAACCCTAAGCACAGCAACTTGGATTGTTCTTTCGGTGGTCATTCACCCTAACCCTAACCCAAACCCAAACCCTAACCCTAACCCAAACCCAAACCCTAACCCTAACCCTAACCCTAACCCTAACCCTAACCCTAACCCCAACCCTAACCATAACCCGAACCCTAACCCTAACTGTCACCCTAACCCTAACCTTAACCCTAATCACAGCAAAGCAAAGTGTAATAAGCCTAAACAAAGCCAAACAGGTTGTTTTGTGTTACAGCTACAGTGGTGCCTCGCAAGACGAAATTAATTCGTTCCGCAAGTCTCTTCGTCTTGCGGTTTTTTCGTCTTGCGATGCACGGTTTCCCATAGGAATGCATTGAAAATCAATTAATGCGTTCCTAGGGAAACCGCCTTCAGACCAGGTCCGGGGACAGTCTGTCCCCGGACCTCTTCTGAAGGCTGGGGGGGGGTACAAGGGCTTTTCTTCCCACCCCCAGCATTTTAAAAAACCCTGGGACAGCGGAGGACTTCTCCGCTGTCCGGGGCGATCTTAAAATGCTGGCGGGCGGCATTTTAAAATCGCCCCGGACAGCGGAGGACTTCTCCGCTGTCCGGGGTGATTTAAAAGCCCCTGGGAAGGCAGGCAGGGGGGACAAAGACTTTCACCCCCTGCCCGCCTTCAGAAGGTGTCCCCGCCCCCCCGCCCCACTTCGGAACAGCTTTCCGAAGTGGGGCGGATGGGGCAGGTGTCCCCGCCCCCCCGCCCCACTTCGGAACAGCTTTCCGAAGTGGGGCGGCGGGGGCAGGTGTCCCCGCCCCCCCTCCCCACTTCGGAACAGCTTTCCGAAGTGGGGCGGCTGGGGCAGGTGTCCCCGCCCCCCCTCCCCACTTCGGAACAGCTTTCCGAAGTGGGGCGGCGGGGGCAGGTGTCCCCGCCCCCCCTTCGGAACAGCGTTTTAAAATGCTGGGGGTCGGGAGCGAAGCGCTGCCGACCCCCAGCATTTTAAAATCTCCCCGTGTCCCGGGAAGATTTTAAAATGCTGGAGGTGGGGAGCGAAGCGCTGCCGACCCCCAGCATTTTAAAACCTCCCCGGGACAGAGGGAGATTTTAAAATGCTGGGGGTAGGCAGCTAACGCTTCGCTCCCGACCCCCAGCATTTTAAAATCTCCCCGGGACAGAGACTTCTCTGCTGTCCCTTGGAGATTTTAAAATGCTGGGGGTCGGCAGCGAACGCTTCGCTCCCGCCCGCCAGCATTTTAAGATCGCCCGGGGCAGGCGGGGGGGGGAGAGGCAGGCGGGGGGGGGGGAGCAGCGCTTCTCCTCTGTTCCCGGGGCTTGCGGTGGGAGGAGGGTTTTTCCTCCCCACCGCCAACATTCAGAACAGCATTCTGAATGTTGGTGGTGGGAAGAGGAAAACCCTCCTCCCACCCCAAGTCTTCAGGAAAGCCATCCGATGCCCGGCGGCGGGAGGAGACGTCCCCCCCCCCCCCGCCGGGCATCGGAGCTTCGTTCGGATGCCCGGCGGCGGGAGGAGACGTTCTCCCCCCCCCCGCAGGGCATCGGAGCTTCGTTCCGATGCCTGGCGGCGGGAGGAGACGTTCCCCCCCCGCCGGGCATCAGAGCTTCGTTCGGATGCCCGGCGGCGGGAGGAGACGTCCCCCCCCCGCCGGGCATCGGAGCTTCGCTTCCCGCTGCCCCCGGACCTCTTTTGAAGCAAGGGGCTGCGGGGAGATAGCGATCTCCCTGCAGCCCCTTGCTGCAAAAGACGTCGGGGGAAGCGGGAAGCGAAGCGCTTCTTCCCCGCTGCCCCCCGGACCTCTTTTGAAGCAAGGGGCTGCGGGGAGATAGCGATCTCCCTGCAGCCCCTTGCTGCAAAAGAGGTCGGGGGAAGCGGGAAGCGAAGCGCTTCTTCCCCGCTGCCCCCCGGACCTCTTTTGAAGCAAGGGGCGGTGGGGAGAAGCGATCTCCCCGCAGCCCCTTGCTTCAAAAGAGAAGACCCGCTGTCCCCGGGGCAAGCTTCGTTTTGCGAAGCAAGCCCATAGGGAAATTCGTCTTGCGAGGCAACTCGAAAACGAAAAAACCTTTCGTTTTGCGAGTTTTTCGTCTCGCGAGGCGTTCGTCTTGCGGGGTACCACTGTACATAGAAAGAAGAATCTTGGATTTCCCTTATTTCAAGTTGTTTTCTTCGGTGTTAATGTGCATTGACCCAGAAATCGCAAAGTGTGTAATGAGACTAAAATAACGCTTACATATGCGTAGAAAGAAGACGAATAAGCTTTGCTTGGTCTTATTTCAATTCGCATGGTGTTTTGTGGGTGTGCACCGGAATCACCCCCGACCTAAGCAAAAGGGTGTTTTGGGTGCCATCTACATAAAAAAGAGATGATAAAGATCTGATTGGGTTTATTTCATAGAATCATAGAGTTGGAAGAGACCACAAGGTCCATCGAGTCCAACCCCCTGCCAAGCATATTTCAAATTGGTGTTTTGGGGGTTAGAAAGCACGTTCACTCAAAAATCGCAGAGTGACATTTTTGTTATCAGCCCAAATCAAGCATAGGTGTTTTGTTTCCATTTCAATAGAAAGGAGGACAAATAAGCTTGGATTGTTCTTTCGGTGGTCATTCACCCTGATCCTAACCCTAACTCTAACCCTAACGCTAACCCTAACCCTAACCCTAACCCTAACCCTAACGCTAACCCGAACCCGAACCCGAACCCTAACCCGAACCCCAATCCTAAACCTAACCCTAACCAAAGTTTAATAAGCCTAAACAAAGCCAAACAGGTTGTTTTGTGTTACAGCTACATAGAAAGAAAAATCTTGGTTTTCACTTATTTCAAATCGTTTTCTTTGGTGTTAATGCACATTGACCCAGAAATCGCAAAGTGTGTGTAATGAAACCAAAATAACACAACACTGTTGTCAGGGGCTCAGGAACAGAGGTACAGGGGAGAGAGGAAATGGAGAGCGAAGGGGAAGAATCTGAGGGCAGCGTAGGGGAGTATGACAGCAACCCGAGAGATTTCATGAGCTTCTCCAGCGAATCAGAAGATTCCCAGAAGGAGGCGCCGATGGTCAGGGCAAGAGGGTCCCAGGGGGAACACACCAGAAACAAGGGGCCAGCGGGGACTCCCAAAGCAGCAGCGGGAGATCAGGACCAGCTTCCCAACCAGAGCGTAGTGGGGGGGAAGAGTCTCAGGTGTCAGGACCAGCGTCTCCTCCAGAAGGGAGAGAAGATGAGTCAGGGCTGACCACGCCTCTATTGGAGAGTGGGGGAACGGAGGGGAGGTCAGGTCCAGCTAGCCTCCCAGAAGGGGGAAGCAGTGACAGGAGCAGTGTAACGGTCAGGAGGAAGGTTGCCGGCTGGGCGCTCGCGCCAAGTTCGAATGTACAGGCGCGGGGGACAGCAGAAAACCCGGATTGGGAGGCAGGTCCTAAAGCCCGCCGGAGACAGGGGGAAGACTCAGGGGACTCAGCGTCAGATGAGTCTAGGAAGGGCGAGACCCCAGCTGACAGGCGGAGCCAGAGGAGGAAAGAGCAAAGGACGAGGTGGAGCAAGGCTAGAGTCTTAAACTGGTGTCTGGGGGGAGGAGATTCAGACGGAGCTTCGACGGTCTAGAGTTTCAGACGTAGAGCTGCGCGCTACGGTTGTGAAGGTGAAACTGAACTTCAATAAAGACTTTTGTATATAACAACGAACTGGCGTTGGTCCTTTGTGAGCTGGGACCTCGGGCAGCTCTGACAACCATCTTTTTGTTTCCATATGCGTTGAAAGAAGACGAATAAGCTTTGATTGGGCTTATTACAATTCGCATGGTGTTTTTTGGATGTGCACCGGAATCACCACCGACCTAAGCCAAAGGGTGTTTTGGGTGCCATCTACATAAAAAAAAGATGATAAAGCTCTGATCGGTTTTATTTCAAATTGGTGTTTTGGGGATTAGAAAGCACGTTCACTCAAAAATAGCAGAGTGACATTTTTGTTATCAGCCCAAATCAAGCATAAGTGTTTCGGTTCTATGTCAATAGAAGGAGGACGAATAAACTTGGATTGTTCTTTCGTGGTCATTCACCCGAACCCGAACCCTAACCCTAACCTTAACCTTAACCTTAACCTTAACCTTAACCTTAACCTTAACCTTAACCTTAACCCTAGCCCTAACCCTAACCCTAACCCTAACCCTAACCGTAAGTGTCAGAGCTGCCCGAGGTCCCAGCTCACAAAGGACCAACGCCGGTTCATTGTTATATACAAAAGTCTTTATTGAAGTTCAGTTTTGCTTTCACAACCGCAGCGCACAGCTCTACGTCTGAAACTCTAGACCACTGAAGCTCCGTCTGAATCTCAGCAGTTGAAGAAGAAGCAAAAAAGGTTTTCTTGTGTGTGTGTGTTTCTTTGTGGCTGATTAGCTGTTCTCCCTGTGCAAAGGTCAGAGGGGGCAGGGTTTCTGTTGAGGCAGGGGATTAGCTGTGGGAGGAGCTTATCAGACCTAGCAGGGCAGCAGTTGAAGAAGGAGCAAAAAAGGTTTTCTTGTGTGTGTGTGTGTTTCTTTGTGGCTGATTAGCTGTTCTTCCTGTGCAAAGGTAAGAGGGGGCAGGGTTTCTGTTGAGGCAGGGGATTAGCTGTGGGAGGAGCTTATCAGACCTAGCAGGGCAGCAGTTGAAGAAGGAGCAAAAAAGGTTTTCTTGTGTGTGTGTGTGTGTGTGTGTGTGTGTTTCTTTGTGGCTGATTAGCTTTTAGATTTAGGGGAGCTAGTCTCAAACGTTTTTTGGGGGAGACCTAGGTTATTTTTTTTCTTGTGGGGGGAGTTATTTGTCCTGTGTTCACGCTTTTTATGATGGAGGACCGCTGTAGCCACCCCCAACGACACGTTCTCAGGATGGAGGGGGAGGGAACAGCTGCAGTCGCCTGCAGTTCCTGCACAATGTTTGCCATCTTGCCAAAGGTTGCAGGCAGCTTTACCTGCAGCAATTGCATGTTGATTGCCCTCTTAAAAGACAAAGTCCAGCAACTGGAGGAACGTGTAGCTACGCTCCAAAGAATTAGAGAGCTGGAGCTCTTCTTGGAAGCAACAGAGCACACCGTCCCCACCAAGGAAGAGACAGGGGACTCCCCTGAGAAGGAGGCTAGTTCACCAACACAGGAGCCAGATATATGGAGAAACGTGACTCAAAGAAGTAGGAGGCCCAGGGTTCGCTCTGATTGTTTAGAAATACACAATCGCTTTGAGGTCCTCTCCCCTAGCATGGAAGACGAAGAGCAGACTCCATTTGAGGATCTCTCCCTCATTACAGTCGATCAGGTATATGAAGACGAGCAGCAAAGTCAGTCCTCAGGGAATGTGCAGGCGACCTTGGAACGGACAGCTCACGGAAGAACCCCGACCAAACCCAAGAGGAGGCGTGTAGTGGTGATAGGGGATTCCCTACTGAGGGGAACAGAAGCAGTGATCTGTGGGCCTGACAAGATGTCACGGGAACTGTGCTGTCTCCCCGGGGCTAAGATCCAAGATGTAACTGAACGACTGCAAGGAATCATAAAACCCACTGACAAATACCCCTTCCTCTTGGTTCATGTGGGAACCAATGACACTGCAAGCAATAGCCTCCAGAAGATCAAAAGAGACTAGGAGGCTCTCGGCAGGAAATTGAAGCAACTAAATGCACAAATTGTCATCTCATCTGTCCTCCCAGTTGAAAGACGTGGCCCAGGGAGAGAGGGAAAAATAGTGGAAGTGAACAGCTGGCTTCGTAAATGGTGTAAACAGGAACGGTTTGGATTCTTAGATCACAGACTGCAGTTTCTTGAAGATGGACTTCTGGCAAGCGATGGGCTGCACCTCACAACGGTTGGGAGAAATGTTTTTGCCAAAAATCTCAGAAACCTCATCAGGAGGGCTTTAAACTGACTAATGTGGGGGAGGGAGACAGTGCTCCTGAAGGTAGGAGTCTATCAATTGATGAAGATGATCATCCAAATGTCATAGACCAAATGGAGCAAACAGCACGCAGACCTAGTGGTGGGAGGAAAAAATCCTTAAATAAGAGACACGGGGGAATGATTAATGGACTTCAATGTCTGTACACTAATGCGCAAAGCATGGGAAATAAACAAGATGAGCTTGAGCTCTTGGTACAGCAAACTAAATATGACATAATAGGTATCACTGAAACCTGGTGGGATAAGTCCCACGATTGGAATGTAATAATGGGGGGATACAATCTATTTCAGAGAAACAGACCAGACAAGAAAGGAGGAGGAGTGGCGTTATATGTCAGGGATGTGTATACCTGTGAAGAGATCCAAGATTTAGATCCTCAAAGCCAAAGTGAGAGCATTTGGGTCAAAATTAAGGGAGAGAAGAATAACAGAGATCTCATTGTGGGAGTTTACTATAGATCCCCAAGCCAAACGGAGGACATAGATGATGCCTTCCTGGAACAGATGGCCAAGCATGCAAAAGGAAGGGAGATAGTAGTAATGGGGGACTTCAATTACCCGGATATTTGTTGGATGTCAAACTCAGCCAAGAGCATAAGGTCAACAGATTCCTCACTGGCCTTGCAGACAACTTCATTGTCCAGAAAGTGGGAGAAGCAACAAGAGGAACAGCCATTTTAGATCTGGTCCTAACCAATGTTGATGACCTGGTTAGTGGGGTAGAAGTGGAAGGATCATTAGGCGCGAGTGATCATGCTCTTCTGAAGTTTACTATACAGCGGAAAGGAGCAGCCAAGCATACTAGGACTCAATTTCTTGACTTTAAGAAAGCCGACTTCATAAAACTTAGGGAAGTGCTGGGTGAGATCCCATGGACAGTAATACTAAAAGGAAAGGGAGTTCATGATGGCTGGGAGTTTGTTAAGAGGGAGATAGTAAAAGCACAACGTCAGGCAATACCAATGAGACGGAAACATGGAAGGTGCCTAAAGAAGCCAGGGTGGCTATCTAAAGAACTTTTAACTGAGTTAAGATTTAAAAAGGATGTGTACAAAAAATGGAAAAGGGGGGAAACCACCAAAGAGGAATTCAAACAAATAGCCAGCATGTGTAGACACAAAGTCAGAAAAGCTAAAGCACAGAATGAACCCAGGCTGGCTAGAGAGGTTAAAAGCAACAAAAAAGGCTTTTATGGGTATGTTCCTAGCAAAAGGAAGAACAAAGAAACAGTGGGGTGACTCAGAGGAGAAGATGGTGAAATGCAAACAGGGGACACAGAAAGGGCTGAACTCCTCAATGCCTTCTTTGCCTCAGTCTTCTCCGATAAAGAAAACAATGCCCGACCTGAAGAATTTGGAGCAAATGATTCAGCAAAGGAAACACAGCCCAGAATAACTAAGGAGATAGTACAAGAATACTTGGCTAGTTTAGATGTATTGAAGTCTCCAGGGCCAGATGAACTGCATCCAAGAGTATTAAAAGAACTGGCAGATGTGATCTCAGAACCACTGGCAGTCATCTTTGAGAATTCCTGGAGAACAGGCGAAGTCCCGGGAGACTGGAGGAGGGCAAATGTTGTCCCTATTTTCAAAAAGAAGAAAAGAGAGGACCCAAATAATTACCGCCCAGTCAGTCTGACATCAATACCTGGGAAGATTCTGGAGCAGATCATGAAGCAAACAGTCTGTGAGCACCTAGAAAGGAATGCTGTGATCACCAATAGTCAGCATGGATTTCTGAAAAATAAGTCATGTCAGACTAACCTGATCTCGTTTTTTGACAGAATTACAAGCCTGGTAGATGAAGGGAACGCAGTGGATGTAGCCTACCTTGATTTCAGCAAGGCATTTGACAAGGTGCCCCATGATATTCTTGTAAAGAAGCTGGTAAAATGCGGTCTTGACTGTGCTACCACTCAGTGGATTTGTAACTGGCTGACTGACCGAACCCAAAGAGTGCTCATCAATGGTTCCTCTTCATCCTGGAGAAGAGTGACTAGTGGGGTGCCACAGGGTTCTGTCTTGGGACCGGTCTTATTCAACATCTTTATCAACGACTTGGATGATGGACTCAAGGGCATCCTGATCAAATTTGCAGATGACACCAAACTGGGAGGGGTGGCTAACACCCCAGAGGACAGGATCACACTTCAAAACGACCTTGACAGATTAGAGAACTGGGCCAAAACAAACAAGATGAACTTTAACAGGGAGAAATGTAAAGTATTGCACTTGGGCAAAAAAAATGAGAGGCACAAATACAAGATGGGTGACACCTTGCTTGAGAGCAGTACATGTGAAAAGGATCTAGGAGTCTTGGTTGACCACAAACTTGACATGAGCCAACAGTGTGACGCGGCAGCTAAAAAAGCCAATGCAATTCTGGGCTGCATCAATAGGAGTATAGCATCTAGATCAAGGGAAGTAATAGTGCCACTGTATTCTGCTCTGGTCAGACCTCACATGGAGTACTGTGTCCAGTTCTGGGCACCACAGTTCAAGAAGGACACTGACAAACTGGAACGTGTCCAGAGGAGGGCAACCAAAATGGTCAAAGGCCTGGAAACGATGCCTTATGAGGAACGGCTAAGGGAGCTGGGCATGTTTAGCCTGGAGAAGAGGAGGTTAAGGGGTGATATGATAGCCATGTTCAAATATATAAAAGGATGTCACATAGAGGAGGGAGAAAGGTTGTTTTCTGCTGCTCCAGAGAAGCGGACACGGAGCAATGGATCCAAACTACAAGAAAGAAGATTCCACCTAAACATTAGGAAGAACTTCCTGACAGTAAGAGCTGTTCGACAGTGGAATTTGCTGCCAAGGAGTGTGGTGGAGTCTCCTACTTTGGAGGTCTTTAAGCAGAGGCTTGACAACAATATGTCAGGAGTGCTCTGATGGTGTTTCCTGCTTGGCAGGGGGTTGGACTTGATGGCCCTTGTGGTCTCTTCCAACTCTATGATTCTATGATTCTATGATTCTATGATTCTATGATTCTACAGAAAAAGATGATAAAGCCCTGATTGGGTTTATTTGAAATTGGTGCTTTTGCGGTTAGAATGCACATTCACTCAAAAATCACAGAGTGACATGATTGTTATCAGCCGAGATCAAACATAGTTGTTTCGGTTCTATGTCAATAGAAGGAGGACGAATAAACTTGGATTGTTCTTTCGTGGTCATAAACCCTAACCCTAACCCTAACCCTAACCCTAACCCTAACCCTAACCCTAACCCTAACCCTAACCCTAACCCTAACCCTAACCCTAACCCTAACCCTAACCTAACCCTAACCCTAACCCTAACCCTAACCCTAACCCAAACCCAAACCCTAACCCTAACCCTAACCCTAACCTTAACCCTAACCCTAACCTTAACCCCAACCCTCAGCCTAACCCTTACCCTAACCCTAACCCTAACCCTAACCCTAACCCCAACCCTCAGCCTAACCCTTACCCTAACCCTAACCCTAACCCTAACCCTAACCCTAACCCTAACCCTAACCCTAACCCTAACCCTAATCCTAAACCTAACCCTAACCCTCACACTAACCCTAACCCTAACCCTAGCAAAGAGAAATGTAATAAGCCTAAACAAAGCCAAACAGGTTGTTTTCGGTTCCAGCTACATAGAAAGAAGCATCTTGGATTTCGTTTATTTCAAGTCTTGTTCTTTGGTGTTAATGCAAATTGACCCAGACATCGCAGTGTGTAATGAGACTAAAATAACGCTTCCATATGCGTAGAAAGAAGACGAATAAGCTTTGCTTGGTCTTATTTCAATTCGCATGGTGTTTTGTGGGTGTGCACGGGAATCACCACCGACCTAAGCAAAAGGGTGTTTTGGGTGCCATCTACATAAAAAAAAGATGATAAAGCTCTGATTGGGTTTATTTCAAATTGATGTTTTGTGGGTTAGAATGCACATTCACCCAAAAATCGCAGAGTGACATTGTCGTTATCAGCCCAAATAAAGGATAGGTGTTTTGGTTCCATCTCAATAGAAAGAGGACAAATAAGCTTGGATTGTTCTTTCGGTGGTCATTCACCCTAACCCTCACCCTCACCCTCACCCTCACCCTCACCCTCACCCTCACCCTCACTCTCACTCTCACTCTCACTCTCACTCTCACTCTCACTCTCACCCTAACCCTAACCCTAACCCCAACCCCAACCCCAACACCAACCCCAACCCCAACCCCAACCCCAACCCCAACCCCAACCCCAACCCCAACCCTAACCCTAACCCTAACCCCAACCCCAACCCCAACCCCAACCCCAACCCCAACCCCAACCCCAACCCCAACCCTAACCCTAACCCTCACTCTCACCCTAACCCTAACCCTAACCCTAACCCTAACCCTAACCCTAACTCTAACCCCAACCCCAACCCCAACCCCAACCCCAACCCCAACCCCAACCCCAACCCCAACCCTAACCCTAACCCTAACCCTAACCCTAACCCTAACCCTAACCCTAACCCCAACCCTAACCCTAACCCTAAACCTAACCCAAGCCCTAGCAAAGCGAAGTGTAATAAGCCTAAACAAAGCCAAACAGGTTGTTTTGTGTTCCAGCTACATAGAAAGAAGAATATTGGATTTCACTTATTTCAAGTCGTTTTCTTTGGTGTTAATGCACATTGACCCAGAAATCGCAAAGTGTGTGTGATGAAACCAAAATAACACAACACCGTCTTTTTGCTTCCATATGCATAGAAAGAAGACAAATAAGCTTTCTTTGGGCTTATTACAATTCGCATGGTGTTTTTTGGGTGTGCACCAAAATCACCCCCAACCAAAGCAAAAAGGTGTTTTGGGTTCCACGTATATAAAAAGATGATGATAAAGCCCTGATTGGGCTTATTTCAAATTGGTGTTTTTGGGGTTAGAATGCACATTCACTGAAAAAGCGCAGAGCGACATGTTTATTATCAGCCGAAATCAACCATATTCAATTGAAGGAGAACGTGTCACGGCTAAAATGGCCGCTGTTTCTTTAATGCGAATAAAGCTGGGTCAGCATGACTCAGCGGCCTGCACCAAGTTGTATATATAAGTGAGAAATGTTAGTTTGGGCTGTGGCTGGTGTTTGGGTTGGTTGGTGCTGGTGTGTATAGGTATTCAGTCGTGTTTTGCACAAGGACTTTTAAGAATAAAACTCTGCAAGGATATTCTCTCGGACTCTTTTGTGCCGACAAGGGTCCGAGGACCAGGCTGAAGAGACAAAGGGAGGTCAGAACCCTTTCCTTCTTTTTTTTTGCTTTTTACAAACACTGACAGGTTATGGGCCCAGTGTTTCTGAGCATGTGCAGAGTGCAAAACGACTAACAGCATTTCAGCAAGGAGCTGGTGAGTCCTGGTGGTTCCTGGAGACAGTGGCTGTGCGTTGGAGCAGTTGGTGGCAAGCTGTAACTGTCTGCAACGACGCTGGAGCAGCTAGGATCTGAGGATTAGGAAAGCACTCAGCGTCGGCTACTGGAACAGTTTGAACTGCTAGAGGACCACAGTAGGCGACTCACAGAGTGGCTACACCAGTTGCAGAGCCAGGCGGGACCTGAGGGTCAACAGAGGCAGCAGCTAGAAGCCGGTGAGTGCCAGCCAGGACCATCTAGTTGGACTCTAAAGAGAGAGTCAGGAGTGATTGCTGGAGACCCCACAGAAGGGGCTCAGCAAGCACCAGCAGAGATGGCAGATTTCCAGTCTTCCCAAGT
Source organism: Podarcis bocagei (assembly GCF_964188305.1). Classification (NCBI taxonomy): domain Eukaryota; kingdom Metazoa; phylum Chordata; class Lepidosauria; order Squamata; family Lacertidae; genus Podarcis; species Podarcis bocagei. The sequence continues at coordinate 62,197,160 of NC_138131.1, forward strand.
TGTAAATATTGGGGGAGGCATCCCTTTTGAACTTCTCTCAGAGAGCAACTGGCTGAGTTGGTCAATTAAAATGCAGCAGTTGTTAAGGAGAGATGGACTATGGGACTGTGTTGAAACTGAGGTTTTGAGGACTGACTCTGCTGAGAAAAAACGGCTGGATGAAAGGGCCCGTGCCCAAATTATGCTGTGTTTGAGCAACTCTCAGTTATTGCATGTAGCAAATGCCAGCACAGCGTTTGAGTGCTGGAATTTATTAAGGGCAATGCATGTCAGAGAAACTGCCGGAACTATCATTTCTCTGACCAGAAGGCTGTTCAGGACTGTTATGAAGGAAGGTGAGAGTTTGGCAACTCATCTTCAAACGCTGAAATCTCTGTTTCTTCAACTACAACAGAGAGGTAAGCGTTATGATGAGACTGACCAAACCTACATTATCCTTTCAAGTTTGCCTGAAAGCTGGTTGCCTGTGATTAACAGCATGGAGAGTATGCGTCCCCGAGATCTGACCCTTGAGTATGTGGTTGGCAGATTGACCGAAGAAGCAGAAAGAAGGTCAGATAGACAGGCTGAACTCCAAGAGCGGAGGAGTTACAGCCGAGGGGGCCAGCAGCAGAATCTGCCAATGGAGCAACGCCAAGGTTTGGACTTGGCCATGGCGGTGAGGAGGTGCTATAGATGCAACCAACCCGGGCATCTCCAACGTCAATGCAGGGCAAGACTTCCAGGAGACGACATGGAGCAGAGACAGCAATCGACACAGAAACGTAAGCAGAAGGGGTTCTCTTCAGGGAAGAAGAACACGCGTTCTGCTCAGTTTGTGTCTGCATTTTCTCGGGAGGAGAGAAAGATACCTCGGGGAACATGGTTGCTGGACTCTGGCAGCAGCAGGATTATCTGCAATAGTCGGGAGGACTTTAAGACCCTGGAGAAGCCAGCTGATGGAAAAGACTCAATTTATCTTGCTGATGGTCGTAGAAGCAAGATTGATGGCCAGGGAACATGTTTCCTGCAGTGCTTGAACACTACTCTACCAGAGACTCTGTTTGTCAGCAGTTTGGACTATTGTTTACTGTCTGTAAGCTGTTTGATTAATGCAGGGTATAGTGTTAAGTTCATGCAGGATGGCTGTCTGATAAAGAATGGAACTCAGGTATGTGGCCATGCAAAGTTGGAAAATGGGTTATATGTAATGCAGGACAAGCCTGTTAAAGCAGCTCAGGTGGTTCAGGATAATTTGCCAGTTCATAAGGGGTGTGTACATCAACTGCACAGAAAACTGGGTCACGCCAATTTCCGTGTGCTTTCAGAGATGCAAAAGGTGTGCAAGAACCTAAAAGTAAATAGCTGTAACTGTTTCCTAGATTGCAATGTATGTAAAATGGCCAAATCTAAGAGGAAGCCTGTGGCTTCTAAAAGCGACAGAGTATCTAAAGAGGTTTTAGAACTTGTCCATTGTGACGTGATAGGCCCTTTTCCACAGAAGACTGAAGGGGGCGCCAGATATGCTTTTCTGGTAATAGATGACAAATCACGTTTTAGTTGGCTGTTTTTGTTAAAGCAGAAATCTGAGTGTTTCCCCACATTCAGAGAATGGGTTGCCCAAGCTGAAAAGCTCTTCGCTCGGCCTGTTGTGCAGCTGCAAACAGATAGGGGCGGAGAATTTCTGAACAAACAATTTGGGACATGGTTGCGACGTAAGGGGATCACTCACCGTTTGACTAACCCTTATAGCCCTGCTGAAAATGGTCTGTGTGAAAGACGTGGGGCTGTGATACAGTCAGTAAAGGACTGCCTGCTAGTGGATGCAGGATTGGGCCACAACCATAGGCTGTGGGGCGAGGCTTTTCTGACCGCGAACTTTTTGATTAATAGAACCTGGTCTAGCTCTATAAAAGATATTCCATATCGTGTGTTGTTTGGGAAAGAACCAGAGTGGACAATGCTCCATAATTGGGGTTCTTGGGCACATGTAAACATTCCCAAAGCTCAGCGCCAGAAAGGGGGCGCTAGAGCACAGAAACTGCGGTTTGTGGGATACCAGTCCTATGGCAAAGGGTGGCGTTTCAATTTACGCCCAGGACGCGTGGTTCTGTCACGAAGTGCAGACTTCGCTGACCAGGACAGATGGACTGAGATCCATGCTAACCCTGATTGCCTACTGCCCCTGCAAGTAAGAGAAGAGGCTTCCTCTCAGCCATTGGCAACACAGGAGCAGAATGAGGAGGAGGCACAGATTTCCCCAAAAGATGTGGCAATAGATAATACTTCTCTAGAGGAAGAGGAAGAAGAGCCAGAGATAAGGGGGGAAGAAGAAGTAGTTGTGCCTAGGCGCTCCCAGCGTTCAAACAAGGGTGTACCTCCTCAGTGTTTGAACCTAGGAGGAGTGAGAGTATGCAATGTGAGTTGTGTGGAACCACAAAGTTATAATGAAGTCTTAGACTTACCCCCTGGGGAACGTGCTTTGTGGGAACAAGCTATGAAAGAAGAAATGGACTCTTTTAAACGTAACAAAGTGTTTGAGGTCATAATGCCACCCCCTGGTGGCAGAGTGGTGTCATGCAAGTGGGTTTACAAAAGGAAAACCCTTGCATCTGGGGAACCACGTTTTCGAGCCAGATTAGTAGCCAGAGGGTTCACTCAGATTAAAGGGGAGAGTTATGATGAAGTGTTTTCTCCCACGGTAAAGAGTGAAACTTTTCGTTTAATGCTTTCCATTGCTGCTGTAAGACAACTAGCAGTGCACCATTTTGATGTTGATGCTGCATATCTGCATGCAAATTTAGACCATGAAGTGTTAATGAGACAACCCCCTGGGTTTGAAGAGGAGAATGGTGCAGTCTGGCGTTTGAGAAAGGCTGTTTATGGTCTCAAACAAAGTGGAAGGTGTTGGAACCAGTGTTTAAATGAAGCCCTTGTAAAACTTGGTTTTAAAAGGAGTGTGGCTGATCCATGTCTGTACACCAAGGGGACAGGCAACAAATATCTAATGCTCTTAGTCTTTGTTGATGATTTGCTTGTGGCAGGGAGTTCCACAGATGAGATCCAGAAGCTCACAAGTCAACTAGAAAAGAGGTTTAAGCTTAAAGCCTTAGGGCCTGTAAGCAATTACTTGGGAGTAGAAGTAAGGCAGGAAGCTGATGGAAGCTTCCTATTGAGCCAGAAAGAGAAAATTCTTCATTTAATAGAGCAGTTTGGCATGGAAAACTGCAAGCCAGTTCAGACTCCCATGACACCAGATTTCCCAAAGACACTGTGTGATGATGAATTTGATCAGCCTGAGTTGTATCACTCAAAAATAGGATCACTGTTGTATTTAAGCCAGTGGTCAAGGCCAGACATTGCATGTGCTACAAATGTTCTGAGCCAACGTGTATCTAAACCCAGTACTGCCGATTGGTGTGCTTTGAAAAGGCTTATCAGATATCTAAAGGGGACATTAAATGTATATTTAAAGATATCTAGTACACAAGATGAAAAACTAGAAGTATTTGTTGATGCGGACTGGGGAAGCTGTGTAGCTACTAGAAAATCTACAAGTGGAATGGTTATGATGTTTGCCAATTCCATAATTGGATGGAGGTCAAGGAAACAAGGATTTGTTGCAACCTCATCCTGTGAGGCAGAATATGGGAGCCTGTCGCTAGCATGCAATGAAATCATGTGGTTTATACAGATACTAAAAGATCTAGATTGTAAAGTAGATTTGCCTATCCAAGTGTATGAAGATAGCCAATCGTGCATTGCATTAGTGGGCTCGGAAATAATGAAATCTGCATCAAAACATATTGCTATCCGTCATGCGAATGTGAGAGATTGTGTACAGAATGGGGTAATCAAACTGGAGTATTGTCAGTCACAACATAATATTGCTGATTTGTTTACCAAGCCTTTGCCAGCAACATGCCATAATGAATTGATGACAAAACTGGGTTTATGTATATAATGTATTGTTGTAATGTATTGTTTCTGTTGGGGTTTTTCGCATTTAAGAAACAGAAGGGGTGTCACGGCTAAAATGGCCGCTGTTTCTTTAATGTGAATAAAGCTGGGTCAGCATGACTCAGCGGTCTGAACCAAGTTGTATATATAAGTGAGAAATGTTAGGTTGGGCTGTGGCTGGTGTTTGGGTTGGTTGGTGCTGGTGTGTATAGTTATTCAGTCGTGTTTTGCACAAGGACTTTTAAGAATAAAACTCTGCAAGGATAGTCTCGTGGACTCTTTTTGTGCTGACAAGGAGACTGAGAAGATAAAGGGAGGTCAGAACCCTTTCCTTCTTTTTTTGCTTTTTACAAACACTGACAAATCATTTCCCCGTGTCTCTTATTTAAGGATTTTGTCCTCCCATCACTAGGTCTGCGTGCTGTTTGCTCCATTTGGTCTATGACATTTGGGTGATCATCTTCATCAATTGATAGACTCCTACCTTCAGGAGCACTGTCTCCCTCCCCCACATTAGTCAGTTTAAAGCCCTCCTGATCAGGTTTCTGAGATTTTTGGCAAAAACATTCCTCCCAACTGTTGTGAGGTGCAGCCCATCGCTTGCCAGAAGTCCATCTTCAAGAAACTGCAGTCCGTGATCTAAGAATCCAAACTGTTCCTGTTTACACCATTTGCGAAGCCAGCTGTTCACTTCCACTATTTTCCCCTCTCTCCCTGGGCCACGTCGTTCAACTGGGAGGACAGATGAGATGACAATTTGTGCATTTAGTTGCTTCAATTTCCTGCCGAGAGCCTCGTAGTCTCTTTTGATCTTCTGGAGGCTATTGCTTGCAGTGTCATTGGTTCCCACATGAACCAAGAGGAAGGGGTATTTGTCAGTGGGTTTTATGATTCCTTGCAGTCGTTCAGTTACATCTTGGATCTTAGCCCCGGGGAGACAGCACACTTCCCGAGACATCTTGTCAGGCCCACAGATCACTGCTTCTGTTCCCCTCAGTAGGGAATCCCCTATCACCACTACACGCCTCCTCTTGGGTTTGGTCGGGGTTCTTCCGTGAGCTGTCCGTTCCAAGGTCGCCTGCACATTCCCTGAGGGGAAACAGGGGACAGGCGGGTGTGGGGGATTCCCTGGTCCTGAATAGGGTAACTGTGCCCCTGAAGGACCAGGTGTGCAGCCTGGGAGTAATTTTGGACTCACAGCTGTCCATGGAGGTGCAGGTTAATTCTGTGTCTGACATTATTATTATTATTATTATTATTATTATTCCCCTAGGATCAGCAGGCTTCTATGCAAGACAGAAATAAGCCCTGCTCTGTCTCTTTCACATTATATTCTGACCACCACCACCACCCATCAAGCTTGCAAAACTTAATCTTTTTTCCTGTTAGCTTACATCAGTGGTTTGTGGTTTTCAACCAGTGTGCCATGGGACCCTGGGGTGCCTTGAATGGTGCTCAGGGGTGCTGTGGGCTACTCTGGCCTCAGCCCCTCTTTCCTTCCTTTCCTTCTCTGATGCCCTCTTGCATCTCTGCCTCCCAAAGGCTTGCACAGCTGTTTGTTGCAGCAGCCCTGGCAGCAGGCTCCCCAGGCAAATGCTGCCTCTGTGACTGGCAAAGGGGTGCTTCTCAAGCCCCTGTGGGCAGTGTGAGGAGGCACCTCTCTTTGGGGCAGAGTGGGGGGCAGATCATGGACCAGGGGCAGCAGCTGCAGCTGCCCAGAGGATTCCCAAGGAGAGTGGAGAGGAGACTGAGGGAACACTCCACAAGGCAGGCTGTTAGAAAAAGGTGAGAGGCTGCCAGCTCTGCAGGTAAGGGGTGACCAAAGTGAGTTCCTAAGCCCCACAGGGGTGAGGCAGAAAGAGTGTAGTTGGTCAAGGGAGCCATGGAATCAAAAAGGTTGAAAAGCTCTGGTTTACATCATTTTCCAGTGTAATCCTGGAAACTTCCCCCTCCCAATTCTGGAATTGTCTTCTGCTACCATAGGCAGCTGAGGGATGCGGGTGGCACTGTGGGTAAAACCTCAGTGCCTAGGACTTGCCAATCGTAAGGTCGGCAGTTCGAATCCCCGCGGCGGGGTGAGCTCCCATCGTTCAGTCCCAGCTCCTGCCCACCTAGCAGTTTGAAAGCACCCCTAAGTGCAAGTAGATAAATAGGTATCGCTTTGGCAGGAAGGTAAACGGCGTTTCCGTGTGCAGCGCTGGTGCTGGCTTGCCAGCCGCAGCTTCGTCACGCTGGCCACGTGACCTGGAAGTGTCTTCGGACAGCGCTGGCTCCCGGCCTCTTAAGTGAGATGAGTGCACAACCCTAGAGTGGGACACGACTGGCCCGTACGGGCAGGGGTACCTTTACCTTTACCTTTACCATAGGCAAAGAACCTCTCCATTCTGAAGGAAATGAGCCCTGAGTGCTCACTGGAAGGACAGATCGTGAAGCTGAGGCTCCAATACTTTGGCCCCCTCATGAGAAGAGAAGACTCCCTGAGAAAGACCCTGATGTTGGGAAAGACTGAGGGCACAAGGAGAAGGGGACGACAGAGGGTGAGATGGTTGGACAGTGTTGTGAGACGAGGACCCTCCACCCACATAGGATTATAATAAGACACACAGACACGTTATTTTAGGTTAATGGGCGAAATTAGGCCACAACTTTTATTGGTTACAGCATGTGAGTAGTATTGGCAGGCATTGGATGAAACACCAATGCAAGACTCCACCCCACACAGCCAGGAGTCATATCAGAGTTAACAACCAATGGGAGGAGCTTGTTGATGCAAATACAACTGGAAGCTCCCCCATGATGTCACTGGGGGTGTGCCATGGCCCTAGCCACTAGCAGGGCATCTTTAATGGAATACCCAAAAGAGGAGAGGTAGATGATGGCGCATACCCAATACTCCAACACAGCACACATATTCCAATGCCTAACCGCCACCCGAGCCAAAAGGCTCGCCGCTGTACCCTCACAGGTGCAACCAATTCTTAATACTTCTGATGATTTCTGCCAACCACTCATCATCCGAAGAAAGCAGGGACAGACTGATAAAAGAAGGTTGCAGTGGCTGTTTCAACGCATTTAGCCCCGCCCACCAGCCCACCCTATTGGTCGGCTGGGAGGCTTGGCCTTGGCAGCAGAAGCAATCAGGAGCAGGGAGCCCCCCCCCCAACCCCTCGAAGCTACCAGCATGAGTTTGACCAAACTGCGGGAGGCAGTGGAAGACAGGAGTGCCTGGCCTGCTCTGGTCCAGGGGGTCACAAAGAGTCGGACATGACTAAATGACTAAACAACTAAACAACAGCCATAGGCAAAGTCAGGATTTTTGTCAGGGGAGGGCAGGATTTTTCTTCGGGGTGGGGGGGGCAGAACCAACATGACTGGTCAGTGATCTTGTCTATGCCCATGTAAATACCCAGAACTCAGGGCAGGGCTTCCCTGGTTGATTGTTTTCATTGGTGGGCCATCACTCTGCCTTTGTTTCTTAAATGACTTATCCCCTAGGCAATTTACTAAATTCGGGAATTATGGGGGTTTGCTTAAATGCTAACCCTTTACTAAATTTAGACATTTTAGGAGTGTCTTGCCCCCAACCTGCTTCCACCACCAAATTATAATGCTAGCTTGTTATGATTTATTAGGTTAAAGATCTAACAAGAACAAAAAAGGGGGGGAGGTGGTAGTTTCCCCAACTCTTGGGAAATGTTTCCCAAAATTCTTTTGCTGATGGGCAGTCGCACCACATGTGCAGCCCAGTCATCACAGAACTGCAGACCCTCCAATGCAATGCTGAAACCAAATGATAGGAATATATTGCCATTTATCCCACACCTGGGTTCTTTTGGGTTCTTTTGGGTCTTCCTCTAGCAAATAAATATTTTATGTACCTTAGACTATTGCTGGTCCATCTGTCACGTTGTTTGTATTTATCTGGACAATACAATTTTGGAAGGGAGCCAGGGATGGGTCTGCATTCCATTTCCCCCCACACCACTAGAGTGGAGGAAAAGGTGGCTACTTTTCCAAATCAATGACCTTGATGGGTTCGGAAGCAATAATGCCTTGATGCCTTGATGGTGAATCAAGCTGAACTCAAAGGAAGGTCTTTTGCATTTCTAATGATCTGTATAACACGTCTCAACCAAAATGCCTTGTAATACAGTTTCAGGTTTGGGATTCCCAAACCAACATGTTCCACGCTCAGTAGAATGTGTTGTCACTTACTCTGCCCCCCCCCCAGCAAAATAAAGTTATTTACCATATTTTGTCGTTTAGCTAGTTGTTGTTTTGGTATTGTGATGGAAAGGCTCTAGAATAAAAACAGAGATTTGGGCAGGAGCAAGAGAATCAATGCCTATAGCAACCTATATTGTATTGTAACCCTCTCCCCATCTTCTTTGCAATATGTGACTACTGTGTCTTGCCTGAACTGCATTACTCTGACACTAACACTGTTCCCTAGAAGCACCCACCCACTTTGCTGGCCAAGATGAGGCTCTGTCTTCCACTTATGACCCCTGCACACACAGACAAGTGGCAATGAGGGCTGCTGGGATGTTCCCTGGGAAACTTGGCCATTCAGACATAACATGTGTGTGTGTGTGTGTGTGTGTGTGTGTGTGTGTGTGTGTAGAATGGTTGCCTCAGATGCTGAGGAAGGGGTGAGGCAAAGGGGTACATAGGCCCATACAGCACTCCTCCTTTTTTCGATCCATTAGCAAGATAGAAGGTTGCCTTATTTGGAGACAGACCATCTGGCTCATTGCTCTCTGCACTGACTGGCAGCAGCTCTCCAGATTTCAGCCTACGGTCTCTCTCAACCCTTCCTGGAGACGTCAGGAATTGAAGCTGGGTCCCTCTGCTTGCAAAAGATGCTCTCTCCCCCTTCTTCTGCCTGGCTGTGGCCTACCTTTGCTCTAGTGGGTGTGTAGAAAGCAGGGAGTACCTGCGCCTTGTTAAAGTCTGCCTGCCACAAAGACTTCAGAAGAGGTCTCAACTGCGAAGCCCCAACACTCGCAGCAGCAGCAGCAGCAGCAGCTGTAGAAACCCCGTCAAGGGAGGGGAAGTCTCTCTCTCTCTCTCTCTCTCTCTCTCTCTCTCTCTCTCTCTCTGCCTTCCAAATTCCCATCTCTTAAACGGTCCTTGCGACGAACGGGCTGTGGGTGTGTAAATGAGCACTTTAACGTGAAGAGGGCGAAGGAACCTCCTCCAGGGCAGTTTATGCTGGACGCTTGTCTAAGGCTGCTTGTCTAAGGCTGAGGAACTCCTTCGCTCACACGAAGGCGCAGCCAGAATGCCCGAGGAGGCAGGCGCGCGCACCTCCGACGATCCGCGATCTGCTGGAGAGCTCACGGCGCCGTCCCGGGAGCGCAGCTTTCTCCCCACGAGGAGGATCCCTGCTTACTGGCCCCAAGCCCGCGAAGTCTCAGCAGGGGTGGCTGGGCGGTTTCTAGCCGGCGGCGGCAGCAGCAGCAGCAGCCTTTCCACCAGCCGGGCTGCCAGGCAAAGCGCTCGGCGGCGAAGTAGTAGACGAGCGGGTTGAGGCTGGTGAGGGCCATGGTGAGCCGGCGGGCCACGTAGGTGGCGCGAAGGAGCGGGCAGCCGCCCAGCACGCCGGCGCGACCCAGCGTGTGCACCACTTGCACCAGGTGATAGGGCGCGAAGCAGACCAGGAAGACGCCCAGAACCACCAGCACCGTGCGCAGCGCCTTGCGCCGCACCGCTCGCGAGCCGGGCTGCATCCCCGGCAAGGAGCGGGTAGCAGATGCCGATGAGGAAGAGCGGCAGCAGGAAGCCCACGGCAGCGGCCAAGAGGAGGCTGACGGAGGAGATGCGCCCCCGCCAGGAGCTGGAGGAGAAGTTCTCCAGGCAAGCGGTGCGGCCGTCGGGGAAGCGGAGCGCCAGGTACAGGACGGCGGCGACGAGCACCGCCCACACCCCGAGGGCGGCCGCCACCCGGTAGCGCAGCTGCCGGAGCCGGAGGTGGCGCAGCGGGTGTACCACGGCCACGTAGCGCTCCAGGCAGATGCAGGCCAGGAAGAGGGAGCTGCCGTACAGGTTGGCGAAGAAGAGGCAGCCGGTGACCTTGCACAGCGCCTCGCCGAAGACCCAGTCGTTGCGCAGCGCGTGGTAGGCAATGCGGAAGGGCAGCGTTAGCACGAAGAGCAGGTCGATGGCGGCCAGGTTCACCAGAAAGACGTTGGCGGGCTCCGTGGCGGACTTGGCGCGGAAGAAGTAGCCCAGGACGAAGAGGTTCCCCACCAGGCCCAGGGCGAAGACCAGGCTGTAGACCACGGGGAAGAGCAGGTACTGGAAGTCGGCGCTCTCCAAGCAGCCAGAGGTGGGGCTGCTGCTGTTCCACGCGGAGCCACCAGAAAGCGGCACGGAGAGGGTCTTCGGCGGCCGCTGGGAAAAAACGAAAGAAAACCGCTTATTCATTCATTTATTCACCCTTCATCCGTATTGCTCAGGGCGGTTCACAAAATAAAAATGAAATATAAAAAACACAAAATACATAACAAAAATTAAAACAAAAACAAACCAAGACTCTCCCACTCCCTCAACACATTGAAAAGGCCAAGCACGCACTCGGCGGCCTGTTCGCGGGGCTGGTTCCGCGGCTCTCCGAGGCTCACACTTCTCCCACCCACCCTAGAGCTACTGAGCAGCTCCGAAGCAAGGAGCCACCCAGAGAGCGACCGCCTCTTGTCCCCTCTCTGTCCAATGTAGCCGTCAATCTGGAGAAACCTTCAGCTGCGGGGAGCCAGCAGAGAGCGCTCTTTCCTTTTGTTTTTGTGGTGCACTGACTGGGGTGATGGTGCCCTGAAATTTTGCCTGCTGCAACCTCCTTTCCCCTCTTTTAGATGGCTCTTTGTTTATCGTTTTTCAGCCCCGCTTTGCCTGGTTCTTAGCTCTCTCCCCCCCCCCCAATTTTAGATAACTTCCAAGCCTTTCGAATTATTTGACAATCTTGACTCTCCTTTTTACCCTGAACCCCTTTCTTAGGATTCTGCGGTGCTTGGAGATGCTCTGTCCATGGCTGCTTGGCCATGATGGCTATGTTCTACCTAAATAGCTTGAGGCAAGAATGCTTCCGAATCCCAGTTCCCGGGAAGCGCAAGAGAGGAGAATGCGCTTGGGCCTGAATCCGGCTCGCAGGTTTTCTTTGGGGGTATCTGGTCGGCGGCTCTTCTGTCCTAGATTGTCCCTCCTTAAAGGAAGCCTCAAATCCTGACATCTCCGCATTTCGCCCAGTTGAGACTGGGGGCGGGGGGGGGAGGCCGTGGTCTTCTTCTTCCTGCAGAGGACGCTCTCTCTCTCTCTCTCTCTCGGGGCTCACAGGCAGTCCCTCCCTCCGCGGAGGCTGGTGGAGCTATGGCTGAGCCCCTTGGAAAGGAAGCGGGGAGGGGGCGAGAGGTGGGCAGGTGGGAGGGAGCGCGGGCCGTCGAGGGGGTGGGACTGCCTTTCTTCCCCCCTCCCGGCTGTCCAGGGTGCTGATGACCCTCCTGGAGGTTCTCGCTTCCTAGAAAGCCGTCTCCGCCGCCCTCCCCAAGCCCCTGGAGCAGAGTTGACGCCTTCCTCCCCATGGGACCCAGGAGTCCTGCCGTCGGGGCCAAACGAGTCCTGCCGCCCTCTCCCTGCCTCACCTTGGCTCCCAGCCAAGCAACCGACGCCCCCAGCCCCACTGCCTCCTACCTCCAGGACCTCCATGTGGGTCTCTGTCCGCCTGCCTGCCCTGCCCTGCGGCTGCTGCTGCTGCTACCCGGCAACTCAAGGCCCCCTTGCGCAACCTCAACCCCTCCAGGCACATTCCGGGAAGGTTCGCCTCCGACCCACTTCCTCCCCCCGCCCTCCGGCGTCTCCGGCTGGGGAAAAACTACAAGCCGCGTCTCTCGCCAGCCCCTTCCCTCTTCCCTGCATGGGAGGAGAAGCCCCATAACTGCTATTGATTCTGCGATTTATGTTGTGTTTGTCTGTCTCTGGAAGGTGAAGAACTTAGTGAAAATAAAACTGCTGCTATCCGTTCCTTGTACCAATATATGGTGCCACCGCTTCTGCAATGCTGTGTGCAGTGCCGGTCGGCTTACCTCAGAAAGGATACTGTATTGCATAGTTGGAAAATGGTCAGAAAAGGGCCACCAAAATGATAAAGTGGAGGAGAAGGCTTCCCTATGAAGAAAGGTTGCAGCGTCTGGGACTTTTTAGTTTTTTGAAGTCAGTTTTTTAAATTAAACTTTATACAGTATACATATATTCAAGATTCCAAATTTGTTTTACATTTCTCTTTAAACTTTGACTTCCCGCCGTTCCCTCCATGATGTTCTTAATCCCATCCCATTTACATAACGCATTCTAATAAACTTTCTGCTAAAACGTATTTCGTATATTATCAATCGTCAATCGCTGCTCATATTTCAAATCCTGCTTGCGATTTCATCTGCTTATTTTTTCAGATATTTCCAAAAGGGCTTCCATTCTTCATGACTAGTCCCTCATGTTGCTTTCTTGGTTTTGCTGTTAGTTTCGCCAGCTCCGCATAGGGATTTTTTAGTTTAAAGAACATTCAAGTAAGAGGCGACAGGACAGAAGTTTATAAAATTATGCATGGCATGGAGACATGGGCATAGCCAGGCTTTTGATGGGGGGCAGGCTTCTGCTGGGGGGGAGAGAGAACCTCGGGTAATGCTTTTCAATAATATTTGAGGAATGGGGGGGGGGCTCTCCTTGGCTATGCCCAGGCATGGAGAAAGTGGAAAGTTTTTCTCCCTCTCTCGTGACCCTGGAATACAAGGGCATCCGTCCAATGAAGATGTCTTCTAAAAGTCTGGTAGTTGTTTTTTTCCTTTGACATCTGCTGGGAGGGTGTTCCACAGGGCAGGCACCGAAAAGAAAACTCCCATCTCCGTCTGAAAATAATCTGTAGCAACAATTATTCATAATCTGCACTCCAGAATAAACCCAGCTGTATTTAGCATGCAGTGGTAAGTGGTATTTAGCATAGAGTGGTAGATTCGTAATCTGGGGAACCGGGTTCGCGTCTCCGCTCCTCCACATGCAGCTGCTGGGTGACCTTGGGCCAGTCACACTTCTCTGAAGTCTCTCAGCCCCACTCACCTCACAGAGTGTTTGTTGTGGGGGAGGAAGGGAAAGGAGAATGTTAGCCGCTTTGAGACTCCTTCGGGTAGTGATAAAGCGGGAAATCAAATCCAAACTCTTTTCCTCTTCACCAAGATGACACATTCCCTTCATCTTCCTCCCTAGCCCAGCTTTCAAATCTGAACCAACTCAGACAGTGCAATATGACTCTTATAATGATCGTCTAATAATCCAAATTAGTATTTCTCCAGTTTCTAGGTCCAGTTTTTATAAGGCCTTTTAAAAACTGTTCCAACAAATCTCAGCCAAGTCACAATGGAAAACTATGGTCTCTTATAATGTTCATCCAATCCTGCTTCCTCTTCTTTCTTCTTTTCCTAATCTTTGGACATTTTAATCCACTGGGGATGGGGAAGCAGGCATCTTAATTCCCTTTCCTCAAACGAGATCACAGCTTGCCTTGTTCACCGTTTCCGGAGTTGCTTTGCATTCTCTGCCTCTCATTCCCACACCAGCTCAGCCCAACCTCCTCTTTCCCTGGGGCTCTTTCTCTTTCCTCCTGGGACGTGTATACCTGAGAAGAGATCCAAGATTTAGAACCTCAAAGTCAAAGTGAGAGCATTTGGGTCAAAATTAAGGGAGAGAAGAATAACAGAGACCTCATTGTGGGAGTTTACTACAGATCCCCAAGCCAAATGGAGGACATAGATGATGCCTTCCTGGAACAGATGGCCAAGCATGCAAAAGGAAGGGAGATAGTAGTAATGGGGGACTTCAATTACCCGGATATTTGTTGGATGTCAAACTCAGCCAAGAGCATAAGGTCAAACAGATTCCTCACTGGCCTTGCAGACAACTTCATTGTCCAGAAAGTGGGAGAAGCAACAAGAGGAACAGCCATTTTAGATCTGGTCCTAACCAATGTTGATGACCTGGTTAGTGGGGTAGAAGTGGAAGGATCATTAGGCGCGAGTGATCATGCTCTTCTGAAGTTTACTATACAGCAGAAAGGAGCAGCCAAGCATACTAGGACTCAATTTCTTGACTTTAAGAAAGCCGACTTCATAAAACTTAGGGAAGTGCTGGGTGAGATCCCATGGACAGTAATACTAAAAGGAAAGGGAGTTCATGATGGCTGGGAGTTTGTTAAGAGGGAGATAGTAAAAGCACAACGTCAGGCAATACCAATGAGACGAAAACATGGAAGGTGCCTAAAGAAGCCAGGGTGGCTATCTAAAGAACTTTTAACTGAGTTAAGATTAAAAAAGGATGTGTACAAAAAATGGAAAAGGGGGGAAACCACCAAAGAGGAATTCAAACAAATAGCCAGCACGTGTAGACACAAAGTCAGAAAAGCTAAAGCACAGAATGAACTCAGGCTTGCTAGAGAGGTTAAAAGCAACAAAAAAGGCTTTTATGGGTATGTTCGTAGCTAAAGGAAGAACAAAGAAACAGTGGGGTCACTCAGAGGAGAAGATGGTGAAATGCAAACAGGGGACACAGAAAGGGCTGAACTCCTCAATGCCTTCTTTGCCTCAGTCTTCTCCGATAAAGAAAACAATGCCCGACCTGAAGAATTTGGAGCAAATGATTCAGCAAAGGAAACACAGCCCAGTATAACTAAGGAGATAGTACAAGAATACTTGGCTAGTTTAGATGTATTCAAGTCTCCAGGGCCAGATGAACTGCATCCAAGAGTATTAAAAGAACTGGCAGATGTGATCTCAGAACCACTGGCAGTAATCTTTGAGAATTCCCGGAGAACAGGCGAAGTCCCGGCAGACTGGAGGAGGGCAAATGTTATCCCTATTTTCAAAAAGGGGAAAAGAGAGGACCCAAATAATTACCGCCCAGTCAGTCTGACATCAATAGCAGGGAAGATTCTGGAGCAGATCATTAAGCAAACAGTCTGTGAGCACCTAGAAAGGAATGCTGTGATCACCAATAGTCAGCAAAATAAGTCATGTCAGACTAACCTGATCTCGTTTTTTGACAGAATTACAAGCCTGGTAGATGAAGGGAACGCAGTGGATGTAGCCTACCTTGATTTCAGCAAGGCATTTGATAAGGTGCCCCATGATATTCTTGTAAAGAAGCTGGTAAAATGCGGTCTTGACTATGCTACCACTCAGTGGATTTGTAACTGGCTGACTGACCGAACCCAAAGGGTGCTCATCAATGGTTCCTCTTCATCCTGGAGAAGAGTGACTAGTGGGGTGCCACAGGGTTCTGTCTTGGGCCCGGTCTTATTCAACATCTTTATCAACGACTTGGATGATGGACTCAAGGGCATCCTGATCAAATTTGCAGATGACACCAAACTGGGAGGGGTGGCTAACACCCCAGAGGACAGGATCACACTTCAAAACGACCTTGACAAATTAAAGAACTGGGCCAAAACAAACAAGATGAATTTTAACAGGGAGAAATGTAAAGTATTGCACTTGGGCAAAAAGAATGAGAGGCACAAATACAAGATGGGTGACACCTGGCTTGAGAGCAGTACATGTGAAAAGGATCTAGGAGTCTTGGTTGACCACAAACTTGACATGAGCCAACAGTGTGACGCGGCAGCTAAAAAAGCCAATGCAATTCTGGGCCTCATCAATAGGAGTATAGCATCTAGATCAAGGGAAGTAATAGTGCCACTGTATTCTGCTCTGGTCAGACCTCACCTGGAGTACTGTGTCCAGTTCTGGGCACCGCAGTTCAAGAAGGACACTGACAAACTGGAACGTGTCCAGAGGAGGGCACCCAAAATGGTCAAAGGCCTGGAAACAATGCCTTATGAGGAACGGCTAAGGGAGCTGGGCATGTTTAGCCTGGAGAAGAGGAGGTTAAGGGGTGATATGATAGCCATGTTCAAATATATAAAAGGATGTCACATAGAGGAGGGAGAAAGGTTGTTTTCTGCTGCTCCAGAGAAGCGGACACGGAGCAATGGATCCAAACTACAAGAAAGAAGATTCCACCTAAACATTAGGAAGAACTTCCTGACAGTAAGAGCTGTTTGACAGTGGAATTTGCTGCCAAGGAGTGTGGTGGAGTCTCCTCCTTTGGAGGTCTTTAAGCAGAGGCTTGACAACCATATGTCAGGAGTGCTCTGATGGTGTTTCCTGCTTGGCAGGGGGTTGGACTCGATGGCCCTTGTGGTCTCTTCCAACTCTATGATTCTATGATTCTATGATTCTAAGATTTTGACCGGGAAAGGATTTTCGTCGTTCTGCTTTGGAATATGTGATGTGTCTGGTCTTTTTTTATACTTGCTGCTTCATGATTTGGCAAGCCTCAAGGAGAAAGAATCAATTAATTAAGCAGAATGCAAGTGGAACTTTAGGGAAAAAAACCTTGAGAACTTGATGTTTAATGGTGTGGTCCTTTGTGGAGGGCTCTAATTAGAATGGGCAAGGTATCAACTTGTTTGAAGATATAAAGGGACTTTGTTCAAAGACATGATTACATTAAAAAAACCAAAAAACCTCTCTCAAAGGTGGCTGAAGACAACTGACGGATTACAACTGGGGAATATTTCACACAGGAAACCACATCTGTTTGCATGGATTTTTGTCATATATGGATTTATAAAAGTGAAGGTGAATCTTTGATCTTTGTAAGCTTCCCTTAGGGCTCAGGGGGAGCAAGCTTGGATTGTAGAGGGACCAAATAATTATTGACTGCGAAATATATCCCATGTGTCAGGGGCTCAGGAGCAGAGGGAGAGAGGAAATGGAGAGCGAAGGGGAAGAATCTGAGGGCAGCGTTGGGGAGTATGACAGTGACCCGAGAGATTCCATGAGCTTCTCCAGCGGATCGGAAGATTCCCAGAAGGAGGCGCCGATGGTCAGGGCAAGGGGGGTCCCAGGGGGGACACACCAGAAACAGGGGGCCAGCGGGGACTCCCAAAGCAGCAGCGGGAGATCAGGACCAGCTTCCCCACCAGAGCATAGTGGTGATGGTGTTTCCTGCTTGGCAGGGGGTTGGACTCGATGGCCCTTGGGGTCTCTTCCAACTCTAGGATTCTATGATTCTATGATTCTATGAAGAGTCCCATGTGTCAGGGCCAGCGTCTCCTCCAGCAGGGAGAGGAGATGAGTCGGGACTGACCACGCCTCTGTCGGAGAGTGGGGGAACGGAGGGGAGGTCAGGTCCAGCTAGCCCCCCCGAAGGGGGAAGCAGTGACAGGAGCAGTGTAATGGTCAGGAGGAAGGTTGCCGGCTGGGCGCGCGCGCCAAGTTCGAATGTACAGGCGCGCGGGACAGCAGAAAGCCCGGATTGGGAACCAGGTCCTAAAGCCCGCCGGAGGCAGGGGGAAGACTCAGGGGACTCAGCGTCAGATGAGTCTAGGAAGGGCGAGACCCCAGCTGACAGGAGGACCCAGAGGAGGAAAGAGCAAAGGAAGAGGTGGAGCAAGGCTAGAGTCTTAAACTGGTGTCTGGAGGGAGGAGATTCAGACGGAGCTTCAGCAGTCTAGAGTTTCAGAAGTAGAGCTGCGTGCCGCGGCTGTGAAAGCAAAACTGAACTTAATAAAGACTTTTGTATATAAGAACGAACCGGCGTTGGTCCTTTGTGAGCTGGGACCTCGGGCAGCTCTGACACCACGGTATTGTCTGTTACAGAAGATTATTTGGTTTGGGAAAATATCAGTTCATTGAAAGACATGAAAGACCACTATGTCTTCATTTTAACTAAACAAAAGAAAGGTGGAAGACAGCCCAGAGTCCTGGAAGATAAGACGGTGGAATGAGAAGGGACTGCGCCAAAAGCAGTGGATGGACAACAACAGGAAGAAGAAAATTTTCCTCTTGCATGCTAATTTACATATAGTTCCATTAAATACTATGAAAGTCACATACCAGTGGCTGTCAAGATAAGATAAAGGATTAAGATTGGTATGATATTGGGAATACATAAGAGAGAGAAAAGCAGGAACAAGAAACAAAAAATTTCTCCTGACAAGCCAAAACATGGGAAGTCTCTTTATATCATTCAGAATGTTTAACTGCTTTTATTATTTGTACAGTGGTACCTTGGTTTAAGACCAGACTAGTTTACGACCATTTTGGATTACGACCAACTCAAACCCAGAAGTGCGTGCCTCGGTTTGCGAGCTTTTTTGGATATTATGAACAGAGTGAAACGGGACAAACCCCAGAAACCTGAAAAGTGGCAAACATTACTTTGATACCCAGACAAGATAAGGACATAGCAAATCCTAGAAATGTCCGACCGATTTCATTATTAAACTGCGACTATCAACTGCTTGCAGCAATATAAGCAAACAGACCTTAAAAAGTTATGAATGATTGAATGCATCCCCGGCTGGCAGTTAAAAGATAATGTTAGAAATCATAATATATCCAGCTGGCTCAGTGGAAGGAAGCAGTATTTTCCGGTTTCTGCCCTCAAGACTTTAGCCGTGACATTTTGTCCCACTGCCAGAAAAGCACCTCTAGCTCCCTCGTTTCTGTGGCAACGCTTTTTGGGATGTGGTTCTTTGCAGGCCCATTTGTATTTCAATAAAGGCCTATCTTTCCACTTGGAGACTTCCTCCTTTTTGGGGGGGTTTCTGTGGGTAACCTCCAGTCTAGGAAACTCTTTTTGAATTTATCCTACATATATGAGACTGAAACACTATAAATATTGGTAGAAACAACTCTACTGTGAAGTTCAGTTTACAGATGGGGGGGGGGGATATTCCAAAGCAGAGCCCATCTTTTTCACGGGATCCAACTGTTACAGAAATTATGGGGGGGGCACATCTTTAAAGTTGTTAAATGTTACAAATATTATGCATAAAGGTATACTTTCGACTTAACAGCTCAGGGATGTTACCTAGCTTAAAAATCATATAAAATCAACTCCTTTGCCATTTTCCTTCATTCCACTGCCAATTTGCTTCACTGGCCAAGGACTTGGAAAGCACTCGGTCCCCACCATAATCCCTCAAGCGGGAGGTCACATATGCAAAGGAAGGTACTCATAGGTGTCAATCGCTGGGCAAAGGCACTCCTCCGGACTTGCCCAGGTGGCAGACTATGCAGACCCAAGTTCTATTGTCCCTTTGTAGCAGGTGCTTAGAATGTACTTCCCAACACATATCCTGTATCCGCCTGTTGCCCCAACACATTCCTCCTAGTTGATCATGTATAACCCTCCCCTTTTCTGATGTAGGAATGATGTAGCGATGATGCTTAATGAACTGTATGCTGGGATAAGATGGAACCTTTGAAAAGTCCTTGTCACCCCATCCTTGGGATTCAAAATTCCTCTTTGACCCTGTTGCGCAATAAACTTTGGTCTACAGCAATTTGCTCCAGTTGGTGGCTGGACTCCTTCCTTTATTCTGGCTCTGCCCAACCAGCTGGGGGACTGAGCAGCCTTGCACATAGATTTTCCCATAACACTTCTTAAACTTGGGACTGTCTGCATGTGACCCCATCTCTACAGCTCCCATAAACACCACAGAGAAGGTGGCCGGAGCCTGAAAGGCGAAAGCCTAGGCCTCGAATGCAGGTCTCAGGGATGCTTCCCCAGTTTCCCCCGTGGAGACCTGGGACCCCTTCTCCTTCGGAAGGGACCTCCGAGGAGGAAGCCAGGGCAGATATAAAGTTCCTTTCCCCACTTGCCAGGAGCCTGAGCTCCATTTGGGGTCCCTCCTTCCGCACCCCAAGGTTCCTCCAAGGCCTTGGGGAAGGAAACTGAGGCAGACTCTGCTTGTTCCCCAGGGCCCTGGGCAATTTCCCTAGAGTCCCCCCCCCCACTGCCTCCTGAGACCCGCAGGGATCCGGAGTGGGAGCGACTTCTCCTGTTCCGCCTGAGGGGGAGGAACAGAGGTCTTGGCCCATTTGGGGGGGCAAGCGAGGGCCATCCAGAAAGGGCTCCTGGGACCCCGAGGGGCCAGAAGGGGAGTCTCCAGCCTGGCCTTTCCCCTGTTCCTGCAGGTGGAGCCCTTCTCCTAGCGCTGACTCTTGGGGTGACAAAGGTGTCTTTGGCTGGGGAGGATAAACTAAGCGTCCCAGAATCCTTTTCGTGAGGCGGAGGAGAGGATGGGCTCCAAAAGGATGCCTTCTTGGGGGGGGGAGGGTTAGTCAGCCAAAATCAATAGATGGGGGGCGGTTCAAAGAGGGCTTGGAGCCCCTCTCAACCTGGCAGAGAAAAACACCCCCCCACTCCCTCCCTCCCCCCCCCCCGGCTGCTGCTCTCCTCTCTTCCCGGCTCAATCCACCCACTTCCGGGTTCTCTCTTGCCCTCACCCAATCGCCATGCACAGAGCACCCTGCTCCCCTCCAATTCCTGACCGGTCTGGAAGTGAAGCTGCGGAGGAGGCCCAGGAGGCGGTCCCAGGAGCTCCCCCTTCCACAACAACCCTGCCAGGCTGGCCTCTGGCATGTCGCCCCCTTTCCAGCAGGCGAAGCTGCAGGGACCACTCACTTCCTGGCCCTCCAAAAATGGAGGAGGCCTTGGACCCTGGATGAGCCTGAGAGGAGCCTTGAGGGGGGCAGAGAGGGGCTCTTGCCCCTTCCCAGACTTCTCCTCCAACCATTTATTGCTACTGTTTATCAAACTTGGCCACCCTCACCAAACAGACCCACAGCATGCAGTTCTTTTCAAGGCGTGTTTATTCTCCAGGTTGGCTCTGCCCCACGGGGCTTACAGTTGTAGCAGGAACCCCCCCCCCACCCCAATCATTCTGTTTGCACAAACTTCACACACACTCACACTCACACACTACATACGCCACATTTCTGTTATAAATTCATAGAAAATCAACCATACATCGGATTTGCACTGTTCCATTTTTTACTCCATGTGACAAAGACTATCAAAGGATCAAAGGGGGGTGCTTGGTTTCTGGTCAGCCATAATCTCTTCAGCATACCAGCACATCCACAGGAGCCCTGCCCAGTTGCTATGTCAGCCCTGATAATCCCAGACAGAAGACAATCAAAATCACAAAGAACAGTGGATTCACCACGGGCTGAAACAAAGGACAATGATCAGATCTTCCCTCTGGGGGCAGGAAACTGCAAACTCCCCTTTGTCACCTGGAAAGTACTCATGGGGAGGGGGAAAGGAGGAACCAGCCAGGTGACAGGACACTCAGGTTACCACCACAACTCCTCCCTCAACCCCTCCTTTCTGTAACGTATGCATGATGTCAACCCCTCCTTTCTGTAATGTATGCATGATGTTTCTGGGGGTGGGCTTGACCTGGAGGAGGGGAATTTCAAAAGTTTTTATAAGGTCTTGCAGCCCATTGTTCTGGGTCTTTCCTCTCTCCTGCAAGTGAGGGGAACACCCTGATGCATCAGTTCAATAAAGGCCAAGCCTACAGGCTGCTGTTTTGCTCCAAGTTATCCTGGTTGGTGTCTTTGTTTTGTCCAAGGGAGCCCTCAGATTTTTCCGTTAACACAGTCTACAGCAGAATCTACACAGAATGGGGAGGGGGGCGAGTTCTGGGCTCTGGGGGAGGGAAGGGGGGCAGGTCCTAGTCCGTATCGAGAGAGAGGGCCGAGGGGAACGAAAGCTGCTCTGCCTGGCCGTCTCTGCAGGGATGTTGCGGGGAAACGGGCTCCTTTTGCACCCAGGTCTCTAGAGGGGATAAACCTGGGTCTGGACTGTACCACTTCAGGTCCCCCAGAGGGGGAGGTAAAGGGACACCCAATGACCCACATTCTGTAAGTGGAGGATCCCTGATTGATTTATTTGGGGGGGGGGAGGGATATGCCAATCTTGCTCAAGTCAGCCTCCCCTCCTCCAAAAAGGTTCTCTCCCACAATCCCAAAGACAACACAGGCCCCCCTCAAGAGTCTCCCAGAGCATGTGCAGAGTTCAGAGATGCTTTTGTTGCGATTCCTGTCTTGCGGAAGGTTGGACTACATGACCCTCAGGGCCCCCTCCCAATTCTACACTTAAATAATTTCACAGCACGGAAGTGAGGAGGGGCAGGGACTGTCAGAAAGGGGGGCTTTTGCTATGCAGAGATCTGGCCCCCTCCTTAAAATCAGAGCTGTGAATCTGCAGGATGCGAAGCCAAGCAGACCCCTGACCCCAAAAAGGCAGGGGAAGGGGGCTTCCCACAAGGGACCAGTGGGGCAAGACTGGGCAGCCAAAGAGGAGGGACCCAGGAGTCCGGGGGCCTACGATCCACTTTGCTCTTTCAACGGGATCCGGAGACAGGCAACAAACCAAGCCGGGAGCAGGGTTGCCCAGAGTCCGTTACTGCAGAAAGAAGAGAAATCCGTGAGATACTGACCCGATTCAGAGAGGAAACATTAGCTGGCTGGGGGTTGCAATTGCAGGAATTGCTCCACAACAACCCTGTGAAGCAGGCAGACTGGATCCTGCCCCCCGGGACCCCTGAGAGCTTTATCATGGCCAGGGACTGGGGATTCGAACCCAGATCTCTCTGCCAGGGCCTAGTCTGGCCCTCTCACCACTGCACCGCACTGCCTCTCAGTGGGTGGCACAGAGATGTTTTTTTTAAAAGAATATAAAAATGAAGAATCGAGAGAACTTGGCAGTCTTGGGCGTATCTTGGACACTGACCTCGGATTTGGGCTTCTCCGATTTGGGTTTTTCTTCAGAAGCTGAAAAGGAGGATAATGAAGCAGGGAAAGGTTAATGACCAGAAAACCCAGGGAAATGGACAGGAATACTTGAAAGCATGCAGAAAGCTAAAAAGGAAATCAACATTTCTGAGCCGCTGGGCAGGGATGTTTTTAGCAGGCGACCAAAGAGAGTCTGGCCAAGGCGCCTGGTTGGTATCAAGAGGCAGGGAGTTCCAAAGAGCCTTGGAGCCGGGAGGGACCCCGAGGGTCATCTAGTCCAACCCCCCGCAAGGCAGGAATCTTGAACCCACAACGCTGATATCAAGAGTCTCAGGCTCTCCCGGCTGAGCTTCTTGTACTGGCAAATGTGGGAAAGGGGAGTCAATTGGCCAGTGCCAGTTCCGCCATTCAAAGGGGTCAGGTGGTGGAGGAGAGATTTCTCAACTGCTTTTACTGTCAATATTTGCATGGTCTTAATAGATTCTGAATAGTCTCCCCCAGGAAAATATTTCTATTTTTCATTATAATAATTAGACTTGAGGGAGGCTGGGTTATTTGTTTTGGTTCTCATTTTTATCATGTACGTTGTGTTTTCATCGTGCATTTTTATGCCACAAACTGCCCGGAGATCCAGAAAAGGAGGATGCTGTGTACATTTATAGAATCCTAGAATTGTAGAATCAGAAGGGACCCCAGGAATCTCAGCTAAAGTATCCCCTAAAATATTGACCAAATGGTAAAATAGGACCATATTGATAACAAAAATAACAGTACAGAAGGGGTGGGTGGGAACAACCTTACCCCATCGGAAGAAGGACCGCAAGACCCCCAGGAGCACAATGGCGACCAGGAACAAGCCGATGGCGTCCTCCAGGGAGGGGCCCAGGGACCCTGGGTGGGGGGAGAAGGGGCAGAGGCAGAAGGGGGGCGTCAGAGAGGGAGAAGGGGGGCGATGTCAGACCCCCACCCTGCCTTGGCCACCCAGTGCAGGTCCCAAAGCTGCACCTTCGCCCCACCCCCCATATCCTCCACCCCATGCCCGACTTGATCAGTGCCAATTCACAGAATCCTAGTTGGGAGGGCACCCCAGCGGTCATCCAGCCCAACCCCCTTCAAGGGAGGAATCCCAGCTAAATCACCCAGGACAGGCGACCTCCCAACCTCCGCCAGTCAGGAATCGCACCCGCAGCCAATCTTCTGGGCCTTGCTACCCAGCCCCCAGGGGACCCCGGCACAGACCCCCAAGTGCAGACCCCCACCTGCCACATGGAGCACGACCGCCTTCTTGACCCCCGCCTCGCCCAGCCCTGCATGGCCTACATGGCAGACGTAGGAGACCCCGTGGTCCTCGGTCGGGACGGGCAGCAGGCGGGCGAAGCTGGTGAAGCTGAAGGTGCCGTCAGGAGCCTGGCGGTGCCCCGAGTCCCCGATGTCCAGGAAGGCGTCCTGGGGGGCGCCGGACCCCCTCCGCTTCCAGCTGACCGAGGCACCCAGAGGGAAGAAGCCGGAGACCTCGCAGGCCAGCTGGGGCCGGGCACTGGGGGGCACGGAGAGCGTCGTGGGGCGCAGCGTCACCTGGGGGGGCTCTGCAGGGCGAGAGGGAGTGAGCAGAGCGCCCCCTGCTGACAACCAGGAGCACTGCAGGCTCCCAGCTGCCGGGAGGGGAGAGGGGGGCTCTTGGATTCGAATCCTGAGGAAGACAGGGTCCCCGTTGGCTTGACCAAGTGGCCAGGCGCTTCTTCAGGAGCCTCCCAACCCAGGGGCAGTCTCTCTGGATCGCTTGGTTCTTAGAAGCGTAGAATCAGACAGGTGGAAGGGATCCCCAAGGGTCATCTAGCCCAACCCCTGCCAGGCAGGGATCTCAGGGCAATTGGGCCACTGCGAGGTTGAAGCACTCTCCCTATGTTCTTTTGGCGCCTCCAGGCCCAGGAGCAGTCTATCTGGATCCCTAGGGCCTGGCCGGCATTTGGCCACTGTGAGAATGCAAGATGCTGGCTCCATGGGGGTCCCTTTGGGCAGTGGACCCCCTTTCCCCTTCCTTCCCTCCGCCCTCCCTGCAAGGGAGACCCCCCGGTCGCTCACTCACCCACCACCTTGAACTCGAGCGCCTGCTGGGCGTGCAGGTGGGGCAGGTAGACGGTGCAGATGTAGGTGCCCTCGTGGCGGACGGCCACGCTCCACAGGCGCAGGGAGGCACCGCCGCCCTCGGCGTCCAGCAGCAGCTCAGCCCCCTCCTCGGCCACCGACACCCCCCGCGTGGCTCCGTCGAAGGCCAGCACCACCTTCCCGGCCCCCCGGAACTGATGGCGCCACTCCACCGAGAAGGCCGAGGCCGGCGCTGAGAAGCCGCAGTGCAGGACTGCCGGGCGCCCGAGGCGGGACTCCAGGCGCGGCGTCCGCGTGAAGACCGACAGCACCGCTGCGCAAGGAGGGAGGAGGGCGAGGTGAGCGGGAGAGATCCCCAGCGGTCATCTAGACCCACCCCCGTGCAAGGGAGGAATCCCAGAAGGGAAAAACAACAAACCCAGGGCTGTGTTTAGCAGATGCGGCGCCAGGCTGCAAATGTCCGCCCGATAGTGTTGGGGTGGCCGTAGCTGCGCACTGCCAGCCATTGTGGGGGGCGCAACTCTCCCTCATGCCAATGCAGGAGAGCGATCCCCCGAGAGGCCAGCGCCCTATGGGAAAGACCGCTCTGAACAAGCCCACCATCTATTTGATTTATTCATTTAATTTCGTGGTTCTCAAATTTGGGGGGACCCCCATGAACGCTCTCCCTTTCAGCCAGTGCCCTAAAAGAGGCATGGTTTGGAACAACTGTTTGAACGACCCAGTAAGATGAAAGCAAGATTTGAAAGAGCAACAATTACTTGCCAAATGACTCAAAATCCACTTCAAACTACTCCAAGTAGTTCAACCCAGCAGATGCCTTTGATCCAGGGATTTCTGCTTTCCGCTTGCCCCACGGTGCCCCCTATCTCCCGCCCCCCAGGAGGGTGGAACCAATGACATTGGACATTCCTCATTTAAATCATGGCCTTTCTGCCCCGCCTTCTCCTCCCAGGGGCTGAAGGCGGCCTCCCTCCCCTTCCCCTCCCCTTCCCCCGCGCTGACCCTGCCAGGCCGGCCTGCCTGAGAAGCACCGACTGGCCCTCGGTCCCTCTCTCCCAGGCTGCTGGCGCAGGGCTCTGACCGCTAGGCCGCTCGGCTGCTCCCCTTCCGCTCGCCAGGTGGGACCTGCGGTGGTGGTGACGCTGCTGACCCCATCCTGCTGCTTCCAAGGCGGGCCCTCCTCCGTGTGCAGGACGCTGCTGACCCCGAACTCGGCCTCGGGGGCCTGCATGCTGGCGATGAGCCACTTGCCCCTCTCCAGGGCGCGGGGGCAGCCCCCTCCGCCCACCAGCCCCTCCGCCCAGGCGACAAAGTGGGACTCTTGCGGCGCGTAAGCGTTGATCTCGCAGGAGGATTCCGCCTCGCTGGCATCCGGACTCAGCCAGGGCGGGGGGGGTGGCCGAGGCCTGACCGCCCCACAGGGCCCCTGAGGGGTCTGCCGGGGGGACAAAGCGGGGGGAGGTGAACCAGTGTCTGGGGGGGGAATGATGAGCCTTGTCTCTCCACTGCCGGACCCCCCCAACCTACATCGCAGGGGGTTGGAGTGGATGACCTTTGGGGTTCCCAACTCCACCGTTCTGTGTCAGCCAGTTCAGTTCAACTCGCAGAATCACAGAATTGGAAGGGACCCCCGAGGGTCATCTAGTCCAACCCCCTGCGATGCAGGAATCTCAGCGAAAACAAGATGCCCTCTAAGGAGGATTTGTTTTGTCTATTTAATGGGATTTAAACGCCAGTTAATAAACCAAAGCAACCAAGCAGTTTGCTTGGTTCAGATACCTCTGAATCGTGTAAATGCTGAGGTTGGAAAACAATTTGAAGTACATTCAGAATAAGCATAACTAGATGAAATTAATCCACAACAATAGGACTCCTGAGTTCCTGAGATGATTTCTTTTGTCCTTTCACTGTATTTATTTTTCCCAATTGGAACTATGAAATGGTGATTTTCTTGAGTCAAAATGAGAGTAACCCTGAACGTTTCTTAGAAAAAAAGCACTGAACCTATATACCAGAGAAGAATGTACGGAACTGTAGTTGTTTGCATATATAGTGATATACAGTGGTACCCCACAAGACGAATGCCTCGCAAGACGGAAAACCCGCAAGACGAAAGGGTTTTCTGTTTTGGAGGCGCTTCGTAAGACGAATTTCCCTATGGGCTTGCTTCGCAAGACGAAAGCCCATAGGGAAATCTCCGGGGACCTCTTTTAAATGCTGGTGGTGGGGAGCAAAGCCTTTCCCCCCCCTCCGGCCTTCAGAAGAGGTCCAGGAAGGCCGGCAGGGGCTTCCGGTCGGCGCCAGCGTTAATGGCGGTCCTCTTTCCGAGCTCCGGAGGAGGAATGCTCTGCGAGTTCGGGTCTGACCCGCTACGGCAAGCGGGGGACCCCTAAAATCACAGGCGCTGAAGCCTGTGAACAAGGAGACTCGGTGGGCACCAGAAGCGCCCCCCTTACTGCAGAAAGAGCCTTTTTAAAGGCTCCGGAACGGCATCAGGAGAGCGCGGTGCTGAGAGTCGCTACCCAGCCCGCAGAGTGAAGCCGCGTCGCCATGAACGGAGAGCGCCGATTTCTTCCTGTAAATTTGGGACTGAAAAGCCTGTGAGTAAGACTGAACGTTATTTTGAAAAATTTTAAAATTGGAAATCTGGCTGAAAATGGGGAAGGTGAAAATTAAGGAAGTCTGCCTTCCCCCGACTGCATGACAGCTAAAGCAACGGAAATTTAAAGCTGCATCCGTATGAAACATCCTTTGACTACTTAAACCTGACATTGGATCTAGATCTCCCCTCTAGCAAGCAGGGCAGAGGGGAGGAAAAAAGGACATTAAGAACTGCATGATTTATTTAAAAGAAAAAAATCTTCTGCTGCCTTAACACCCTGAAACGGACTGCCAAATAAGACATTAGGGCACTGAACTGTCTTTAAACTTCTGGGAAAGTTACATGGTTGAAGTTTCGTTTGATACAAAGTTTTAAGACTTTATTGCTACAGTATATTGGAGTGTGTTGAAAGAGTATCTACTGGAAAAAGTGTCGCAGCATATATTTTCAAGCCTCCTGATATACTTGTTTTTAACTTCTTTGTTTCCTCACTTGGACATTTTGTTTTGCTCCCCCTAGAGGGCTTAAAGTAACGGTTGTAACAGTTTAAGACAGTGGAATTTTCCATCAGCGGACTGTTTTTGTGGGAACGTCCTTGGGACATGAGTGGTCCAGCAGAAGAGATAACCACCAGAGCCAAAGCTAAGCAGCAACAACAGCAACAACAGCAACAAAAGAAAAGAGGCTCAATTACAGGTTTAACTCCTACAGGAACAGCAGGACAAGAAAAAGTGACAGCTGCTTCCATGGAGTCAGTGACACAGGCGTTACTCAAGATAAATCAATCTTTGGAGACTTTGACAAAGCAGAGTACAGAAAATACACAGAAATTAACAGAACTAACAGCAAGATTGGACTTGAACACAAAAAGTGTGACAAGCAATACAGAATCTATAAACAGGTTGATTGAAGAAAATTCTGCAACACGTAAAATCGCAGAGGAAGCCAGAAGTGTTGCCGGAGAGACACAGGAGAAGCTAGAACCGATTGCTAAAAAGGTTTATGAACATGATGCAACTTTGTCTTTGATGGAATTACAGAGAAAGGAAAGAAATTTGAAATTAAGATTAATTCCCGAGAGCGAAGGGGACAGCCTGGTGGAGTTCCTAACACAAAAGTTTGCTGACTTTTGGGAAGATTTGGAGGAGGAAGAATTTAAGATAACAACAGCATTTAGACTGGGCAGGAGACTGAACAAAAAGACTCCGAGGGATTGTCTGATTACCCTTAGATCCAAGGAAGAAAGAGACAAAATATTAAAACTACATTATCAAAAGGCCTTGGAAATTGAAAATTCACCTATACAAATTTTTAAAGACATCCCTAAATATATCTTGGAGGTGAGAACCTTCTACAAGGATCTGGTCTACCTGCTGAAGAAGAACAACATCCTCTTTAGGTGGGAGTTCCCACAAGGATTGTCCTTTAACTACAAGGGAAAGAAGGTGAAAATAAAGACAATTCAAGATAAAGAGAAGTTTTTGGAGAGAAACCAAGAGGATCTACAGAAGGGAACGGTGGATCCAATTGCAGAACAAAGGAGAGCACTAGACATTCTGAACCTACCGTTTGGACTCAACCCACCACCATCAGAGGAAGAGCAACAACTTGGAGCGGTTGGAGGAGTAACAGAAAAATAACAAGATGGCCCTGCAATTCCTTAGTTGGAATTGCAATGGGCTGAACATGCCTTTGAAGAGACGCCAAGTGTTTCATATCTTGAAAAGAGAACAATTGAACTTCATTTGCTTACAAGAAACCCATGTAACCAGGGTACACAGGAAACTATTTATAAATAAAAGACTAGGACAAGAATTTATTTCATCAGACAAAGTCAAGAAAAGAGGAGTTGTGATTTACGTAAAAGAGAAATGGGCTCCAAAAATGATGTTTAAAGATGAACAAGGAAGATACCTGGCAGTTGAAATACAAGCACAAGGAGAAAAATTTTTAATAGTTGGAGTTTATGCACCAAATGAAGGCAAGGCGGAATTCTTTAAGAAGCTCCATGAAACTCTGATGGATTACCGTATTTTTCGCCCCATAAGACGCACCGGCCCATAAGACGCACCTAGATTTTAGGGGGGGAAATGAAGGAAAAAATTTTTATTTCCCCCCCCAGGTGCGCTGCGCTACACCAGGAGCTTGGGGCGTGCGGAGCTCAGCGCGCCCCAAGCTTCTGCGTGCCGGCAAGGTCTCCGCTAGCGTGGGAGAGCCGGCGCCTCTCCCAGGGCTAGCGGACCCCTGCGCTAATCCAGAAGCTTGGGGCGTGCTGAGGTCAGCGCGCCCCAAGCTTCTGCATGCCGGCAAGCAGTCCGCTGCCGCCCCAAGCCTTGCGCACCCGGCGGGACCTCCTGCCGGGTGCGGGAGGCTTGGGGCAGCAGCGGACTGCTTGCCGGCATGCAGAAGCTTGGGGCGCGCTGACCTCAGCACGCCCCAAGCTTCTAGGTGCGCGCAAGCAGTCCGCTGCCGCCCCAAGCCTCCCGCACCCGGCGGGACCTCCTGCCGGGTGCGGGAGGCTTGGGGCGGCAGCGGACTGCTTGCCGGCATGCAGAAGCTTGGGGCGCGCTGACCTCAGCACGCCCCAAGCTTCTAGGTGCGCGCAAGCAGTCCGCTGCCGCCCCAAGCCTTGCGCACCCTGCCTTCAAGGCGCTCGACGCTGCGAGAAGCAGGCTGCTATCCGCAGCCTAGGCAGCCCTGTGGGACCTCCCACAGGGCTGCCTGGGCTGCGGAATGGTTCCCGAAGCGTCGGGCGCTCTGCCTTCAGGGCGCTCGACGCTGCGAGAAGCAGGCTGCTATCCGCAGCCTAGGCAGCCCTGTGGGACCTCCCACAGGGCTGCCTGGGCTGCGGAATGGTTCCCGAAGCGTCGGGCGCTCTGCCTTCAGGGCGCTCGACGCTGCGAGAAGCAGGCTGCTATCCGCAGCCTAGGCAGCCCTGTGGGACCTCCCACAGGGCTGCCTGGGCTGCGGAATGGTTCCCGAAGCGTCGGGCGCTCTGCCTTCAGGGCGCTCGACGCTGCGAGAAGCAGGCTGCTATCCGCAGCCTAGGCAGCCCTGTGGGACCTCCCACAGGGCTGCCTGGGCTGCGGAATGGTTCCCGAAGCGTCGGGCGCTCTGCCTTCAGGGCGCTCGACGCTGCGAGAAGCAGGCTGCTATCCGCAGCCTAGGCAGCCCTGTGGGACCTCCCACAGGGCTGCCTGGGCTGCGGAATGGTTCCCGAAGCGTCGGGCGCTCTGCCTTCAGGGCGCTCGACGCTGCGAGAAGCAGGCTGCTATCCGCAGCCTAGGCAACCCTGCGGGACCTCCCACAGGGCTGCCTGGGCGGCGGAATTGTTCCCGAAGCGTCGGGCGCTCTGCCTTCAGGGCGCCCGACGCTCCGAGAAGCAGGCTGCTATCCGCAGCCTAGGCAACCCTGCGGGACCTCCCACAGGGCTGCCTGGGCGGCGTAATTGTTCCCGAAGCGTCGGGCGCTCTGCCTTCAGGGCGCCCGACGCTCCGAGAAGCAGGCTGCTATCCGCAGCCTAGGCAACCCTGTGGGACCTCCCACAGGGCTGCCTGGGCGGCGGATATTTTCCTGAAGCCTGGAGAGCGAGAGGGGTCGGTGCGCACCAACCCCTCTCGCTCTTCAAGCTTCAGCGAAAGTCTGCATTCGCCCCATAAGACGCACCCAGATTTTCCCTTCATTTTTGGAGGGGAAAAAGTGCGTCTTATGGGGCGAAAAATACGGTATTTGGATTACAATGTAATAATTATGGGAGATATGAACGGTGTGGTTTCTACAAACATGGACAAGGCACAAAGACTGACAATCTCCAAGGAAGGGAGACTTCCGAAGACCTTCTTTGAAATGACTGAAAATGTGGACCTAATAGACATATGGAGAACAAGGAACCCTCTTGAGAGAGAGGGAACTTTTTTCTCTCAAGCAATGATGACCTGGACCAGAATTGATCAAATGTGGATTACTAGTGGGATGGCTCCAAAGATTAAGAAGATAGAAATCTGCCCAAAAACTTGCTCCGACCATAACGCCGTGAAGATGGAAATGAAACTTACAACAACTGGTCAATTTAGATGGAGGATGAATGACACCCTGTTTCGAAATAAGGAGATCCACATGAAGGCCCAAAAAACTTTAAAGGACTATTTTGAAATAAATCTAAAGGCCGATGTGGAAAAAAGAGTGATCTGGGACGCAAGTAAAGCTGTGATGCGAGGATTTTTGATTCAACAAAATTCAATAAAAAAGAGAAAGCAGAATGAGAAGAAGGAAAAGATTTTGGAAAAGATAAAAGAAGGAGAGAAAAAATTAAGATCAAAACCAAAGTCCCAGGAGATTTTGAGAGAGATTAAGTTATATCAAACACAATATATGGAATTGATGAATCAAGAGATTGAATGGAAGATAAAGCAAATGAAACAAAAGACATTTGAATCGGCAGATAAATGTGGTAAACTTCTGGCTTGGCAATTGAAGCAAAGGCAGAAACTAAATACAGTTACAAGCCTAGAAGTGGATGGAAAGAATATATCTAAACCTAACGAGATTAGAAACTGTTTTTTGAGCTGTTTTAAAAAACTATACTCTCAAGGGCCACAAATTGAAGAGGACATAGATGAATTCCTTAGTAAATATGGATTACAAAAAATCTCTCATCAAAGCAAGGTGGATTTAAACCAGAGAATAACAGAACAAGAGATAGAGGGAGCCATTCAGGACATGCAACTGGGCAAATCTCCAGGACCAGACGGACTGACTTCCAGATATTACAAAGCTTTGAAGGAGTGGTTGGTTCAACCGTTAAAGGAAGTCTGCAACGAGATTTTAGACGGGGGGAAAGGCACCAGAGTCGTGGAAAGAAGCTTATATTACACTCATACCAAAGACAGAGACTGAAAAGACTCAACTTAAGAACTACCGCCCAATATCATTACTTAATGTGGATTACAAAATTTTTGCAGACATTTTGGCAAAAAGATTTAAAAGAGTGTTGATGGAGAAGATTCATAAGGACCAAGCAGGCTTTCTCCCTAAAAGGCATCTATCAGACAATGTAAGGAATATAATAGACATTTTGGAATTGTTAGAGGTGAATATAAACACCAAAGCAGTGCTGATTTTTGTGGACGCGGAGAAAGCCTTTGACAACATTTCTTGGAGTTTTATGAAAAAGAATCTTCATGGGATGGGGGTAGGCCAAGGGTTTGAGAATGGTATGGGTGCGATATACTCTGAACAAAAAGCTAAGCTGATTGTAAACAATGTAATAACTGAGGAACTAAAGATAGAAAAAGGAACACGACAGGGGTGCCCAATTTCCCCATTGCTCTTTATTACGGTTCTGGAGGTGTTGCTGAATATGATTAGAAATGACCAGCAGGTTAAAGGTGTACAGGTCGGAGCTAAACATTACAAGTTAAAGGCATTTGCAGATGACTTAGTACTGACTTTACAAGAGCCAAACACTAGTACCAAAAGGGTCTTGGAGATAATTCAACAATTCGGCCAGGTAGCCGGCTTCAAATTGAACAAACAAAAAACTAAAGTTTTAGGGGAAAACTTAACAGATATGGGAAAGGAGAAATTCCAAGAGGAGACAGGGTTGACGGTGGTTAAGAAGGTGAAATACCTAGGGGTTTATTTGACGTCTAAAAATGTGATTTTGTATAAGGATAATTATGAAAAATGTTGGTCAGAAATCAAAAAAGATCTAGAAATATGGTCAAATTTGAAATTGTCAATGTTAGGCCGAATTGCAGTGATTAAAATGAATGTATTGCCTAGGATGTTATTCTTGTTTCAGACCTTGCAGATTCTTGACAAGATGGAATGTTTCAAGAGGTGGCAGAAAGATATTTCGAAATTTGTTTGGCAGGGCAAAAAGCCCAGAATTAAATTTAAAATACTGACAGATGCTAAGGAAAGAGGGGGTTTTGCCCTGCCGGACTTAAAATTGTACTATGAGGCAGCAGCGTTTTGCTGGCTGAAAGAGTGGATGCTCCTCGAGAACATAGACATTTTGGATCTGGAAGGCTTCAATAACGCATTTGGTTGGCATGCATATCTATGGTATGATAAAATTAAGCTGCATAGTGCCTTTAAAAATCATATTGTCAGAAAAGCATTGTTTAATGTTTGGATAAGATATAAAGATCTGTTGGAAAACAAAACCCCTAGATGGGTGTCTCCTGTGGAGGCCAAGGCAGTGAAGAAACTCAATATGGAGGTCGGATGGCCGAAGTATTGGGAAATTTTGGAACAGGAGGGAGATAAATTGAAATTACAAAGTCACGAGAAAATGAAACATAAGGTACAAAACTGGTTTCAATATCACCAAATAATGGAGTTTTTCAAACAGGATAGGAAAATTGGCTTTCAGGTGGAAAAATCAAAACTAGAGACTGAACTGCTAGAACCCAATACTAAGAATTTATCAAGAATGTATAACTTGCTGCTGAAATGGAATACACAGGATGAAACAGTTAAATCGGCTATGATTAAGTGGGCACAGGACGTTGGTCATAACATTATGTCTGCTGACTGGGAATGGTTATGGAACACTGGTATTAAATTTACGGCATGTAATGCCTTAAAGGAAAACATTATGAAAATGGTCTATAGGTGGTACATGACCCCAGTCAAGCTGGCAAAAATTTATCATATGCCCGATAACAAGTGTTGGAAATGTAAAGAGACTGAAGGTACCTTCTATCACCTTTGGTGGACATGCCCGAAGATTAAGGCTTTCTGGGAAATGATTTATAATGAAATGAAAAAGGTACTTAAATGTACATTTCCTAAAAAACCAGAGGCCTTTCTCTTCGGCATTGTCGGCCAATTGGTGTCAAAGAGGGATAGAACTTTTTTGATGTATGCTACAACAGCAGCAAGAATACTCATCGCAAAGTATTGGAAGACACAAGATCTACCCACTCTGGAAGAATGGCAGATGAAAGTGATGGACTATATGACTATATCCCTTCCCTCCCCCCACACCCAGGGGGTCCCCTCAGCCCTCCTTGCCCAGGGAGGCTCCATTGGGACGCAAGCGAAGATGGCAGGAGCAGCAGGGCAGCAACGGGGCCGGATTCGGGACTCGGCCAGGAAAGCGAAAGCGAAAGCGGAGGGACTGTCCCGGGCCAAACCCTCCCCCCACCGCCCCGCTTGGCGACAGGCAGAAATCCCACCGGAGAAGTTTCCCCCGCCAGCCCCTTCCTCGCCCGCTGAGTTTCTGCCTTGCAGGGGGAGGAAATCTGACCACGGGGGCGAGGGACGCCTCCTCCTCCGCCCCCGGAGGGAACCCAGGCGTCCGGCCCCGAGCTCTCCTCCTCCCGCGCCCTGCGAGGGGGGGACCCAGGCGTCCGGCCCCGAGCTCTCCTCCTCCGCCCCCCCCCGGAGGGAACCCAGGCGTCCGGCCCCGAGCTCTCCTCCTCCGCCCCCCCCTCAGAGGGAACCCAGGCGTCCGGCCCCGAGCTCTCCTCCTCCGCCCCCCCCTCGGAGGGAACCCAGGCGTCCGGCCCCGAGCTCTCCTCCTCCGCCCCCCCTCAGAGGGAACCCAGGTGTCCAGCCCCGAGCTCTCCTCCTCCGCCCCGCCCTCGGAGGGAACCCAGGCGTCCGGGCCCGAGCTCTCCTCCTCCGCCCCCCCCTCGGAGGGAACCCAGGTGTCCAGCCCCGAGCTCTCCTCCTCCGCCCCCCCCTCGGAGGGAACCCAGGTGTCCAGCCCCGAGCTCTCCTCCTCCGCCCCCCCCTCGGAGGGAACCCAGGCGTCCGGCCCCGAGCTCTCCTCCTCCGCCCCCCCCCTCGGAGGGAACCCAGGTGTCCGGCCCCGAGCTCTCCTCCTCCGCCCCCCCTCGGAGGGAACCCAGGCGTCCGGCCCCGAGCTCTCCTCCTCCCGCGCCCTGCGAGGGGGGGACCCAGGCGTCCGGCCCCGAGCTCTCCTCCTCCGCCCCCCCCTCGGAGGGAACCCAGGTGTCCAGCCCCGAGCTCTCCTCCTCCGCCCCCCCCTCGGAGGGAACCCAGGTGTCCAGCCCCGAGCTCTCCTCCTCCGCCCCCCCCCTCGGAGGGAACCCAGGCGTCCGGCCCCGAGCTCTCCTCCTCCGCCCCCCCTCGGAGGGAACCCAGGCGTCCGGCCCCGAGCTCTCCTCCACCACCCCCCCTCGGAGGGAACCCAGGCATCCGGCCCCGAGCTCTCCTCCTCCCGCGCCCTGCGAGGGGGGGACCCAGGCGTCCGGCCCCGAGCTCTCCTCCTCCCGCGCCCTGCGAGGGGGGAACCCAGGCGTCCGGCCCCGAGCTCTCCTCCACCACCCCCCCTCGGAGGGAACCCAGGCGTCCGGCCCCGAGCTCTCCTCCTCTGCCCCCCCCCTCGGAGGGAACCCAGGTGTCCGGCCCCGAGCTCTCCTCCTCCGCCCCCCCTCGGAGGGAACCCAGGCGTCCGGCCCCGAGCTCTCCTCCTCCGCCCCCCCCCTCGGAGGGAACCCAGGCGTCCGGCCCCGAGCTCTCCTCCGCCCCCCCTCAGAGGGAACCCAGGCGTCCGGCCCCGAGCTCTCCTCCGCCCCCCCCCTCGGAGGGAACCCAGGCGTCCGGCCCCGAGCTCTCCTCCTCCACCCCCCCCTCGGAGGGAACCCAGGCGTCCGGCCCTGAGCTCTCCTCCTCCGGCCCCCCCCGAGGGAACCCAGGCGTCCGGCCCCGAGCTCTCCTCCTCCGCCCCCCCCTCGGAGGGAACCCAGGCGTCCGGCCCCGAGCTCTCCTCCTCCGCCCCCCCCCTCGGAGGGAACCCAGGCATCCGGCCCCGAGCTCTCCCCCTCCGCCCCCCCCCACTCGGAGGGAACCCAGGCGTCCGGCCCCGAGCTCTCCTCCCATAGGCGCCGACTCCATGGGGCCTGAGGGGGCTCAAGCCCCCTCAAAAATTTTTTGCGGGGGGCCCAGCCCCCCCAATAATCTCAGGCGCTCTTCCAGCAGAGCACCGCCGCCGTCCCCCGCCTCCTCCCCACCTGCTCCCTCGCCAGCCAGCCAGCCAGCCGCGCGCCCTAGTCGGACAGCCCCGGCCGTCCCCCGCGAGATTAGGTAATCCCCGGGGGCGGGGGCTCCTGCCTCGCTGCTTCGCAGCACCACCGCCACTGCCAAGGCACTGCCGGGGGGAATTTCAGCCCCCGCGAGAACAGGGGAATCCCGACCGGCCACACCTCCCAGCCAGTCAAGAGCCGGAGCGGAGGGGGCTCGCCCTCTCTTCTCCGGCTAGCCCCACGTTTCCCGCATATCAGCTGTTCCGGAGCTGATTAATAGGCGCAGCACGCTCTCCCCTATTCGCTCACGAGGAGGCGGTGCCACTTTATTTGCATATTCATGAGCTTATTTATTATTCATGAGCTTTCCCGGGCCCCCCCAATATTTTTTATAAGTCTGCGTCCCTGGGGGACCCAGGCGTCCGGCCACGACCTACCCAGCAGCAGCAGCAGCGGGAGCCCCTTGGCGCGGAGCGGAGCGGCTTGGGCAGCCATGAGGCTCGGCAGGGAGAGAGCAAGGAGAGGCGGCGATGGCGGAGACTCCGTCCCGCTTCCCCTTTCGATTTCGGAGCCCCGAGAGGAAGGAGGGCGGGGCAGGAGGGAGGGGGAAGCTCAACATCCAAAAAACGAAGATCATGGCCACTGGTCCCATCACCTCCTGGTAAATAGAAGGGGAAGAAATGGAGGCAGTGAGAGATTTGACTTTCTTGGGCTCCAGGATCACTGCAGATGGTGACAGCAGTCATGAAATTAAAAGACGCCTGCTCCTTGGGAGAAAAGCAATGACAAATCTAGACAGCCTCTTAAAAAGCAGAGACATCACCTTGCCAACAAAGGTCCGTATAGTTAAAGCCATGGTTTTCCCAGTAGTGATGTATGGAAGTGAGAGCTGGACCATTAAGAAGGCTGATTGCCGAAGAATGGATGCTTTTGAATTATGGTGCTGGAGAAGACTCTTGAGAGTCCCATGGACTGCAAGAAGACCAAACCTATCCATTCTGAAGGAAATCAGCCCTGAGTGCTCACTGGAAGGACAGATCCTGAAGCTGAGGCACCAAGACTTTGGCCACCTCAGGAGAAGAGAAGACTCCCTGGAAAAGACCCTGATGTTGGGAAAGATGGAGGGCACAAGGAGAAGGGGACAACGGAGGACGAGATGGTGGGACAGTGTTCTCGAAGCTACCAGCATGAGTCTGACCAAACTGCGGGAGGCAGTGGAAGACAGGAGTGCCTGGCGTGCTCTGGTCCAGGGGGTCACGAAGAGGCGGACACGACTAAACAACAACAACTATTTATACCCCGCCCGCACATCTGGGGTCAGGGCACGAGGCTGCTGTCTTGATGGCCTCTGAGCCGAGAATCACAGAGAATTCTGCACATGCTCTGGACCATCCGCATTCTGGGAGGGAGGGAGAGCGACCTGCTGGCTGCGCTCAGCTTGCAAAGGGTTAAATCGAACAGAGCTGGAGTCCTAGAGAGGACAGGAAGCAGAGACAGCAGGCAGCAGGTCCTCCAGAGCAAAATCCCCTTCCTCCGTGCCCAGCCGCTTTGGGCATCTCTTGTCTCCTCCTCGCGTGCGTGCTGCCTCTGTTTCCCTCCTGGGAAGAGTCCGGTGAGTCTCCTCTCTCTTCCCCCTTGGGGTGCCTGGGGGAGAAGAAGAAGAAGAAGAAGAAGAAGAAGAAGAAGAAGAAGAAGAAGAAGAAGAGGAGTTTGGATTTTGATATTCCTCCTTTCACTCCCTTTAAGGAGTCTCAAAGCGGCTCACGTTCTCCTTTCCCCTCCTCCCCCACAACAAACACTCTGTGGGGTGAGTGGGGCTGAGAGACTTCAGAGAAGTGTGACTGGCCCAAGGTCACCCAGCAGCTGCATGTGGAGGAGCAGAGACACGAACTCGGTTCCCCAGATTACGAGACTACCGCTCTTAAGCACTACCCAGAAGGGGGTCCCAGGGCTGCAGGGGGGTGTTCTGCTTCTGAATGGCAGGGGCAGACCCCCAAGTCTGGGAGCAGAGGGTCCTGCTGCCCCCCATTTCTCTCTGCCAAGTCTGGGGGGGATGGCCAGAATCCCCCTTGAAATGGGGGAGCCCCTGCCAGGCCATCCTTTCCCCCTGCCAGAGCCCCAAGGGAAGCCTTTCTGGGCAGGGGCCATGAATCAGCCATTGAAGAATGTTCTGAATAACATACTGAATAAAGGAACATTACCAATTACCAGTCTTTTAGAAAGAAGCATATATTACAATAATTCCAAAACAAGGTGCTGATCCATTTATGGTGAAAAATTATAAGCTAATTTCGTTATTAAATAATGATTATAAACTTTTTGCTAACATTTTAGCAAATAGGTTAAAAGAATTGGTGAAAGAATTAATTCATGAAGGTCAAGCAGGCTTCCTTCCTGGTTGACATATGAAAGACAATGTAAGAGATATGGTAGGCCTAATAGAATATTTGGAGACCTGGAATGACAAGCAAGCAGCTTTAATATTTATAGATGCATAAAAGGCCTTTGACAATATTTCATGGAACTTTATGAAAAATAATTTAGAGATGATGGACTTTGATCAACCTTTCCATATGGGACTGGGAGCTATTTATAACAACAACAATTTATTTATATCCCGCCCTCCCCAGCCAAAGCCAGGCTCAGAGTGGCTAACACCAGTAAAAATAGCACAATTTACATAACATCACAGTCAATTAATTAAAAAACATTCTAAAATCAGTTCAGAATCAAATTAATGGCAACCATTGGGCTAGAGTTCTATGAAGATTACAGAAGGAGAGAGGGGGTCAGACTGTGCCTTGGCCAAAGGCCTGGCGGAACAGCTCCGTCTTGTAGGCCCTGCGGAAAAATGTCAAGTCCCGCAGGGCCCCAGTCTCTTGTGACAGAGCGTCCCACCTGATCGGGTCCACGGCCAAAAAAGCCCTGTCTCTGGCTGAGGCCAGCCTCACATCCCTATGGCCCGGGATCTCCAATATGTTTTTATTTGAAGACCGTAAGGTCCTCAGTGGGACATACCAGGAGAGACAGTCTCATAGGTATGAGGGTACTAGGCCGTATAGGGCTTTAAAGGTTAAAAGCAGCACCTTTAATCTGACCCTGTACTCCACTGAGAGCTAGTGCAGCTGGAATAGCACTGGGTGAATGTGATCCCAAGGCGAGGACCCCGTAAGGAGTCTCACCATGGCATTCTGCACCCGCTGGAGTTTCTGGGTCAGTCTCAAGGGCAGCCCCACGTAGAGTGAGTTACAATAATCAAGTCTGGAGGTTACCTTTGCGTGGATCACAGTGGCTAGGTCAGGGCGAGAGAGGTAAGGAGTGAACTGCTTAGCTTGGCGGAGATGAACAGAAAGCCAAACTGATTGTTAACAACACTTTAACAGAAACTTGTGATATTACAAAAGGTACCAGACAGGGTTGTCCTTTATCACCATTGGTAATTATAACTGTTTTGGAAGTTCTGGCGAAAGTCTTAAGATTAGATCAAGATATTCAAGGCATAAGAGTAGGACATAAAGATGGGCGGGGTATAAATTATTATTATTATTATTATTATTATTATTATTATTATTGTTATTATTATTATTATTATTATTATTATTATTATTATTATTATTATATTATTATTATTATTATTATTATTATTATTATTATTATTATTATATTATTATTATTATTATTACAAATTAAAAGCCTTTGCAGGCGACTTAGTAATAACGGTGGAAGATCCCCTTTCCAATGTACCTAAAGTGCTGGATAGGTTATGTGAATTTGGCCAAATAGCCGGTTTCAGACTGGAGGGTGTGAAACACCTAGCAGTCAAGTACAACATTCCTAGAGTAGACATAAATAGGAATGCTTGGACCAGCCAGTAGTAAACTTCCTGTTTCCTCCTGGGCTGGGACAAACTTCCTCCGCATGTGACTAGAGGTGGGCAGGACCTTACCTGCCCAGGTACAAAGGGGCAAGGCAGGTAAGGGATTTCTGGGAAAGGATATATAATGAATTAAATAAAATGTTTAAATATACATTTGTGGAAAAACCATGACTTTTTAGGTATAATAGGTGAACAGATTCCCAGAAATTTTTTTAAAAAAACAAAACATTTTATGTATGCAACAACAGCAGCAAGAATCTTACTAGCCCAAAAATGGAAGCAAGGAGATGTGCCAACAAAAGAAGAATAGCAGATGAAACTTACGGACTTTCCAGAGATGGCAAAGCTGACGGGGAAGAACCGAAATCAGGAAGATCAAGTATTTGAGAAGGATTGGAGTAAATTTGTGTATTATTTAAAAGATCACTGCAAATAGTTTAAAACATTAGCATGTTTGTGTGAAGACTTGTAATGTGAAATTAATTTTGATAAATTATTTTTAGTATACTTTAACAGTGGGAAAACTAAAAGATGCAGAGAATTTATGTTTATTTGAAGAAACATGGGGGGAGGGAAGTCAAAAGGTTCTGATGAACCTGAGGTGTATTGTTTTGAAATGGTTTTGACATTGTATTCTGTCAGAGTTGCTCCCCGATCCTAGCTCACAGAGGATCACGCTAGCCAGCGATCATTGAGTAAAAGTCTTTATTGAGTTACAGTTTCCATTCTCAAGCTGCTGCGTGCAACTCTACGTCTAATGGCTAGATCGGCGAAGTCCCGTCTGAGTCTCCGCCCCTTGCGCACCAACTTAATATCCTTTTTTTTTTTTTTTAATAAAATTTTTATTGGTTTTACAGGATTTTTTAAAGAACAAACAAACACTTAGAAAGACAAACATACATGCATAATTTCATAACATATTTTCATAAACCTCTTTTCTTGGACTTCCCCATACCCCCCCT
Source organism: Podarcis bocagei (assembly GCF_964188305.1). Lineage (NCBI taxonomy): Eukaryota > Metazoa > Chordata > Lepidosauria > Squamata > Lacertidae > Podarcis > Podarcis bocagei. The sequence goes on from NC_138131.1 coordinate 62,238,289, forward strand.
TTCTGCATCCCAATGCCCATAATTTCATAGCAACTCCCAATTCTTACTTTCCAGCCTCTGTCATCTTAGTCCTCTTTGTGTTATGACCTTATATCACTGTATCCCTTTGTTTCTGAAAACCATAACATTTTAACATTCATTAAGTTTATAGTAGTCCTTAAGATAACTTTTAAATTTCCTCCATTCTTCTTCCACCGTCTCTTTTCGTTGGTCATGGATTCTGCCAGTCATTTCCGCCAATGTCATATAGTCCATCACTTTCATCTGCCATTCTTCCAGAGTGGGTAGATCTTGTGTCTTCCAATACTTTGCGATGAGTATTCTTGCTGCTGTTGTAGCGTACATAAAAAAAATTCTATCCTTCTTTGACACCAATTGGCCGACCATGCCCAAGAGGAAGGCCTCTGGTTTTTTAGGGAAAGTACATTTAAGTACCTTTTTCATTTCATTATAGATCGTTTCCCAGAAGGCCTTAATCTTCGGGCATGTCCACCAAAGGTGGTAGAAGGTACCTTCAGTCTCTTTGCATTTCCAACATTTGTTATCGGGCAAATGATAGATTTTTGCCAGCTTGACTGGGGTCATGTACCACCTATAAACCATTTTCATAATTTTTTCCTTTAAGGCATTACATGCCGTAAATTTAATACCGGTGTTCCATAACCATTCCCAGTCAGCTGACATAATGTTATGTCCAACATCCTGTGCCCACTTAATCATAGCCGATTTAACTGTTTCATCCTGTGTACTCCATTTCAGCAACAAGTTATACATTCTAGATAAATTCTTAGTATTGGGTTCTAACAGTTCAGTTTCTAGTTTTGATTTTTCCACCTGGAAACCAATTTTCCTGTCCTGTTTGTAAAACTCCAATATTTGACGATATTGAAACCAATTTTGTACTTTATGTTTCAGTTTCTCATGACTTTGTAGTTTGAATTTATCTCCATCCTGTTCTAAAATTTCCCAATACTTCGGCCATCCGACCTCCATATTGAGTTTCTTCACTGCTTTAGCCTCCACTGGTGACACCCATCTAGGGGTTTTGTTTTCCAACAGATCTTTATATCTTATCCAAACATTGAATAATGCTTTTCTAACAATGTGATTTTTAAAGGCACTGTTAACTTTGTCATACCATAGATATGCATGCCAACCAAAAGCGTTGTTAAAACCTTCCAGATCCAAAATGTCCGTATTCTCGAGGAGCATCCATTCTTTCAGCCAGCAAAAAGCTGCTGCCTCATAGTACAATTTTAAGTCCGGCAGGGCAAAACCCCCTCTTTCTTTAGCATCTGTCAATATTTTAAATTTAATTCTGGGCTTTTTGCCCTGCCAGACAAATTTCGAAATGTCTTTCTGCCACCTCTTGAAACATTCCATCTTGTCAAGAATCTGCAAGGTCTGAAACAGAAATAGCATTCTAGGCAATACATTCATTTTAATCACTGCGATTCGGCCTAACATTGACAATTTCAAATTTGACCATATTTCTAGATCTTTTTTGATTTCTGACCAACATTTTTCATAATTGTCCTTATACAAATTCACATTTTTAGATGTCAAGTAAACCCCTAGGTATTTCACCTTCTTGACCACTGTCAACCCTGTCTCCTCTTGGAATTTCTCCTTTTCCATATCTGTTAAGTTTTCTCCTAAAACTTTGGTTTTTTGTTTATTCAACTTAAATCCAGCTACCTGGCCAAACTGTTGTATTATTTCTAAAACCTTTTTCGTACTAGTGTTTGGCTCTTGCAAAGTCAATACTAGGTCATCTGCAAACGCTCTTAACTTGTAATGTTTAGCTCCGACCTGCACTCCTTTAACCTGCTGGTCATTTCTTATCATATTCAGCAACACCTCCAGAACTGAAATAAAGAGTAATGGGGAAATTGGGCACCCCTGTCGTGTTCCTTTTTCTATCTTAAGTTCCTCAGTCACTACATTGTTTACAATCAATTTAGCTTTTTGTTCAAAATATATTGCAGCCATACCATTCTCAAAACCTTGACCCACCCCCATCCCATGAAGATTCTTTATCAAAAAACTCCAATAAATATTATCGAAGGCCTTCTCCGCATCCACAAAAATCAGTACTGCTTTAGTGTTTATATTCACCTCTAGCTTTTCCAAAATGTCTATTACATTCCTTACATTATCTGCTAGGTGTCTTTTAGGGAGAAAGCCTGCTTGGTCCTTATGAATCTTCTCCATCAACACTCTTTTAAATCTTTTTGCCAAAATGTCTGCAAAAATTTTGTAATCCACATTAAGTAATGATATTGGGCGGTAGTTCTTAAGTTGGGTCTTTTCAATCTCTGACTTTGGTATGAGTGAAATATATGCTTCTTTCCACGATTCTGGTGCCTTTTTTCCCTCAAGAATCTCGTTACAAACTTCTTTTAGTGGTTGAATCAACCATTCCTTCAACGATTTGTAGTATCTGGAAGTCAGTCCATCTGGTCCTAGAGATTTGCCCAATTGCATATTCTGAATGGCAGCCTCTATCTCTTGTTCTGAAATTCTCTGGTTCAGATCCATCTTGCCTTGATGAGAGATTTTTTGTAGTCCATATTTATCAAGGAATTTGTCTATATCTTCTTCATTTTGCGGGCCTTGAGTGTAAAGTTTTTTAAAGTAACTCAAAAAGCAATTTCTAATTTCATTGGGTTTAGATATATTTTTTCCATCCACCTCTAGGCTTGTGACTGTATTTAATTTCTGCCTTTTCTTCAGTTGCCATGCCAAAAGTTTACCACATTTATTTGCTGATTCAAAGGTCTTTTGCTTCATTTGCTTTATCTTCCATTCAATCTCTTGATTCATCAATTCCATATATTGTGTTTGATATAGCTTGATCTCTCTTAAAATCTCCTGGGACTTTGGTTTTGTTCTTAATTTTCTCTCTCCTTCCTTTATCTTTTCCAAAATCTTTTCTTTTTTCTCATTTTGTTTTTTCCTCTTTATTGAATTTTGTTGAATCAAGAAGCCTCTCATCACCGCTTTACTTGCGTCCCAGATCACTCTTTTCTCCACGTCGGCCCTCAGATTTATTTCAAAATAGTCTTTTAAAGTCTTTTGGGCCTTCGTAAGGATCTCCTTATCTCGAAAGAGGGTGTCATTCATTCTCCATCTAAATTGACCAGTTATTGTAAGTTTCATCTCCATCCTCACGGCATTATGGTCGGAGCAAGTTTTTGGGCAGATTTCCACTTTCTTAATCTTTGGAGCCATACCACTAGTAATCCAAATTTGGTCAATTCTGGTCCAGGTCATCATTGCTTGAGAGAAAAAGGTTCCCTCTCTCTCCAGAGGGTTCCTTGTTCTCCATATATCTATCAAGTCCATGTTTTCCGTCATTTCAAAAAAAGTCTTAGGAAGTCTCCCTTCCTTACTAACTGTTAGTCTTTGTGCCTTGTCCATGTTAGTGGAGACCACGCCATTCATGTCTCCCATGATTATCATATTGTAATCCAAATAGTCCGTCAGGGTTTCATGGAGTCTCTTAAAGAAGTCAGATTTACCTTCATTTGGTGCGTAGATTCCAACAACTAAAAATTTTTCTCCTTGTACTTGTATCTCCACTGCCAGGTATCTCCCTTGTTCATCTTTAAATATCATTTTTGGGGCCCATTTCTCTTTCACATATATTACGACTCCTCTTTTCTTAACTTTATCTGATGAAATAAATTCTTGTCCTAGCCTTTTATTTGTGAGTAGTCTCCTGTGGGCTCTAGTTATATGAGTTTCTTGTAGGCATATCAAGTCCAGTTGTTCTCTGTTCAATATATGAAATACTTGTCTTCTCTTCAAAGGCCCATTGAGCCCATTACAATTCCAACTAAGGAATTGCAGAGCCATCTTGTTATTTTTCTAAAACTCCTCCAACAGCTCCAAGTTGTTGCTCTTCTTCTGATGGTGGTGGTTTTTGTCCAATCGAGAGATTCAGAATGTCTAGTGCTCTCCTCTGTTCTGCAAGTACGTCCACAGTCCCCTTCTGCAGGTCCTCCTGATTTCTTGCCAAAAATTTGTCTTTGTCTTGAATTGTCTTTATTTTCACCTTCTTTCCCTTGTAGTCAAATGACAGTCCTTGTGGAAATTCCCACCTGAAGCGGATGGAGTTTTTCTTTAACAGAAGAGCCAAGTCCTTGTAAAATTTTCTTAGATCCAAAATATATTTTGGGATGTCTTTAAAAATCTGTATAGCTGAGTTTCCAATTTGCAAGGCCTTTTCAAAGTGTAGTCCTAGTATTTTGTCTCTTTCATCCTTGGATCTGAATGTAATCAGGCAATCTCTCGGGGTCTTTCTGTCTTGCTTAATATCCTAGCCCTGCTCCACCTTTTCCGCCTGACTGTTCTCCTCTGGGTCCCTCTGCCCCCCGGGGTCTCTTCCCTCCGGGATTCCTCTGACGCCGACCCCCCGGACCCTCCTGTCTCCTTGCGCCGGGCTTTAGGACCTGGCTCCCTCTCCGGGCTGCCTATTGCGTCACTTTCCTGTGCATTTGAACTTGGCGCGCGCGCCCAACCTTCCACTTTCTGCTGACCGTTTCCTCGCTCCCCGATGGAGGTGTGGCCACTCCTGACTCGTGCCCTCCCTCCTGTTGTGAGCTGCCAGCGCTTGATCCCTGGCGCCCTTCCTCTTCCCTGCTCTCTGTTGGTGACGCTGGTCCCGATTTCCAACTGCTCCCCTCTGAGTCCCCTCTGGCCCTATCTTCCTGGGATGTCCCCCTAGGCTCCCCCCTTGCCCTGGCCACTGGTGCTCCTTTCTGTGAATCTTCTGATCTCGGGTCGTCGTCATCACTCATCTTTTCTTCTGCCTCCTCCCCCTCGCTCTCTGTTTCCTCCCTTGCCCTTGCCTTTGCTCCTGAACCCCTGACATATTCTTATTTGAAAAGCTAATAAAGAAGTATTATACAAAAAACCCCAAAAGCCTGCAGAGCACTGGCAAAACCCCCCAAAAATGTTCATACTCACATAAGAAACCATATCAGTGCCAAAGATTTCAGGCCTTCATCTGCCCAGATGCAACAAAACATGTCTCCCCCACATTGGTCTCTGCAACCACAGCAGGCGCTGTAACTCTTCAATGGTTTTTCCTCAATGACACACTCTCCCATTGTCTCTCAAGACAAGGGAGATGGATGCCTCACCAACAGGGAGGAACTGATCGATGAAGTAGAAGTACTGGGAAACTTGGGAGGAAGTGATCATGTTCTCCTGGGTTTCATGATACAGAGGCAAGGGGAAGCGGAGTGTAATTGTGTGGGAATGTTGAGGGTGGCAGGAGAGGATATATTGATTATCAATATCCTTCCTAACTTAGCAGAGTGCATTCCTCTTCTGATGCACCAGAAACCTGGTTGCAAACTCGTGTGAGTTTCTTAAGGCAATAAGCAATTCAATCTGGCTTGTCCAGATTGAAATATGTTCTACTATTCCTGCTAAGATCCCCTTTTAAATCCCTCCTAAAAGAATAAAGACACCACAGTCTTGTTCATAAGTAACAAAAAGTAAAAAAAAAAATCCGTCTAGTAGCACCTTAGAGACCAACTAAGTTTGTTATTGGTATGAGCTGTTAACGACTGCAATTGGTCTTACAGGATAAAGCAAGGGATGAGATGGCTAAAAATAGCTTTATCATGTATAATGAGATAAGAATCCAATATCTCAATGTCAGAGGTTAACAGTCATCAACAGGTTTACCACACCTATCAGCCAATCACCCATTCCCACCACCCTTCTGAGTAATACCCCTCCCCACCTTCTCACTATATAGAAGGGTCTGGTGACTTCTGTTGCAGTGTAGCTGAAGAAGTGTGCATGCACACGAAAGCTCATACCAATAGCAAACTTGGCTGGTCTCTAAGGTGCTACTGGAAGGAATTTTTTTATCTTGTTTCAACTACGGCAGACCGACACGGCTACCTACCTGTAACAAAAAGTAGTTTTACTTACGAGCAGGCAAAGCACAGTGTGATCCCTGAAGGCAAGCTTAAAGCTTAAAGTTACAAATGTACAAACAGGTTTACCCCATATGGAAGATGACCTGGGGACTGCTGTGGCAGCTAGCAGTCCAGTCCAGGTGATGCAGGGAGGTCAAAAAGGAGAGAAGTAGAAGGTAGCAGCATGACTTGGCCTTTTACCAGGTCTGGAAGGGTCACATGCGAGGAAGGCTGCTCCAGGCCAGGAGGAACAGGAAGTTTCAACTGGCTGGACCAAACATTCCCTTGCATGCCCACTCTAGCAAAACAAGGAATATTGTACATGGCTGCTCCCAGTGGATTATATCCCACAAATTGGACATTGACCCTGGACTTTAAAAAAACTGAAAGAGTTACTGGGGATGTTCCCATGGTCAGAAATACTCAGAAAGAAGGGAGTCCAAAAAGGATGGGGATTTATTTAAGGTGAAATATTGAAGGCCCAAATGCAGACAATATCAACAAGAAAGAAAAGTGGGAGGCATCTAAGGAAACCGATGTGGCTGCATAAGGAGCTTACAGATGAGCTGAGAGTTAAGAAGGGAATGTGTAAGAAATGGAAGGAAGGGGAAATCACAAAGGAGGAGTAGACATGAGTAGCCAGCAGTTGCAGGGTGAAGGTCAGGTTGGCTAAAGCTCAGAATGAGCTCAGGCTTGCAAAAGAGGTTAAAAATTATAGGAAAGGTTTCTTTTACTATGTCCAAAGTAAAAGGAAGAGCAAGGAAGTGGTAGGAGAAGTCAAAATAAAAAAAATTGCAATTCAGTTGCAATTCAGCAGCTTCTCTTTCCAGTCTATTTCTGAAATTCCTTTGTAGTAAAACAGCTACTTTGAGATCTTGTATAGAATGTCCTGGGAGATTGAAGTGTTCTCCTACTGGTTTCTCTGTTTTGTGATTCTTGATGTCAGATTTATGTCCGTTTATTCTTTGGCGTAAGGTTTGGCCTGTTTGTCCAATATAGAGAGCTGAAGGACACTGTTGGCATTTGATGGCATACACAATGTTAGACGATGAGCAATTAAATAGTCCCGAGATGGTATGTGTGATGTTGTTGGGGCCAGTAATGGTGTTGTCCGGGTGTATGTGCCGGGTGTATGCAGCTGCTGAATTGCAACTCATTACCAAACTTAAAACAATGGAGACACCTGGTCTGAACAAAGACATTGGATTCTTATCTCATTATACATGATAAGCCATTTCTCACCTTCTCACCCCTTGCCTTTTCCTGTAAGACCTATTACAGTTGTTAAGAGTCGTCAACAGGCTCATCTCAGCTATCTGCCAATCTCCCATTCCCACCACCCTTCTGAGTAACACCCCTCCCCACCTTCTCACTATATAGAAGGATCTGGCAACTTCTGTTTCAGTGTATCTGAAGAAGTGTGCATGCACACGAAAGCTCATACCAAGAACTAACTTAGTTTGTCTTTAAGGTGCTACTGGAAGGAATTTTTTTATTTTGACTATGGCAGACCAACACGGCTACCTATCTGTAACTGGTAGGAGAAGAAGGGGGTATGCTATTGGGTGACCAAGAGAAGGCAGAACTGTTCAACACCTATTGTCTTCATCCAAAAGGAAAGTGATGCCCAACCTGGTGATAATCAAATAAATGATGTAAGGAGGGAACTGCAGCCCAAGTTAGAAAATGAGGTAACAAGAAATGAATTCAGATCTCCAGGGCCTGATGGGCTGCATCCAAGGCTACTAAAGGAGCTTGAGGATGTACCGTATGTTTCGCACCATAGGACGCACCGGACAATAGGACGCACTTTGTTTTAGAGGGGGGAGAACAAGGGAAAAAAATTCTCCCCCTCTCTGCCCAGTGCCCCTTCAGTGAAGCGGCAGGAGGCGCTGCACAGAGAGGGGGAGAACTTTCCCCCTCTTGTTTTCCTGCTCTAAAACAAGGTGCCGTTTAAGGTGCGTTCAGGCGGCTACCTTGGAAGCCTGGAGAGCGAGAGGGGTCGGTGTGCACTGACCCCTCTCGCTCTCCGGGCTTCAGGTTCCTTTCGACCTGCTCTTTGGGGCTGGGGGGGGGGGAAGCCCACCCCCAGCCCCAAAGAGCAGGTCAGGGAGCAGCGGAAAGGCGCAGCAGAGAGGCTTCTGCCATAGCCGCATGCCACCTCTTCAGCCGGGCGAGGGTCGCGGGGCTATGGCGTCTTCGCTCCATAGGACGCACACACATTTCCCCTTCATTTTTGAAGGGGAAAAAGTGCGTCCTATAGAGCGAAAAATACGGTAATCTCAGAGCCTTTGTCTGTGATCTTTGAGAATTCTTGGAGAACAGGTGAGGTCCCTACAGACTGGAGGCGGAAAAGGATCTAGTAGCACATCTAGGCCACCAGCCCAAGTTGATCTAATGGAAATGAGATTCTGACTAAACAACAGGGAAAACATTCTGATGGTAAGAGACAGTGGAAAGGAACTACCTTGGAAACTGTGCTTAAAACACCATCTCTGCTTAAAAGCTCTTTCATTGGCAGAGCTTGAGATCCAACAAATATGAGGGAAGTTGAAGTCTCCCACGAGTTCTGTATCCCTCCTTTTGAATGTTTGGGAATCTGCTCTAGGAAGGCGTCATCCAAGTCTTCAGTCTGGCTTGGCAATCTATAACAGACACCCACCGTGAAGCCACTGCTGTTTCTCCTACCATTTTTATCCCTATACTCTCAATCTGCTTTCCATGCTCCCGGTCATGGATTTCTTCACAAGTGTACACAGTGGTACCTCAAGTTACAGACGCTTCAGGTAACAGACTCCGCTAACCCAGAAATAGTACCTTGGGTTAAGAACTTTGCTTCAGGATGAGAACAGAAATTGTGTGGTGGCAGCAGCGGGAGGCTCCTGGTACCTCAGGTTAAGAACAGTTTCAGGATAAGAATGGAGCTCCAGAACGGATTACCGTATTTTTCACTCTATAGGACGCACTTTCCCCCTCCAAAAATGAAGGGAAGATGTGTGTGCGTCCTATGGAGCAAATGCAGGCTTTCGCTGAAGCCCGGAGAGTGAGAGGGGTTGGTGTGCACTGACCCCTCTCGCTCTCCAGGCTTCAGGAACACATCCGCAAGCCTTCGGAGCGCAGCGGGAGTTCCCGCCGGGCTCCGAAGGCTTGCAGATAGCAGCCTGCAGCCCGGGGAGCGCAGCACTGCGCTCCCCGGGCTTCGGGCAGCTATCCGCAGCACTTGCCACCGCTCCCAGACCTGTTCTGGGGGCTGGGGAAGCTCGGGCTTCCTCCGCCCCAGACCCGCGGCTAAAAACGAAGCCGCGCGCAGCCTCTCCCGGCTGGAGAGGTTGTGCGTGGCTAAAGAGGAAGCCAAGACAGCCAGCAGGATGGATCCCTCTCGCTGTCTTGGCTTCTTTGCTCTTTGGGGCTGGGGGAGGGAAATAAAAATGTTTTTCTTTATTTCCCCCCCCAAAAAAACCTAGGTGCGCCCTATGGTCCGGTGCGCCCTATAGAGCGAAAAATACGGTAAGTTCTTAACCCGAGGTACCACTGTACTACTCCCTTCCAGTTTGGTCTGTTCCTTTTAAACAGGCTGTACCCCTCAGTTTCCACGTTCCAGTCATGAGTCTCATTGTTAGGGAATCATTCTGCCAGAAACAGAGGAGGTTCCAGAAAATTCATTTACATATGGGAGTGGCACTCTAAGCATGCATGGCTCTGGCTGGTAGTGCCAATAAGAAAGAGGAACTATCAGTTTCATTTTTTGCAGACGGCAAATGTCTACCCAATGAGTGCTGCCTGTAAATTCTGCTTTGCTGGGACTGCTGATGGACGCCGTTGCTGGAAAGAGAGACTTTTAACTCAAAGCGTGCTATTATAGCTGTTTGCTTTCAGAGTCTGTGAGTGATTCATCTCTAAGAATAACTTCAGTTACTGTTCACTGTTTCCGAGGAAAAACTCTTCTAAACCATTGAAAGCATGTTACTGAGGTGCCTTCACACAATTATCTACGAGCAGAGAAAGTGTAACGAACCATTAATATTCATTCCAGCAGGTTTCAGTAATGCCTTCTGAGTGATATTTGCCACCCTGTAGTGGAAGCGCCAATTTGTCTTGCTGAACTGAAACCACGAGTCGCTCCCTCCAGCTGCTTCCTTCTTGTACAGTCATACCTCGGGTTGAAGTTGCTTCAGGTTGAGCGTTTTCAGGTTGCGCTCCGTGGCAAGCCAGAAGTAACGGAACACATTACTTCCGGGTTTTGCCGCTCATGCATGTGCAGACGCTCAAAATGACGTCACGCACATTCACAGAAGCGGCAAATCGTGACCCATGAACACGCAGGCGCGGGTTGCGTTTGCTTCAGGTTGCGAATGGGGCTCCGGAACAGATCCCGTTCGCGTCCAGAGATACCACTGTAGTTTCTTGCCCTTTATCGGGTTTCTGGAGCATCGCCTCAGTTTCCTGTGCATCAATGAGGCTAGAAATCCCCAGTACCAGGAGTTCTTCTGTCTTCTGCAATATCATCTCCTTCCCCCTCAAGATCTAGTTCAAAGCTCTCCTCATCAGGTTTGCGAGACTCTGCAAATGTTCTTGTCACTGGCCTAGTCATATGGAACTCCCTGCCACTGGAGATTCAGCAGACGCCTTCTGGGCTGACTTTTAAAACGCCTCCCAAAGACTGTTCAACCAAGCCTACGCAGGCAGCTAAGAATACATGGTCTGTGGAGGTTTTTAATTTCTCTCTTTTTTCCACTCATTACAATTTTTTGTTTGGGTTTTGTGTTCTTACATTGCTGTAAACCACTTTAGGATAAAGCGGCATATAAATATTTTTATAAACCAATAAATGATTGTCAGACAATGCGACTAGAAGTGTGTTTATTTGCTCCAAGCGAGACCTGCCATGAAGACACCCCCCCCCCCCAGGATGGGCTTGCCCCTTGTGGGCCTCTGGGATATCTGACCCCCCCCCCCACGCGCCTCTGGCCATTCCACAGCTACTGACTCTTTGTCCTTTTGCTCCCCCCTTTCATTAATATACTGGGTGTTCCTCCCCGCCCCCAGCATTTGCTTCTCACTGCTTTGGTTCTGCTGCTGATGGCACTGGATGTTCTAGCAGGCAGTGAGAGAAGCAACACGCGATGCAGAAAGGTGTCTAGCTGAAACACAGAAAACCAGTTTTAGCACCAGAACTGAGTGCACCCTCATCTTATTTTATTTTAAATAAATCTTCATGCCCTGGGCAGCTTCCGCCTCCTGCAGACTTCCAAACAAACCTTTCTCCTTTTTTGACATCTATGCTGCTCCTGCTCAGAACGGGGAGGTTGAAGAAACAGCAGGGCCCTGAATTTCTCCACCCGCCATAAACCCCCCACCATGGAAGAATTAAGTCTTTCCAGGCTTTTCCTGTACTGTCCAGCCATACCTAAAGGTAAAGGGACCCCTGACCGTTAGGTCCAGTTGCGGACAACTCTGGGGTTGCGGCGCTCATCTCGCTTTATTGGCCGAAGGAGCCGGCGTGCAGCTTCCGGGTCATGTGGCCAGCAGGACTAAGCCGCTTCTGGCGAACCAGAGCAGCGCACGGAAATGCCGTTTGCCTTCCCGCCGGAGTGGTACCTATTTATCTACTTGCACTTTGATGTGCAACTGCTAGGTTGGTAGGAGCTGGGAACTCGCCCCGTTGCAGGGATTCGAACCGCCAACCTTCTGATCGGCAAGCCCTAGGCTCTGTGGTTTAAACCACAGTGCCACCCGCGTCCCACACTAGCCATACCTAGGCCGCCATAAAAAGCCAGGTGGCAGAGGGGCGACATAGGAGACCCCAAATAAACAGCAAGAAGAACTTTCTGACAGTGGAAGCGATTCCTTGGGAAGGAGGTGGGTTCTCATGGAATCGGAGAGTTGTAAGGGACTCCCAAGGGTCATCCAGGCCAACCCCCTGCAATGAAAGCCCAGGTCCCTGGGGGTGGGGTTTGCAACCAACACAAAGACCCACACTTTCACTGCCACCTCCATGGAACAATGGTGGCCAGAAGCCAGGGCTCCTTGGCACCATTCAAGGTGCTGCTTTTGACCTGCTTTTAGAATCACGGAGCTGGAAGGGACTCCAAGGGTCATCTAGTCCAACTGCCTGCAAGGCCAAAAGCCTCTCCTGGGGGGCGCCTTCCTCAACTGTGTCTGCCTTTGGATGGTGGAAGTGAGCCGCCCCAGCAAGAGAAGCCCTCCAGGGAGAGAGGCGGCCAGGGAGCAGTCAAGGGGCGACTGGTTTACCTCTAGAACCTGCCGGCGACATCTGAAAAGGCCGAATGCCGGAAGATACAGGGCAGACGTGTGCAAACCATGGGACTGGCTCCCACAAGAGACAGGGATGGCCACCAATTAGGCAAATTAACGGAGGATCGGGGCCACCCCCCCCCATGGCTCGTTTCTCCGTCTGTGGCCAGGAGCTCTGGGTCTGAAGGGTAGCTTCTCGCTGGGGAGAGGGTTGCGGCAGTCTGGCGCTCCTCTGGGGCTCCTTCCCTTTGGGGCAGGATGCTGACCCAGAGGAGCCACTGGCCTGATCCGGCTGCAGGGGTCCTCTGTGCCTCTGGCATTCCTCAAAAAGACGCCCCCTGCTGGAAGGGGCTCCTTCGTGATTGTTGCGTTATATTGCTGGGAATCTTCTCCCTGGTCTGAACCTCATTTCGTGGGAGAGGGCCCCTCCCGTGGTTTTTGTGTCCTTGTGTTTTTCACTTCTCTCTCTCTCTCTCTCTATGTAATAAATTAAGCTAAACTTTCAAAAGAAAAGGGGGAAAGACCTGTCCTGCCCCATCTCCAGGATCTCTGCTCCCTACCAATCTCCACCCCACAATTTAATAGCAAAGACAGCTTTGGGGCTGCCTGTGCAGGGAAGTTTTCAAGGTGGGACGTTTGGTTCTGCTTCCATCTCTCTTGGAAGCCGCCCAGAGTGGATGGGCCAACCCAGAATACAGAATGAAATAATAAACATAGTTAGTATTTCTATATCCAGTCTGTTTCCCCCTCTGCAGTTCTGGGAAGCTTTGGAAGTTAGCATAGTATCCCAGAGTCAGAAGGGACCATCAGAGTCACGCAGCCCAGCCCAGCCCAAGATCCTTCTTTGACCAACGTGGGACTCGAACCCAAGAATCTCGCGCTCCACTGAGTTATCCCAGCTTATGAACGGAGGGGGGGGGGGGAGAAGCCACCCTAGACAAAGTCAAGGCCATTGGGTCTGGTGAACCCAGGGCTGCTGACACTGGCTGGCAGCAGCTCTGCTGGATTTTGGACCTGTGGCCTGGAGATGCTGGGGACTGAGCGCCTGCTGCCACACTACAGTCCTGCGCTTCCCCCTGAGACAGCCCCTCTCCCTCCTGTCCTTCTGCACACAGCTGTGGGGCATGTGGGGCACCTGCAGCCTGCCAGCTCTTCTGGGAAAAGGGCGCTGGAGACCCCCTGGCTGCCGGCTGCCCTCCCTGCAGCCCCAAGGGCCAGACCCCTGGGCCGGCAGCAGGAGGAACCCGAGGGGCTCCTCTGCCCACCAAGCCCTTCCCCTGCCCAGGTCCTCTCAGAAGCAGCGTCCAGAAAGGCAGGGCAGCTCATTCTTACCTGGGGAAATCATAAGAGGGCAGAACAGTGGGGAGGGTTGCCGCCAGGGGCCCCAGGGATCTGGGACAGACGCGCTTTGGGGCACAGCGAGGCCGGGGGGCACAGGGCCGTGTGCAGGCCAACAACCAAAATGGATGTGAGGGAGGAAGAGGAAGAGCAGGGCAAGGCCACAGTGGAGCCTCCATGTCCAGAGCCAGTCCACCGGAAGACCAGGGAGGGCAGCAGCCGGGGAGGCCTCTCTCAGCCCCCCGTCTCCCCCCTGGAGCCGTTGGAGGGGCTGAACGAGAGCAGCTTTCCACGTCCTCATCCAGCAGCCAGTTTGTGTGAATGGCGGGGTTTTAATGTCGATTTCAAAATTGTGCATTGAATTAGATTTTAAATGGTGTCCAGACAGAGGCAGAGAAGTGGGGGGTGCGCAGACGCCACCTGGGGGCAGCAGGGACTCCCCCCCAAGAAGGTGGGGCAGGAAGAGCAGGCCTGTACAAGGCCCCACAGCTTACATGCCTGGGAAGGGGGGACTGTCCAGGAAGGGGAGAGCCCTCTTGACGGAGCCCCCCTCCCCATCACCTGGGGCTTAACCCTTCGCTCCCTGCCTTTCACGCCAGCCTGATCCCCAAAGTGGCGGGGCTGGCGAAGGGGGGTCTTTGGGCGTGTCTATGCCATCGCCCCCCAGCACAGGGGGAGGTGCCCTGCCCACCACACGTACTCTGGCCCCCTGACCCCCAAACCCGCCTCCGTGCCCCCAAGAGGGTCCACAGGGATTCCCATCCCTCCATCCATCTCTGGGTGGGCCTCTCCCCCCTGCTTCTACTTGTAGGTCCAGCAGGCGGTGGCCCAGCCCTGCCCCTTGCAGATCTCCTTGTGCTTGAGGAAGCAGCTCTGGACGCGGAACTTGCGCCCGCAGTCCTCGCAGGCGTACAGGTTGCCGCCGTGCGTCTTCATGTGCTCGGTCAGGTGGTGCTTCAGCTTGAACTTCTTGTTGCAGACGGAGCAGCCAAAGGGGCGCAGGCTGAAGGTCAGCATGATGTGGCGGTCCCGCTTGGGCTTGACCGCAAAGCGCTTCCCGCACAGGCAGCCAAACTTCTTGCCGTCGGGCGCAGACATCAGCTTGACGGGCGCGTGAACCACCTGCCCGTGCACGGCGTGCGCCAGGATCTCGTTGCCATGGAGGTCCACGGGCTTCCACGAACTCTCGGGGAAGGCCACCGAGTCCGCCTTTGTCGAGAAGCCGCCGCCAGGGCCGCTGGACGAGGATGCCGCCGGGGCGCCAGGGAGCAGGTAGCTGACCTCGCCGCTCTCCTGGATCTCGGCCGGGCACAGCCCCGACACGGCCAGCGGCCTGCCCAGAGACTTGAAGAAGCCAGCCTCCGACAGGCACGAGCTGCTGCCGGATCCGCCCAGCACCGAGGCCGAGGCGGCCGCCTCCTCAGCGTCAAAGCGCTCCTGCTTGATGTAGAAGACCTTGGGGGCCTCGTGGGCCGAGGCAAAGGGCGGCTCCTTGACTCGGCTCTCCTCGGCCTTGGCCGGCCCGTCGGTGGAGCCGCTGCAGATCTGCGCCTGGTGCTCCTCATCCTCCTCCTCCTCGTCCTCCTCCTCGTCAGGCGGCACGCGGATCTTCAGGACCTCGCCGTCGGGGCAGGTGCGCCGCCGCCGCCCAGGAGCCTCGGCTTCAGCCTCGTCCCTGGAGCCAAAGTAGTTGCTGCTGCTGGGCGACTGGCTCTCGCTGGCGCGGCTGGACCAAGGCCGGCAGGCGCCGCCCTCCAGCTCCTTGAGGATGCCTGAGCACTGGTCCACCACCTGCCACATCTGGAGCCCGCTGGCCACCAGGAGGTGGCTGGGCAGGGCCTCCAGGAGCAGCCTGAGGCGCCCCGAGTAGATGAGCTGCAGGAGGTTCTCGAAGGCGTCCGGCTTGATGACGCCGGGCAGCACGATGCAGTTGGTGTCGTGCAGGAGCAGCTTGTCGTGGAAGTAGGGCGAGGAGGCGGCCAGGACGCTCTTGTGCGCCTGGAAGACGCGGCCCTGGACGTGGATGGCGATGTCGCAGAACTTGCCCTCCAGCCGGTGCTTGTTGAGCGACTCCAGCAGGACGGCGGCGTAGTGAGGGAACTCAATCTGCACGCTGCGCGTCTCGGGCTCCATGGCCGCTGCAAGGAGGAGGGAGAGGGTGAGGGGCCAAGGGGGGAGGAGAGGGCACAGGGGGCTCCGCAGGCCAGGCGGGAGGGAGCCCAAGGGTCATCTAGCCCAACCCCCACAAGAGGCTTGCTTTATCAACTGTATTGCAGGGGGCTGGGCTCCTTTCCAAACCTTTCTCTCTCCTCTGCTGCTGCCTTGTCTCAGAAGCCTGGGCAGCCGCCCACCAGGGATTCCTGATGATACAAGGTGTTGGGATAAAAAACCATAAAACAACATTGTGATGCCCCCCTTTGGGAACGCTGCCTTCTGTAGGTGGCCACGGGAAGCCACAAGTTTGGCCAGGAGTTCCCTGTTTGACAGAAATCATATTTCTCTTTCGGAGGCTTCTGGCTGGACAAATTTTGGAGCCTCCTTGAGTCTGTTCATTTTCTAGTGCTGATTTGTGGGTTCATTTGTCTGTTTTACAGCACTGTTGCTGATATTTCACAGTGCTCCTAATTGTGTTCTGTGATTTGGAACAATGTGATTTGTTTATTTCTGTTAAAGTAAGCTCCTTTGAGCTTTCAGTAAACAAAAAATGGCATGTAGGCACATTCAATAATTTACACAGAGAGAGGAATTGGTAGGGACCTCGAGGGTCATCTTTTAAAATATTTTACTGCAAGCCGCCCAGAGTGGCTGGGGCAACCCTGTCAGATGGGAGGCACATAAGTAATAAAATCTTGTCCAGCCCCCTAGATAACCTTCAGGGTCCCTTCTGACCCGACATTTCTACGCTCCTCAGCTGCTGCTGCTGCTGCTGCCTGGCCTCCGGTGAAGCTCCAGGATCTCTCCAGCCACTGGAGCAGGACGGGGCAGGAGGAGAGTCCAGAATAGAATAAGGGGAGGGGTCTTCTTTTGCTGTTTACTTATTGACTTGTTTTCCTCTTGTATATTATGGTGTGAAACACCCTGAGATCTGAATGTGTTTTTTTTAATTCAGGAGTGTACGCCCGACAATGGAGGCGTTCCACAACCGAGGTTCCACTGTAATAATATGAATAATAAAAGCACCCTGCCTATCAGAGACGGAGGCGCCTTTGGGGCTCTCTTGGCTTCTCTCTTCTCGCCCCATCTTTCAAGGGGAATCTCTGCCACTTCATGTGCCTATATGCTCCCCCCCTTTCTTTCCTGAGATTTCCACTATTTACTTCCAGTAGCACCTTAAAGACCAACTAAGTTAGTTCTTGGTATGAGCTTTCGTGTGCATGCACACTTCTTCAGATACACACATACTGTACATACATACACACACACACACACACACACACACACATACATACAGTGTATCTGAAGAAGTGTGCATGCACACGAAAGCTCATACCAAGAACTAACTTAGTTGGTCTTTAAGGTGCTACTGGAAGGAATTTTTTTATTTTGACTCTGGGGTGTTAGCGGAAAAATCCGAGGGCTCCCTTGGACGAAAACAAAGACACCAACTAGGATTACTTGGAGCAAAACAGCAGCCTGTAGGCTTGGCCTTGATTGAACTGTTGCAACAGGGTGCTCCCCTCACTTGCAGGAGAGAGGAAGGACCCAGAACAATGGTGCGCAAGGCCTTATAAAGACTTTTGAAATTGCCACCCTGTAGACCAAGACCACCCCCTGGAACATCATACATACATCACAGAAGGGGTGTAACCTAAGACCACCCCTCAGATACATCACACCTACATCACAGACAAGGCAGTCCAAAATAGAATTTTTAATATTGTTTTTCTCCCTTTTTTGTTTATCTCCTGTCTGGCAGGTTCCTTGATTGGATTGCCTGGGGAGCCTGGCCAGTCTTTTGTAATGATAAATACTTAGTTCCTGGGCCAGGTCACAGGCTGACACCCTATTCAAACACAGACATACCCTTAAGACAGGATTTGTGAAGGAAAAGACAATGGGGAGGCTTTTCCGGTTTGACCTTGCAGAGAAAACATTTGCTCAGTTTAGGAACCAAAAAGGTTCCAGGCGTGTCTTCCTGTGCTGATCTATATATGTGCTTGGTTGGTACACTTATGAACATTATCATATATTTAAGAGCATAAAATTCCTATTACAGGGTTGCGGCAAATGTTATGTGCAAATGGCTTTAGATACCTCTTAGGTCCATATACCATATATTCAACCAAAAAACAGCGACAATTTGTTATTGACATAGGATGGACATATTGGCTGGACATATTCTTATGAAAATTATGGGGGGGCACATCTTTAAAGTTGTTAAATGTTACAAATATTATGCCTGAATGTATTCTTTCAACTTGACAGCTTAGGTAAGTTACCTAGCTTTAAAAAATCATAAAATCAACTCCTTTGCCATTTTCCTCTATTCCAACGCTATTTTGCCCTTGGAAAAGGGACTCCAGGAAGTGCCCAGAGGTGACAATTGCTGAGCTGATTGTTTACAGGTGATGGATGAAGTTTATTCTAGTACACCTGATTTGAAGGACATGCCAAATCCTGCCTGGCCTTCCTGGTTTGTGGATGGTAGCAGCTTTCTGGAGGGAGGCCAACGAAAAGCGGGGTACGCTGTAGTAGCCCTGGAAGGGGAAATCATTGAAGCCTCCCCACTTCCCCCTTCTTCATCCGCTCAGCTTGCACTACAGTTGGCTGAAGGCATAGACATTAATATATATACTGACTCAAAATATGCTTTTCTTACCCTGCATGCCCACAGAGCACTTTGGAAGGAGCGTGGCATGCTCACGTCAAAGGGGAGCCAGGTGCAGCACCCCCAAGCCCTTATGGATCTTTTAACTGCAGTATGGGCTCCCAGCCAAGTGGCTGTGATACATTGTTATGGACATCAAACTGGACTAAGTGATGCGGCCAGGGGCAATCGCCTAGCCGACAAAACAGCTAAACAAGCAGCTAGACAAGAGGCACCTGCTCTCTTCCTGGGATCCCTGATACCAGAGAAGATTGTGGATACTAGCCTTAGACCACCATACACCACACAGGAGCGACAAGTGGCAGAAGCTGAGAAGTTGGCAACTACTGATGAGGGATGGTATCTTACACCTGACAACTGCCTATGGGTGGCAGAGTCCCTAGCCCCCCAAGTTGTGCGTCGGTACCACGACTCCTGTCACGTGGGGCCCGATGCTCTGGCCAAAGATCTTGGGAGCAGTTACTATAGATCCAAGGTTAGCGTCTGAGGCCTGGAGGCGTTGTGTTCTCTGCCAGAAAAAGAATCCCAGAACAGGACCCTTACCTCCTTCCGGAATTCAACATCAAGGGACAGCTCCCATGGAGGACTTAATTATTGATTTCACTGAACTGCCCAGGTGTGGCTTATACCATGATCTCTTAGTGGCTGTCTGCACTTACACAGGAAGGGTGGAAGCTGGAAACTTCACACAGCCTACAGGCCTCAAAGCTCTGGGAAAGTTGAACGTATGAATAGGACTTTGAAAAACCAGCTGTCAAAACTAACCCAAGAAACGAACTAAAATTGGGTTAGCATGTTGCCTCTCGCATTGCTTCGCGTTCGAAGTATTCCCGCTAAGCATATTCATCTGAGTCCTTTTGAATTAATGTTTGCTAGGCCCCTGCCTTATGTGCAAATGATATCTCCACATTCAACTCATGATATGCATATTGAAAACTATTTGCAGTCTCTCTCGCGTGTGTTTTCTTCTCTCAACAGGTGGCAATTTGCCAGGACGCCTTGCTCCTTGGTTGAGCCCCTCCATTCGTTTTTACCGGGTGATGAGGTCTGGATACGTGATTGGGCCCAGACGCCGCTCCAGCCCTGTTGGAAAGGACCACACATCGTCTTACTTTCTACTCCCACGGCTGTTAAAGTCTCCGGCATAGCTCCTTGGATACATCATACCCGTGTAAAGAAGGCCTTCTCGGATTGGACTGTTACACCGCATCAACAAGAGCCGCTTCGACTCACCATTTCCAGACGTGCTCCAGACTGCACTCCAGCTCCTGCAACCAGCGTGGATTGAAAGGGGACATTTTCTTTCCTTTCCTTTTGCATAACTGAACTTTATTGAAGGTACCTGGGCCTGGTTTGCTTTACGCCACCCCTGCAGAGGGGGGTGTCTAGTGGGTCTTTTCTTTCAGCGTAATTACACCCCAGCCCGCTCTCTGGCACTTACCTAAGCCCCTCCCCGTGCATAAAATGGCTCAGATACGACTGTTGGTACCCGTGCTGGTATTTTTGTTGCCTTTGACCTTAGAAATGCCAATACCACTCACACTGACCAGACAACTGCTTCAATCGTGGGGGGCCCACCACACAAATAATAAGTGGGTTCAGGTTGCCGAGATGGTTGCGTTCTCTGCGAATTGGACCAATTGTGCCGTCTGCACCCTGGCCCCTGTAGATGCTCTGGGAGGAATGCCACTCCTCCCTGTGCCTTGGAATGAGTCCTTGGTCACAACTCCACTTGTTGCCTTCCAGCCTCTGGGCAACCATTCTTCTTTATGGAATCATTCTGTCCCTTTCCTGGTTCACCGGATCACTGGCTGCCTTTGTGTCAACAAATCGAATGACGCCAGTGACGCTCAGACCTATGTGGGCACTTCCCACTGTGATCGTACCTTCCCAGCCCCAACAAACATGCCTGAGTCCGAGACAGGAACTTTTTCTGGTTCCAATTTGACTGCATGCCTGGCCCGCTTGCTAACAGGCACCATATCTGCCCATGGTCAGGACGTTTACTGGGTGTGTGGCAGGAAGGCCTATCAAGGGCATCCTGATCAAATTTGCAGATGACACCAAACTGGGAGGGGTGGCTAACACCCCAGAGGACAGGATCACACTTCAAAACGACCTTGACAAATTAGAGAACTGGGCCAAAACAAACAAAATGAATTTTAACAGGGAGAAATGTAAAGTATTGCACTTGGGCAAAAGAAATGAGAAGCACAAATACAAGATGGGTGACACCTGGCTTGAGAGCAGTACATGTGAAAAGGATCTAGGAGTCTTGGTTGACCACAAACTTGACATGAGCCAACAGTGTGACGCGGCAGCTAAAAAAGCCAATGCAATTCTGGGCTGCATCAATAGGAGTATAGCATCTAGATCAAGGGAAGTAATAGTGCCACTGTATTCTGCTCTGGTCAGACCACACCTGGAGTACTGTGTCCAGTTCTGGGCACCACAATTCAAGAAGGACACTGACAAACTGGAACGTGTCCAGAGGAGGGCAACCAAAATGGTCAAAGGCCTGGAAACGATGCCTTATGAGGAACGGCTAAGGGAGCTGGGCGTGTTTAGCCTGAAGAAGAGGAGGTTAAGGGGTGATATGATAGCCATGTTCAAATATATAAAAGGATGTCACATAGAGGAGGGAGAAAGGTTGTTTTCTGCTGCTCCAGAGAAGCGGACACGGAGCAATGGATCCAAACTACAAGAAAGAAGATTCCACCTCAACATTAGGAAGAACTTCCTGACAGTAAGAGCTGTTCGACAGTGGAATTTGCTGCCAAGGAGTGTGGTGGAGTCTCCTACTTTGGAGGTCTTTAAGCAGAGGCTTGACAACCATATGTCAGGAGTGCTCTGATGGTGTTTCCTGCTTGGCAGGGGGTTGGACTCGATGGCCCTTGTGGTCTCTTCCAACTCTTCTATGATTCTATGCCCTCCCAAGAGGATGGTACGGGGTCTGTTTTCCAGCCTACTTAATACCCCCCATGTGGATTCCTGACCAGATTGCCTCTGCACTCCCTAGAAGGAGGCGTTTCGACTGACCTGGCAACAATTGCAGGTGGGAGTTCCCAGAATTGGGGCAAAAATCAGTGGCCTCCAGAAAGGATACTGGCCCATTATTCTCCAGCCTCATGGAATCGGGGAGAGAAAATCTCTGGGGCAAGGGGGCTGATCTAGAACTTGAACCGCGTAATCAGACTCCAGGCAGTGGTAGAGATTGTTGCTAACACAACAGCCACGGCCCTTAGGTTAATTGCCACGCAATTGGATGAGACACGCGTTTCTCTCAGTCCGCTTAGCGTTGGACTTTCTCCTGGCGCAATATGGCGGCTTTTGTGCAGCGTTAAATCTCACGGGTGGGGCCTGTTGCTTTAACATCTCTGATCATGGTGAAGCCATTCGCAATTTGGCAGCAGGACTTGAAACAGTGGCCCATATTCCTACCGAAACCTGGGAGGGATGGGACATGTCATGGCTTGACTGGTTGCCAAACCTAGGATGGGTAAAAGGCCTGTTTTTGCTGCTGCTTGGCCCACTGTTCATCTTGCTAATTTTTTGCTTTTCTGTACCTTGCCTGCTGCAATGCTTGCATACAATGACACGCAATATGATTTCACGCATGCTTTGCCCCCAGATTATAGCTCTGACCCGAGTATATCAGCCTGTGCCTTCCTGGGACGAGCCTTGGAGGCTGCCCAAAATTGAGAGGTGTGGAATGAAGGGGTAGTTAGGGTTACCCCAGAAAGCCCTAAAAACTGTTTGTGAATTCCCCCCCCCCCCAGCCAGGCCTCGGCGTACGCATTTTAAAACTGCATTTTCCTCTAAGACAAAAAGCATGAGCTAAGCAGTCCTCTCTGTAACAAAAACGCTGTAACAAACCTACAGCTGAGAACAGTAAAGCCTTTCGCTTCCCAGATCCAAGATAACCTTGTCCTGGTACATTGACTTGCAACATACTTCCGGGAACAGAGTCAGAGAACGAAAAGCAACATTTCTATGTAAGAATCTGTGAAGGGGGAGAGGGAAGGAGGGGCTTTGGAGAACAGGATAAAAACCTGATGTAAAATACTTTTTGCTGCGGCCTGTCTTTTGTGAACTGAATCACACAGGTGCCTCTGCCCCCCCCCCCCATGGCAGAATAAAACACTCTTTCTCTGGATTAACCCCTTGGTGTCGTTTGGCTCCTTTTGTCTCTGCTCGGGTGCAACAATTTTTCCTACCCATGGATTAAAAAGGCTACATACCAAGGAGAGCCTAATCCCATCCCCAAACTTGCCAAGGGGCCAGACATGCAAAGGAAGTTCTGTTTTACTTTGGGTGGTGGGACTTCAGAAGTGTTTGCCTATGCTAATCTAACACCTGGGTCTTGCCCTGACATGTCTGCTTATGCTGATGTTGTACCAAGGACTTGTCTGGACATGTTTGCCAAGGTTAACCCCTCCCCTTTGAACTGTATTCTGGGATATGGTGGGAAAGTTTTAAAAAGTCGCCACCCCATCCTCGGGGTTCCAAATTCCTCTTTGACCCTGTTGCGCAATAAACTTTGGTCTACAGCTATTTGCTCCGGTTGGTGGCTGGACTCCTCCTTTATTCTGGCTCTGCCCGACCGGTTGGGGGACTGAGCAGCCTCCCACCTAGATTCTTCCGTAACAGTATGTTGTTTGTTACTATGGTGTGTATTTTTGCTTGGATGAACCCCCCAACTCACAAACAAGCCCTGACACAACCAGCATGTTTTTCTCCTCTGAAACACAGCTAAACTTTTATCTCTTCGTACATAAGAACATAATAGCCTGTTCAGGAGTCTCTGGCGAGGTGCTGTGGCAGCTTTTTGCAGGAAGGAGTTCAACAGGAGTAGCCCATCTTTCCTGGCGGGCCATTTCTGCATGTTTTGGCCTTGCTAGCAAAGCTGTAGCACCCTGCTTGTGGTTAACGCTTAGCTGGAATGAAATATTCAACGCAGCAATAGAGAAATTAAAATAATTATTTATTTGTCAGACAAATAAATGAGAGGCACAGTGGTATATGGTTACCAAGCTCTGGCCTGGCTCCTGCCATTATGGCCAGCCCTTATATTCCCTTAATCCAGCCCCCTTTGCTCCTCCTGTGGCTGCCTCTGTCCAATCAGCCTAGTTGGATTTCCTATTGGCTGATTGCTATATCCAATCCTAAAAGATACACCCACATCCTCCTGTCCTTATATGGAACACAAACAGCTATATATTGTTACATCTATAAATGACAAATAAGTAGTAATATATCTTACATGTGTCTCAACAAGGAATCTTAATTACCAGCTCACCTCTTGCCCTCCCTGCCCTATTGCCTTCTAAAACAAATGGTTAATCTTAAATTTTTATCTTAAACATATGTCAAGGATCTTGAGTTTCACATCAACATTGAAAGATATCCTTCATTTGAAGGTTTCTAAACAAATGTCTGACAGCTAATATATCTGGACAGCATTTGATGGCGTCTTCCTGTCTGGCAGGGGGGCTAAACTGCTGGCTGACTTAATTCCAGGATAAATACAACTCTTCTAGCATTTGTTAAATCCTTTGCATAATTACATTTAAGCCAATATACTTAATACACAACACAGGTAGCCTCCTAAAAGGAATAAGGCCTTTTTTAAAGTAGAGAGAGAAAGAAAAAAAAAGAACTCAGTTTAAAACAGTTTCAGAAGAAACCTCTTCAGTTTACATCCCCCCCCCCTTCTCCAGCCAGTTGCTTTGTTTCCATTAGCTCTTCCCAAACTCTCTCAGTTTAAGAAAGAAACAGTTTTAAAAAGACTTCCCAAAAAAAGCCTCTCTTTCTCTGTCAGCTAGATGCTTTTCCCCATTTGCCTCTGGCCTTAGAAAATACAGCTCAAGGTTTAAGAGAGGCCCATGGTATCATTTTACTATTTGCCCATTCCTAATTATATTTATCTCTGCCTTTGTTATCTTCTGTAACATGTAGGGTCAGTGTCATTACTCAGTCTGTATTTTCAGCTTTTACGACTTTGAGAATTGTTTTCTGCTATCAATCAAAGGGGGGGGCCCCTTGTCTTAGGAGAATGGCCAAGGTTTTCTCTGCCTGGCATGAAACATTTGAAAATCTACTTTTGAAAATCTAAGCCCTCTTTAATATACAAGTCCTGATCAAACATTAATAAAATGTAGGCTTATGCCTGATGCCTCATTCCCCCCTTTCAAGCTCAAGGACCTTCATCCCAAGTGTCCTTGATAGCTTGACCTTCATCATATTCCTGAGGTAAAGCTCTGTATAGGGCCATGATATGAGGTAGAGTTTCATTTGAAACCATCTTGCTAATTGTACTTCTAAAACATGAAATGATACATGGCATCATACATAAAACCATTACCACTACTGTCAAGAAAAACAAGCAAGACAATAGTATCCCTTTGAGTCCTGTGACATTAGGTAACCAATTGGTGAGCCATCCCATATCCCATCCTTCCCATGTTTGTACTGGGACATGTGCTATATTTTCCATCTTTGTGGCCAACACACGGATTGCCTCACCATTATCTGAAATGTTAAAGCAACAGGCATTCCCTGTCAAGTTCAAGACTCCACATAGGCCTCCCTGCTTGGCAAGTACATAATCCATTCCCATTTTCAGCTGCAAAATGGCGGCTCTACTTTCATCCAACTGTTGTGCAATAAGTCTCAAACTCTTGGCCGTTGCATTGGTTACAAGTTCCACTACTGCTTGCAATCGAATTATTCTGTTTAGATTATAAATAGGATCCCGTGCCCCTTGTATGAGCTCACCAGGATTCCAGGAGGCAGGATCATAATAGGCTATAATGCGCTCTGGTGGCCAATCATCAGTACCGCTCCAACTTTGGGTACTTCCTCCTGCTATATGAGAAATATCAGCGTTTCTTCGTGTACGCTTGGCCAAATTAGTGGGCATAATCCACATTGGTGGCAATACCCATCCCAGAAAACAAGTCCCACTCCATTTGGAGGGGAGTTTCTTGTATGCCCATTCTCCACATATCCACCACAACCATCGTGTCTGAGGTCTTTGGTACGTGGAGTACAGAAGGCGGAATAGCAAAAGAGGTAGAGAGTTCACAGTGCAGTATGTTAGATTGCCTTTTTCTGTCACAGTTATGTTCCATACCACTTTCCATGCATGAATAAAAGGAGGTGCACAGGGCAAGGCATCCCGAGTTCGATAGGTAGTATCGTGTGCCCAGGTATTCTTAATATTATCCCAAGTATAGTGACAATGAGAAGAGCCTATCATGGTAGAATCAGCTGCATCTGATGATCTATGTACACAGAATTCCCCTTGTACAGGTATAACTCGTAATGGTTTAGTTGAGTTCCATCCGGGGAAATTCTGTACTTCTGTTTGTTGTGGTATTTCGCTTACCATACCAATGGCATCTAATGGTATCGGTAATAAGGGCATTCCTCCCTCTGAATCATCTGGCCCGAGAGAGCAAACAAGGCAATTGGTCCTATTTGCAACATTGGCTACCATTTCAGCTAAACCTACCCACATATTGTGGTCATGGTGGAATCCATATTTAGTCAATTTGGCCAGATTCAAGGACCCTTCCCCTTCCCAAGGGATCAGGATTAATAATAGAATCATGTTGATGTCTAGCATATGCATTCCTTCCACAAAAGATTACCTTATTGTGATAGCAAATAAATATTAGTCCCAATATAATTCCCCCAGTGACAGGAATGGGGAACCACCAAGACCAAAACATATATCCCGAGGATCCCCAATGAGTAATATCTCTGATAATTGTTCCACAAGGGGGTGGGCAGTCAATTAATTGTGGGGCAGTCAATCAATTGTATAAGAGAATCTTTCCTTTCACAATCGCTGGTTCAGATGCTCCTCAAGCTTCAGGCGTGCGCAGGTCAGCCAGCTTCCAGGTTGTGGCTGCAGCAGGCCGGTCGTCAAATGTTGCCCGTGACCTAGCCCGTTCCCGGTAGGGCTAGATACAGGGGTTTTTGGAGAGAGTCAGTTTAAGAGGATTAGAGGGGTCACCTTTGCACGTCCAACTGCCTTCGGACTTCTTCAAACGGGAGTGATGAATCCAGGGGGTCACCTCAGCTACCTTCACCGCTGTTGGAGTAGAGAGCAAGACGGTGTAAGGTCCACGCCACTTAGGTGCAAGTGGATCACGTTTCCACTCTTTCACCCATACGCTATCGCCAGCCTGGAACTGATGAATCGGCTCGGCAATGCTGCACGGCGTGCGCTCGAGGGCCCACCTGTTAAGAGAAACAAAAACACGGGAGAGAGATTGCACTTGTCCCTGTGTCACATGGTCTCCTATTTGTTTAAGATCAGCTGAAATATC
Organism: Podarcis bocagei; assembly: GCF_964188305.1. Classification (NCBI taxonomy): domain Eukaryota; kingdom Metazoa; phylum Chordata; class Lepidosauria; order Squamata; family Lacertidae; genus Podarcis; species Podarcis bocagei. Next base: position 62,264,991 of record NC_138131.1, read on the forward strand.
CTGAACAAAGGAGGGCGGTCTCCCATACAGGAGCTCAAAAGGTGACAACTTAAGTCTTTTTGTGGGTGCACACCGAACACGAAACAGTGTTATGGGTAACACATCTACCCATCCCAATCCCGTTTCCTGGGTTAATTTTGCCAATTGGGTTTTCAGAGTCCGATTCATTCTTTCAGTTTTCCCTGAACTCTGAGGCCTATAGGCTGCATGCAGTCTCCATTTCACTTGTAGGACTCGACATACTTCTTGTACTACTTGATCAATGAACGCTGGCCCATTGTCACTTCCAATGCATCTAGGTAATCCAAACCTCGGGATCAATTCAGTGAGGAGTCTCTTAGTTACCTCTCGTGCCTTTTCAGTTCGGGTGGGAAAAGCTTCAACCCATCCGGTAAGAGTATCTACAAACACAAGGAGATACTTGAATCCCTTAGAAGGGACCAGCTCTGTGAAGTCCACAATTAGGCTTTCCATGGGGACATATCCCACATGTTGGATTCCAGGAGGTTGTACCGGTCCCTGCCTGGGATTGTTTTTAGCACAAAGAACACATTTCTGTGAAATGCAAGTTGCTAATTGTGATAGGTTAATAATATACAACTTCCGACTGAGACTCTCTCTGGTTGCAGTACCGCCAAGGTGAGTAGATTCATGATAATTTCTTACAATTGTGCCTGCTAGATGATGAGGTACATAAATCCTATTGTCTGGCAGGATCATCCAACCGTCCTTCACAACTGCTCCTTCCTGTTCAGCCCACTTCCTCTCTTCTGGGGTATAGTGAGGTTTAACTTCTTCTGGAACTACCTCGGGTATGAGGGCTGCTATAAATCCTCCCACAGGCTTTTGGGCTGCCTCTCGAGCTGCTTTGTCAGCAGCATGATTTCCTCTGGTTATTGGATCCCTTCCTCGTCCATGACCTTTGCAGTGCATTACAGCAATCTGTTCTGGAGCCCATACTGCTTCTAACAGGGTTTCTACTTCAGGTCCATATTTCAAGGCTTTCCCGTGGGCTCCTATTAGACCTCTTTCTTTCCATAGAGCACCATGTGCATGCAGGGTTAAGAAGGCATATTTAGAATCAGTATAGATGTTTGCCTTACATCCGGCTGCCAATTGCAGAGCTCTAGTTAAACCTATAAGTTCAGCTTTTTGTGCCGAGGTGCCAGCAGGCAAAGCTTCAGCTTCCACAACTTCCTCATTGGTGACCACAGCATATCCTGCTCGTCTGGCACCTTCATGCAGGTAACTGCTACCATCAGTATAATATACAACATCTGGATTTTTCAATGGTTCATCTTTCAGATCGGGTCTACTGGAATAAACTTCATCCATTATTTGGAGACAATCATGTGATTCTTCATCATCTACCTCTGGTAGGGGCAGCAAAGTCGCTGGATTGAGCATATTCACTACTCGTAGATGAATCCTGGGATTTTCACACAATAGGCCTTGGTACCTAGCCATCCTTGGGTTCGTTAGCCAATAACTACCCTTATATTCCATGAGTGTCAGAACAGCATGAGGTACATTCACATACATCGTCTGGCCGAAGGTAAATTTATCAGCTTCTTTGACAAGGCTGGCAGTGGCCGCTACTGCCCTTAGGCATGGAGGCCATCCTTTTGCTACTGAGTCCAATTGTTTTGACAAATAAGCTACTGGACGGTTCCAACTTCCTAATCTCTGGGTCAGGACTGCCGCTGCAATCCCATTCTGTTCATGTACATACAGCTGAAAGGGTTTTTCCGAATTAGGCAGTCCAAGGGCTGGGGCCTCCATAAGTCGTTGTTTGATAACTAAAAAGGCTTGTTGCTGCTCAGGTCCCCATACGAATGGGTCCTTTTCTGCACCTCGAGTGCTTTCATGTAAGGGTTTGGCCAGACTGCTGAAATCAGGTATCCATAGTCTACAAAACCCTGCTGTTCCCAGGAATCCTCTGAGTTGTTTCCTTGTGGTAGGTTCCTTGATAAGGCAAATAGCTTCTTTCCTCTCTGGCCTCAATGCTCGTTGTTGGTGTGAGATGTCAAAGCCCAAATATTTGACCTTTTCTAAACATAACTGTGCCTTTTTCTGGGAAACTCGGTAGCCAGCTTGCCAGAGCAAGTGGAGCAGTTCCTCTGTACCTTCTTTACAGGTATCAAAATCCTTTGCTGCTAGTATAAGGTCATCTACATATTGCAGAACCACCTTTTCTCCAGGTATTGAGGGGTAACTTGTTAGATCCTTCGCCAAGGCAGTGCCAAATAAAGTTGGGGAATTTTTGAATCCCTGGGGCAATCTCGTCCAGGTTAGCTGGCCTTTTGTTCCTGTCAAAGGGTCTTCCCACTGGAAGGCAAATATAGGTTGGCTCTGTGGTGCCAGCCGGCAACAGAAGAATGCATCTTTCAAGTCCAATACAGTAAAAAATGTTGCTTCTGGTGGGATCAAACTCAGCAGGGTGTATGGGTTTGGTACATTTGGGTGCAAGGTCTCGATAGCCTGGTTTACGAGCCTCAAGTCCTGCACTGGCCTGTATTCATCTGTCCCAGGTTTTCGAACAGGCAAAAGGGGTGTGTTCCATTCTGATTGGCAGGGCTTAAGCAGACCATATTTTAATAGGCGGTCCAAATGTTTCTGGATGCCCTCTGCTGCTCGCCGGGGTAAAGGATATTGCTTTACAGATACAGGGGTAGCCATAGGTTTTAAGGTTACTACAATTGGAGCTATATTCTTGGCCATTCCTGGTGGGCTATTTTCGGCCCATACTCCTGGTGGCACCTGTAGAGTTCGGAGGAGCTTGTTTAACTCTGTATCCAATGTGGGTTGGACTTGCAGGGCTGACATTAGGCGCCATGATTGTTCCTTAGGTACTGAGAGGGAAATTATTCCTGCTGCCTTTGATGGCAGTTTCATTTCTGGACCTCGAGGAGTGAAGGTGATTTGGGCCTGCAATTTGGACAGCATATCTCTACCTAAGAGAGGTATTGGACACTCAGGTATATACAAAAACTGATGGGTTAAACGATGTCCCCCAATCTGGCATTCCAAAGGTTGGAGGAAAGACCTCTTAGCTGACTGACCAGTGGCACTTTTAATGACTACACTTTTGGATGCCTTTTTCTGCAATAGTTCTGGGAGTACTGAGTATTCAGCCCCAGTATCAATCATAAAGTCTATTAAATGGCTTCCTAATTGGATCGTGACCGTGGGCTCCTGGAAGCCTAACTTTATGGAGTCCGGTCTTTCCTAGTCTTGGGTAAAATCCTCCTCTGCCAGTCCAATGACATTGTCCCTACTCCGTCCTTGTCCAGGTCTCTGATATCTTCCATCTCGGATCATTCCCCGTCCCCGTCCCTGGTTTCTTGGGCCGGAGCCTGGGCCTGGGCCTGGGCGTACTTCTTCCAACCTCAGGGGTTCAGGACACTCCCGCTTCCAATGACCCTCCTTCTTGCAATTTGCACATTGATTCCTTCCCAGTGGTGGATTCCTTCCCCGCCCTCTTCCTCCATTTAAGGGGCGGTAGTCTTGCTTCACTGCTGTGGCTAGCATTACCATCTTTTCCTTCTGCCACTTCTTCTTCTCTTGTTTCTCAGCCTCATCCCTATAAACTCGGCGTGCAATGGCCATAATTTGGCTCATCAGCATCCCTTCCCATCCTTCGGATTTCTGAATTTTCTTACGAATGTCAGAAGCGCACTGGGCCACAAATGTAGCAGTAATCATTCTGCTGTTTTCAGGGGCTTCAGGGTCAAAAGGAGTCCATATACGATAGGCTTCTTGCAGCCTCTCTAAAAAGTCTCCTGGACTCTCATTTGGTTTCTGTTCTACTTCTGAGACTTTAGACATATTAGTGGGCTTCTGGCATGCCCTGCGGATACCTTGCACAAGCGTCTGGCGGTAGGTGGTAAGTCTGGCCAGGTGAATTACATTGTTTGGATCCCAATTAGGATCTTCCAAGGGAAAGTTGTCTTGGAGATGACGGTCAATATTATAAATATTTCCCACTCTGGCCTGCTCACGCAAATATATCTGTGCCTTTTCAATTATGTCTCTCCTTTCCTCAGTGGTGAACAGAGTATTCAGGAGCTGGCGGCAATCTGTCCAAGTAGGACTATGAGTATTTATTATTGAAGTCACCAAGTCCATCATAGCCTGAGGTTTTTCTGCAAAAGATGGGGTGTGTGTTTTCCAATTCATCAGATCTGTAGTCGTGAATGGAATATATTGCAGGGTCGAAGTTCGAGGTGGCCGTGGTCCGAGTTGCCCGTTAACCAGCACAGGCTCCTCAAGTGCATCAAATACTCTTCTGAGAGGGGCTACTACGTGATCTTTCTCTTCGCCTTGCTCTAGGGGCCTCAAATCATAGGGGATGGTATTTGTCCCAAGGCGTTCTTTTAGCAGCCTTATACGCCTGGCTGTATTGCTTGCTGACCGATTAAGGTCTCCCTGTAACTTCTGTAATAATTCTCTAGGACTTGGATGTACAGGGGTTTGGGGTAGGCAATCAGTTGTTTCACTAAAAGAGACTGTAGATGGAGTTCTACTGGGACTCACAGATGGAATAACCACTTCTGCTTGGGCTTTATTATAGGCCTCCAATGCCTCCTGAAGATATTTATCATAATCTATCAAGGAATCAAGTTCTGTGACTCCAGCCCCATTATTCATTCCACTTTCTTGCCTTGGGGTTACAACTGGTGGAGTGTTTGGATTAGGCTCCCTTCGGTGTGGAGCATAGGGTGGAGGTGGAAGCAGCTCTTCCTCTGGTCCCTCAAAAATGGGTTTGAGTTTATTTGGCAAGATTCCTTTCCTAGCTTCGGCTTTTACAGCCAATAATTTGCATCGTTTGACTTTGCATTCCCTTATCCATGGAGGATTTTTATTTAATGTGCTCAGCCAGGAATCTATATATGAAAATTGTTCTGGGCACCCTCCAATTTCTTTGGCGATGTTAGACCAAAGTTTGCTTACTAAATTTATATCAAAGGTTCCTTGAGATGGCCATTCAGTATTTTGCTTCGGCCACTCTAATTCACATAACGTTCTCAGGCGCTCTGGCGTCATTTTGACTCCATACGCCCCTGAGAAGGCTTTCTTAAAATTATTTAACATACATTCAAGAGGTGTATTTTCCCCTTTTGAACCCCCAACTCCCATTGTATGGCCCTGTGAAGTATCCACTCAGTCACTCACACACACGCTTCGTGGGTTTCCTTGCCCAGATGGAGTCGCCTCACTGGGAACCGAAGTACTGCCCACTCCACACTCAGGTCAGCTACAGATTGCTCTGTACTTTCTCACACATACAATGCGTTAGATACTTCACCACACACTACCTCCCATTCTTCCCTTTTCCCCCACCAGATCACCATCTGATGTATCCAACCACCTAGCGTACTCAGTTCCCACTTACTGAGACGCAGAAGTTTGATCAAGACTTCTCTTCCTCCCAATTAATTGGAGGGCCAAAAATCCCTTTGTGCACTTACCCCTGGTTGGTTCCGTTTCCCCCCCGGTCCGTCGCCGCCAGTGAGCAGGGTATCAGACAGACGAGACTTCTGCGTTCCCCCTGGAAAAATTTACCAGTGCGCGCTTGGGTAAGCAGTTTAGAGATCCTCTCTCTTGTACCCTGCTCAGTAGAGCGAAGGGGCTGCGTTCCAGCAGACCACTTATCCGAGTCACAGGAGCACCATAAAATGTAGCACCCTGCTTGTGGTTAACGCTTAGCTGGAATGAAATATTCAACGCAGCAATAGAGAAATTAAAATAATTATTTATTTGTCAGACAAATAAATGAGAGGCACAGTGGTATATGGTTACCAAGCTCTGGCCTGGCTCCTGCCATTATGGCCAGCCCTTATATTCCCTTAATCCAGCCCCCTTTGCTCCTCCTGTGGCTGCCTCTGTCCAATCAGCCTAGTTGGATTTCCTATTGGCTGATTGCTATATCCAATCCTAAAAGATACACCCACATCCTCCTGTCCTTATATGGAACACAAACAGCTATATATTGTTACATCTATAAATGACAAATAAGTAGTAATATATCTTACATGTGTCTCAACAAGGAATCTTAATTACCAGCTCACCTCTTGCCCTCCCTGCCCTATTGCCTTCTAAAACAAATGGTTAATCTTAAATTTTTATCTTAAACATATGTCAAGGATCTTGAGTTTCACATCAACATTGAAAGATATCCTTCATTTGAAGGTTTCTAAACAAATGTCTGACAGCTAATATATCTGGACAGCATTTGATGGCGTCTTCCTGTCTGGCAGGGGGGCTAAACTGCTGGCTGACTTAATTCCAGGATAAATACAACTCTTCTAGCATTTGTTAAATCCTTTGCATAATTACATTTAAGCCAATATACTTAATACACAACACAGGTAGCCTCCTAAAAGGAATAAGGCCTTTTTTAAAGTAGAGAGAGAAAGAAAAAAAAAGAACTCAGTTTAAAACAGTTTCAGAAGAAACCTCTTCAGTTTACATCCCCCCCCCCTTCTCCAGCCAGTTGCTTTGTTTCCATTAGCTCTTCCCAAACTCTCTCAGTTTAAGAAAGAAACAGTTTTAAAAAGACTTCCCAAAAAAAGCCTCTCTTTCTCTGTCAGCTAGATGCTTTTCCCCATTTGCCTCTGGCCTTAGAAAATACAGCTCAAGGTTTAAGAGAGGCCCATGGTATCATTTTACTATTTGCCCATTCCTAATTATATTTATCTCTGCCTTTGTTATCTTCTGTAACATGTAGGGTCAGTGTCATTACTCAGTCTGTATTTTCAGCTTTTACGACTTTGAGAATTGTTTTCTGCTATCAATCAAAGGGGGGGGGCCCTTGTCTTAGGAGAATGGCCAAGGTTTTCTCTGCCTGGCATGAAACATTTGAAAATCTACTTTTGAAAATCTAAGCCCTCTTTAATATACAAGTCCTGATCAAACATTAATAAAATGTAGGCTTATGCCTGATGCCTCAAAGCCACATCATGCAAGAGTTGGTTGCTGAGAGCCCTTGAAGCCTCCTCAGACCACAAGGGTCTTACGGTTACCTACAAGGCTTTCCTGCCTCAGCCACAGTTAAAGTCCTCCCGTTGCCACAGGATCCTTTCCAGAAGGGCCAAACTCAAGCTCAAGCCACCTATTTCCCTTACCCCTGAAGAAGAAGAAGAAGAAGAAGAAGAAGAAGAAGAAGAAGAAGAAGAAGAAGAAGAAGAAGAGGGGGAGGAAGAGGAGGAGTTTGGATTTGATATCCTGCTTTATCACTACCAGAAGGAGTCTCAAAGTGGCTAACAATCTCCTTTCCCTTCCTCCCCCACCAGAAACCCTCTGTGAGGTGAGTGGGGCTGAGAGACTTCAGAGAAGGGTGACTGGCCCAAGGTCACCCAGCAGCTGCATGTGGAGGAGCGGAGACACGAACCCGGTTCCCCAGATTACGAGTCCACTGCTCTTAACCACTACACCACACAGGCCACTGCACTGCTGCCAACGAAAGGGCAGGGAGGCTTGAGAGGGAGGAGACGCCCTGAAGTGGAGCCTGGGCACGCAGCTCACCGGAGGAAGACAGCAGAAAAAGCCAAATTCAGCAGTGGAAGAAGAAAATTTCAGAATATAAATGCAGAAATATAAACATTTATTACAAAAAAAGTATCATGACTTTAGAAGACAAAAGAGTAAGAATGGGAGTCGCTATCCGAGACGCAGAAAGACCAGCCGCCTCCGCCGCCCTCACTTCCTCTTTGTCGCTGTGCCAATGACACAGTCATTCACCTGCAAGGCAAGACCGGGCAGATTTGGGGGGCCAGAAACTGGTCCCCACAGCTGCTGCTGCCGCCACCTCCTCCATCCAGCTGCGGTCAGGATGCCCCTTCCGCAGAGGAGATTCTGCAAGCAGCCCAGAGAAAGGGACACCCCCGCCCCCCCCCCAGCCGGATGCTGCAGCCACTTACCTTTCTGGCAAAGCGAAGGGAATTGAGGGACTCGGCAAAGTTCTCCTCCGAGGGCGAGATGTTAACAAACATCAGCCTGGGGGGAAAGGCCAGAGGAGAGGGTGAGGAGAAACAGAGGCTGCCTCAAGGGGGGTGCATGGCCCCCCTGTCAGAGACCTCTGGGTTGAAAGGGGTCATCTAGCCCAACCCCCTGCGTTCCTGGCAGGACAGCGCAGACCAGGCCTCAAAGGGGAGGGGGAGCCATCAACTCCCTCCTTGCCGACTCACATCTTGGAATTGCCGCCTAAGGAGTTCTGGAGGAGGTAGGTCAGCTTGCTGTTCCGGTAGGGCACATGGGCCTCCTGCAAGGGGGCAAAGGAAGCGGACAAGGATGGGTGCAGGAGGGGGAAATGTGTGGGGACCCTCCTCCCCACTTAGGGCAGGCCGGTTCCGCCAGCATCATGAGGCTGTCCCATTCCCGATTGAATTGTAGAGTTGGAAGGAATCACAGCTCTAGAGCCCCCGATAGGTGGGCACCCCACACGTGAGACAGTGCTGGACGCCACATCCTCACCCTCGCAGAAGACCAGCGCACTGCGGGAGGCGGGCTGTGGGGCTGCAAAGGGCTGCCCCATGGCTGGCCAGGACTCCCCCCCCCCCGGAGGCACACGCGACCCCCCTCTCCCGCCTACCTTGTTGCTGAGGGCGGTGATGACCAGGCCCAGGTTGGAGAGGCTGCTGTTGATGGCCTGGGTCTCCTTGAGGCGGTCGCCGGTGGAGAGGGACCTGTCCAGGCGCTCGCTGCCAGCCAGGTCCACCAAGCTCAGCACGGCTGCGGGGGGGGGGGGGGACAAAGGAGGGGTGAGGGTGGAGGGAGAAGGGGGGGGTGCTGGGGACCAGGGACCCACAGAGGGCCTGGCCTAGAAGAGGAGGGAGAGCAAGGGAGCGCCTCTGGGCCAGGGCAGGGACAGAGGCCTCCGGCGAAGGGGGTCGTGGGGCCGGCCACACTCACAGGAGGTGTGCAGCTCCCGGTTGGGGTTGTGGCCCTCGATGCGCAGCTGGAAGAGGCTGTGGCTGCGGGAAGAGCGCTCGTTGAGATTCGTCTTGGCCACTGAGCGGTTGGCTTTGGCTCTCTGGAGCAGCTTCAGGACCTGAAGGGGCAAGCGGGGGGCAGGAGGCGGAGAATGGCGGTCGGAAGGGACCCCAGAGATCCTCTGGCCCTAGCCAGCCCCAGGCAAACAGCGTGAAGAGGCTAGCCGGGCACATTCCCCCCCCCCCGGCTATTGGCTACTTGCGACCAGACTGAGATGCCCGGGCGCCCGATGGCGTTGGACATCACCGCCTGGAGGGGAAGCCTGGGAATCCTCGGAGCAAGACTCTTTCCACACACGAGGACCTCGTCCTATAGAATTCTATCCGTTACACAATCAGAATGAGTATCAGGAACCAAAACGGTTTCTCTCAGCAGCCTGAGCAGGAGCAGTGAACAATGGCAGCTCCTTGTTCTCACCTGACTTCACTCCCCCGCTGCCCCCACTGCCCCACGCTCAGCTGCAAAGAATATTCTTATATTCTGAATGTACAGTTAAGAAAGAGAAGTTGGAATAGGCCAAGATATGTGGACTGCCCCAATCCCAGCTCAAGGTGGTCATCTGAACTGGCCAGATGTTTAACTGAGAATCAGTCAGTCAGTCAGGCCATCATTTGAAAAATAAGACTTTAGAACGCCTGGCCCCAAAATGGCAACGAGACATCCCATTTGGGTGAGTTTAAGCTTGGTTTAAGGAGCCGCTTGGTGCCTAGCCTCTACACTGGAGTTTCTACCATTGCCTGCAAATAGAAAGGGAAGCATGGGGGGGGGGGGAGTTCTTCCTCTGGGAACTCTAGGGCAGGCAGAAGCCCCATAAGGAGCCGAGGGGCCAAGACCCAGGTGATCTGAGCTCTCCAGACAGGCAGGATGGCTCAGGCCTTCATGCAGAAGCCTCTCAGAGAACGGCACAGTCGGAGGGGAGCCCCCAGGGTCATCTAGCCCAACCCCAGATTCCTCCCTCTGCTCCTCCCCTCAGAGGCTTTGGATGCAGACACACTCTGGCTGCCTTGTCCCCAGACCAAGGCCCTAAAACGGGTCACAATGGGGCTGGTTCTCTGGCTTCTGCCTCTCCTCCACCCCTTGCAAGCAGGCTGGTGGCCGGACACAGTGCAGAGAGCGGGAGAAGAGTAGTGTTGGAAGGGGACCCCCAAGGGTCATCTACCCGACCCCCTGCACCGCTGGAACCCCCCAGGAAAATCCCAGACAGACAGCTGCCCCCCCCCACCGCGGTACCTCTTGCTCCGAAGCAACGGGGACGTAGCAGAGGTTGGGAACGTGCAGCTCCTCCGTGCATTGGCTCACTCGCCGGATCTCCAGCTCAGAGCCCTGCTCAGGGCGCAACACCAGCAGGTCCCGCAGAGACTCATTGTAGATCTCCAGGAAGTTGGCAGTGAAATGGTACTGGGAGGAGACAGGCAGAGGGGCAGGATCAGACCAGGGAAGGCGGCTGGGGTGGCGCGTGCCCAGCCAGCACATCGCTCCCAGCTCAGACTCGGGGACCAACTGGCATGGCTATTCCAAGAGGAGGCTTCCAAAGGTGAGGCCCAGGAGTTCAGACAGGCCAGCCCTCGGGTGTTCAGGGGATCTTGTGAGGCTGAACGGAAGGCCCTGCAGAAAAACACTGGCGGTCTCACCATCCTGTGGGGTGGGTGAGGGTGAAGGAGGCAGCCCTCTCTCACCAGCGCCCTCTCTGGGAGCTCCCAAGCCCAGTGCGAAACCCCCCTGGCAATTGCAGCATGGCGAGTGAATGCAGCGGGGGTCTCCACCCCCTTTGGACACCTGCATCCGCTTTCCCTCTCTGCCCCCACCTTCCAGCCTTTGGCCTCCATCTCCCGGGCTTTCCTGAAGATCTGCTGCACTGCGCGGGGGATCATGCCGGCCGTGGAAGGGTCCTGGCAGTCGGGGCCCTCCATGGTGTACGTCTTGCCGCTCCCCGTCTGCCCGTAGGCAAAGATGCAGACGTGGTAGCCGTCCAAGGCCGACTGCGGGGAGGAAGGGAAGCCGTCAGGCTGGCGTCCACCAGACCCCACCTGCCCCCGGAGGGGGAGAGCCGCCCTATGTGGAATTTCCAGACCATCCTTCAGCCACGACTCACAGGACAAACCAGCCAAATCAGCCAGGGAATCATCCTCACGATCATCATCATCATACAGTGGCACCTTGGTTGTCGAACCGAGTCCGTTCAAAAACTAAGGCTGCCAAAGAATGTTGGGGAGTTGGAACACTTACTTCCAGGTTTTCAGCGTTCAGGGGCCAAAGTGTACGAGTACCAAGGTGTTTGAGGGCCAAGATACGACTGTACCATGCTCAACATAATAACAAACTAGAAGAACTGGGCCGCTTCCCCCCTTAATGTATTTATTCTATATATTTATTTGATTGATTTATGTGCTCTTCAGGGTGGTTGACAGAATAATATGCTTTTCCTTACCTGCACAAGCAGAGAGATCTCCTCAAAGACCTCCTCCTGGGAGCTGGACGGAGGGAAGACCTGGTCAAAGTTGAACTCATAGACAATGTCCTCTTTTCGCTCCCGACCAACGTGGGACTGGCAGAGAATCAAAGAATTGCAGAGTTGGAAGACCCACGAGGCTCATCTAGTCCACCCCCAAGCAAGACTTGAACCCACAACTCTGAGATTATGAGCCTCTACCGACTAAGTGGTGACAGGGGCCGCGTTCCCCCTTGGCCAGCTCTCCCGGGGCCACAATGCTCTCTCTCGCACACACACACATATCCTCCAGCTGGCATTGGGTCTGTTGGCCTTGGGCCGGCCATCAACATTTGGGTTTCTCCTGCTCCTGCAAAGGTCATTGCAGGAACAACACTGGCTTATTTGAAGAAGAAGAAGAGTTTGGATTTGATATCCCGCTTTATCATTACCCAAAGGAGTCTCAAAGTGGCTAACGTTCTCCTTTCCCTTCCTCCCCCACAACAAACACTCTATGAGGTGAGTGGGGCTGAGAGACTTCAAGAAGTGCGACTGGCCCAAGGTCACCCAGCAGCTGCATGTGGAGGAGCGGAGATGCGAACCCGGTTCCCCAGATTACGAGGCCACCGCTCTTAAGCACTACCCCACACTGGCTCTCGGCAGGCTTTGCGGCAGGTGGAGACTTCCTGACGTCCCCTGGCAACTGTGACAGCCCAAGATGCCACCAAGACTTCGACAACCGCCTTGTCCCCCCACCCCCAGACTGACCTCCTCCGCCTTGGATAAGACCAGGCTCTTGCTGTTGTCTGGCGGGAAGCGGAGGTGGCTCACCCCCTGTTTCTGGGCCTCCTTCTCGCTGCTCAGCAGGGGGCGCACGCGGCAGAAGACACGGATGTTGCCCTGGAGGGAGCGGGGAGTCGTCAGCACCCAGCCCCACAAAGGGTCCCCCAGTGCCAGCCCCCCACCACCACCGGCCCACCTTCAGCTCCTGGACGGCGTTGTGCAGGGAGCGCCGCTCCATCTCCGACTCGTGCTGCTTCTGCTCCAGCTGGGCCTTGTGTGCTGCCAGCGCCTCATTCTCCTGCGCCCGCCGGGCCAGGCTCTCCTGCGCCAGGCGCAGTTCCGCCTGCGTCAGAGAAACCCCAGGGCCAGTGAGGGACGGGCCACCTCAAACCCAGAGCCGCCCACCCGCCCTCTCAGCCAGGCAACAATTCAGGGAGGAGGCGGCAAATGCAGGCTTCCTCAGCTGGGAAAGGAAAAGCACCAGCAGGAACAGACACAGCAGAGGTTAGCACTTCCCCCAGACAGATATCTAGGGCCCTCTTGCGATGGATAGAAAAGGGACTTGTGTGAGAAACAGGGTGTGAGGCTGAGGAGAAGGGAAGCGCTTCCAGCGAGAGCCGAGAGGGATACACTTCTCTGTATGGGGGGGATTGAAGATTAAGATATAATTATGATAGAGGGCTAGACACATAAAATTTTGTGTTTTATTGCGATTATTACTATTACTGTTGTGATTTTTATTTATTTTCTTGCTTTTTCTCCTTATCTTCCCACCTTTTATTGCTTTTTTCTGTATTTCTTATTATCTTTTATTAAAAAATTCTTGTTTTCCAAGAGTGTTTGCAACATCTTTCTCTCATCTTATTATCTTTTTTAAAACTAGTTTGGTTTGTATTATATGTTGAAAATATTTAATAATTTTTTTAAAAAAACATTTTTTAAGGTATCTAGCTCTCTTTTCTGGGGCTGAGGACCCTTAACTGTGATCTTGAGTCTGGCATTGTGGAATCAGAAGGGTACCTACGGGACATCTAGTCCAACCCGCTGGAATGCAGGCGTCACAAGCGGATGTTGGCTAGTCCCAAGGATTCCTCGCCTCACCTTGGGATTCCAATCACCATTCAAGGGCGGGTGGAAGGGTCCCCAGCCCCCCCCCTCACCTCTCTGGCCTCCAGCTGGGCAGCCAAATCCTCCTTGGCCTCCCTGGCTTTGCGGCCAGCGGTTTCCAGCTCCTGGATCGTCTGGCTCTGGCTCTTGACGGTCTCCTCCAGCTGCTGCTCCTGCTTCACCAGCTGCTCCACCCTCTGCCGGCTCTCTGTGGCCTGCGCTTGGCAGGTCTGCAGCTCCAAGGCCAGGGCACTGCCAAGAGAGGGTAGGGCAGAGGTCAGGTCCTGCTGCAGGAGGAGCAGACGGAGCCCGCCATGCCCTTCTCAGGCTGCTGCTCGCTCACCTGTTCTGCCCCTCCAGCTGCTGGTTGCGGGCCGTCGCCTGCTTCAGCTCCCCCTCCAGCTGGCTCAGCTGATGCCTCAGGGCCTCATTCTCCCCGGCCAGCCCCTGGGCCTTCTCCTTGTAGGTCCCCCCTTTGGCCCGCAAGTCGCTCACTTGCCCCTTCAAGTCCCAGGGGGCCCGCTTCTTCTCACCCCCGCCAGCAGCGGCAGGAGCAGCGGCTGCCAAGGGGAGAGGGAGAGAGAGAGGACAGTGTGAGGGACCCGGTGGCGGCTCAAGGATGGCACGGGGGGGGGGCACCTCCCTCCCTTCTCTAGGCCTTACCTGGCTTAGGGGCTGCCGCAGCCACCGTCCGACGGGATCCTGCTGGGAAACAAGGAACGAGACATGAAGCAGTGAAAGGATTCCCAAGGGGACCCTGTCTCCCCTCCGTTGCTTCATGAAACATCTCCAAACAATAGTAATACTTCAAAACATAAAATCAGCAAGGAACTCAAGACAGATTAAAGCAACATATGTGGGGGTTCCCTTCCACGGATTGCGCCTAAAGTCAAAATCACGTATAGCTGAAATATGCTGGATTTAATGGTGGGCAGGATTGCCAGAGCATTTTCCCCAGCCCCTCTCCAAACTTTTAATATTGTTTCCTACACTGAATGCACACAAGTTAAAGGGGCACCAGATGCAGGATTACGGGGAACCCACATTCTACACATCTGAATCAGCTTGGAAAAACTAAAATGGCTTCAGCAGGTGCCAAAAAGAGTCCAGCAAAGATAGCTGCCTGGTGTTGTAAGAACATAACTGGATCAGGCCCAAGGGGGCCTGTCTAGCCCAGCATCCTGTTCTCAGTGGCCAAACAGTTTCCTGTGGGAAACCAGAGAGCAGGATTCAAGTCCAAGAGCCCTCTCCCCCTTTGTGGCTTCCAGCAACAGGTATCCAGAAGAATTTCTGCCTCCAGCCATAGAAGCAGAGCACAGACATCACAGCTAGTAGCCACTGATTGCCCTCTCGGATGTGCATCTGTTTAATCCTCTTGTAAAGCCATCCAAGTTAGTAGCTATCACTACCTCCTGTGGGAGGAAGTTCCATAGGTTAGCTATGCAATGCCATTGTTTTTTATACAGAGGTGGCTTGGTTCTCAAACTTCATCCGTTCCTGGAGTCCAAGACTCCAGAAACCATTCGCAAACCAAGGGACGGCTTCCGACTGGCTGCAGGAGCATCCTGCACTCATTCGGAAGCTGTGTCGGATGTTCAGCTTCTAAAAAACGTTCGCAAACTGGAAAGCTTACTTCCAAGTTTCCAGCGTTCAGGAGCCAATTTGTTCAACAACTAAGCCGTTTGAGAAGCAAGGTACCACTGTAATGGAAATCAATACAACAATATTTATAATATTTTTGAAAAATAACACGATGGGTGCTGCTCCTCTAAATGATCAATTCCTTACAGGTACGATATGGCACCCTTAACAGGGACGCTTCTGCAGCCCGCTGCCTACCTGTGGTGGACGGCCCTGCCACACCCGCAGTCGCCTGGGTCCGAGTGCTCGAGCGGCGGCGCCCCCCTGCCAAGAAAGCGGTGTTACAGCAAAGTCCAGAAGGGCTCCCCAGGTTCTGCCCCGCCCCCCCCCCCGACCTGAGCTTACCGGCCTGGCGGTGGCCTCGGAGCGCAGGGGCCGCTGGCGGAGGCTTCGGAACGGAGGGGGCTGCTGTCACAGGTCCTCCCTGCTTGGTAGGCTCCAGGGGAGCCCGAGCCCGTTTCTGGGAGGAAGGAAAGGGCAGCCGCTTGTTATTCTCCAGGGCCAGGCTGGATGCCCCCTCACCGGTCCTATTCCACGTCCCTCTCTGCTGGAAATGGCAACGCCCCATTCGCACCCCCCCCCCATGCTGCAGAAGGGAGGGGCTTGGGAACTCACCCTGGGGGGCTCATTCTCATCGCTGGCCGGGCGCTTGAGGTGCAGCGCAGACACAGGGAGCCGGGAGGGGCCTTTCGGCAGCAGAAAACTTTTCCCCTCAGAGTTCATCGTGGGGAGAGAAAGAGAAGGCCGCTGAGTTCATTTAATGAAGCATCTCAGAAGCAGGGTGGAGGGGGGGGGGAGTCGAAGGCCGAGGCAGGCAAGAGAGAGGCGCCCCCCCCCGGCCCCCGAAAGGGACTCACGGGAGGTGGACCATCCATCAGCTCCAGGCAAGGCCTTCGGGGAGAAGCCAGTGGGAGGCCAGTAAGGAAATGAAGCCCAGCCTGCAAGGTCAAAGGAGGCCCGGCTAGTCCAAATGGCCCCCAGCACCGAGATAGGCTGCCTCTGGGCCGGGAGGCAGCAACCCTTTCCCGCAGGCCCTGGGGGGGCCGGACTACACGGGGAGGGGGGGGAAGAGAGCGAATTCCTCTGCCCCGCAAAGAAGCCAGAGATGCCTTTTCAAGGAAAGGACACCTTCTGCGCATGTCCAAGGGCGCCGATTGCCGGGCCCTCCGCGGGCCGGAGGGAGAAGGCGACGGGGGCCGGATCCGCCCGCGGGCCTCAGGCCGCCTCCCCCCGATCTGCTGGGGCTTGGCTGGTCCCCCCTCCCTCCCGCCCGAGGAAGGGGCCCCTCTGCCCTCTGCCCGCGCCCCGAGGCCTCACCGGCGCCCCTCCGGCTCCTCCGCCTCGCCCTCCGTCTCCCTCTCCGACCCAAACGCCGTCGATTTAAACGGACAGCTCCCGTCCTCCTCCGCGGCGCCGCCCGGCAGCCAATGGCCAGGCGGCGAGAGGAGGAGACCAATCCGCGCCGCCCGTCGCGCGGGCCGGACCCGCCCTCTTCGTCTTACGCCCACGGCTCCGCCCCCAAGTCCCTCCTTGGCGCACGGCCCGAGCGGAGGACGCACTGCGCACGCGCGCCGCGAGCCCGCCTCCGCCGGAAGGAGCGTCGGCGGGAGGGCGAGCGTGAGTGCGCGCGCGCGCGTGCCGCAGGCGGCCCCGCCCCTCCCTGGCAACGGCCGCGGCGCGCAGGGAGCGGGCGGGGGGGCGGGCGGGGGCGGGGCCTGCGCCGGAGGGGCGGGGCCAGGGAGATCTAGGGGGAGAGAGATCAATGTCTAGGGAGATCAATAAACAAACGGGAGGGGCCCCCCCGGGGGAGGCCGGCGGAGCGCGCCTTGGCCACCGGGGCAGCAGCTTCCCCCGTTGAACACCCGCCTGCCCCTCTGCGCAGGTGGGGCGGGGCCTGGAGGGGGGGGACCCCGAGTGACCCTGGCCCCTTTCCCCTCCCCCCCATGAAGGGGGATCGGGGGGGGGCCTGAGGCAGGGGGGGGCACACAGGGACGCTGCAGCGGGGCGATCCCCTTGGAGGGGGGCCGGGGGGTCCTGGCATTGGGGGGACCCCCGGGCGCTGCCACGGTCTTTCCCCCGCTGCCCCCCCCAGCCCGGCGGGGGCGTGGCGGGCCCGGGTGGGGGCGCTGGGGGGGGCTGGGCCGCCCGGCCCTCGGCATCCCCCCTGGCGGCCCCCCGCTCCGGCTGCTGCGTCACTGGCGCTCGGCGGGAGGCTGGAGCCGCCGAGGGTCCCGCTCCGCCGCCCCTGAGACCCCCCCGCCCCCCCCGCGGCGAGAGGGACCCCCAGAGCGGAGCCGGCAAGGGGGCGCCCCCCGCCCCTCCCCCGCCTCGGCCCGCCTGACCCGGACCAGCGCCCGCCTGACCTCGGGGCCCTGGAAGCGGCCGGCGGCCGGCAGCGGAGGGGCGCCCCCCTCGCCCGGCTGGCCCCGCTTCTGGGAGGGCCAGGATGTCCTGGCGCGCTGGACCGACGGCCTCCTCTACCTGGGCACCATCAAGAAGGTCAGTGGCTGCCCCTCCCCTCGGGGGGGGCAGGGGGGTCCGCCCCCGTCCCCCCCCCCGGCTGGGGGTCTCTGCTCACCCCCTCCGCCCCCCCCCCGCAGGTGGACCCCCTCCGGCAGGTGTGCCTGGTGCAGTTTGAGGACGACTCCCAGTTCCTCATGCTCTGGAAGGACATCAACCCAGGTCAGTGGGCAGTGAAGCCCCCCACCCCCACCCCCCCACTTTGGGGTCCCCCCCCAGTCTCCGCCCCCTGCAGGCCTGGCTGCTCCCCACCCCCCCACCCCCCGCCTTGTTCTGTAGGGATGACCCCAGTGCAGAGTTCACCTGTGGAACTCCCTCCCACTGCCGAGATATCAGTGGTTCTGAAGGGCCGGTTCCTGGAAGCCGCTTTTTTGGGGGGGGGGCATTCCCTGGCTCCCCAGGGTGAGGCGGGGGGGCTGGATCAGAGGATCCCATCCAGAAGACACTTCTTATCTCCCGATGGAGCCTCCACCTCCAGAGGCAGTCTATCTTGCTCCTGAGGCTCTTGGGGCAGGAACCCAGCTGCCCTGGGGGGGGGACTGGCCCCTCACGCCCCCCCTGCCTTTTCTCCTAGCGGCTGTGCCTGGGGAGGAGCAGTCCTGCTGCGTGTGCCACTCGGAGGCCGTGAGCCCAGACAACCGGCTGGTGCGGTGTGAGAAATGCAGCCACGGTGAGTCCGCCAAAGGAGCCCCACAAGCTGCCCCTGGTTCCCCGTTCTCCCCCCCACTGCCCCACTGATGACCCTCCTTCCTCTCCCCCCCCCCGCAGCCTACCACCAGGAATGCCACCTGCCCCGGGTGCAGAGCGATGGGGCCTGGACGTGCCGGCAGTGTGTCTTTGCTGTGGCCACCAAGGTAAGTGTGGTCTCCTCTGCCCCCCCCCCCGAGGTCCTCTGTCCCAGCCCCGCGCACTGACTCTGCCCCACGGCTTTCCTCCTTCTGCAGCGGGGCGGCGCCCTCAAGAAGGGGCCCTACGCCAAGGCCATGCTGGGCATGAAACTGGTCCTGCCCTACCAGCTGAAGACCCTGGAGTGGGACGCTGAGCACCTCGCCAACCGCCAGCAGTGCTACTGCTACTGCGGGGGCCCCGGAGAGTGAGTCTGCCCCCCCCCCCGGAAGAGGGGGGCTTGTGGGGAGGAGGGAGGGCGCCTCTGGAACCGGAGGGGGGCGCTCAGCTGACCGGCCCCCTCTCTCCCTCTGCCTCAGGTGGAACCTGAAGATGCTGCAGTGCCGCGGCTGCGCCCAGTGGTTCCACGAGGCCTGCACCCAGTGCCTCAGCAAGCCGCTGCTCTACGGGGACAGGTGAGGGGCAGCCCTGGGTGGGGGGGGGAGGGTGGGGGTCAGAGGGCGAGGGCATCTTGTGACTGACCCCACACACACCCGGCTCCACCCGGCAGGTTCTACGTCTTTGAGTGCTGCGTCTGCACGGGAGGCCCAGAGAGCGTCCGGCGTCTCCCCCTGAGATGGTGAGGGGGCGCTTTGGGGCGGCAGGGGGGCATGAGCACAAGAAAGCAATGCAGCGGCCTGGCCCCAGACTCGGTCACGGGATCGGGGCCCCCGTTGGGCAGGACGTCCCTGCATCTTGGGGGGCTGGACTGGATGACCCTCGGGGTACCTGCCAACTGTGATTCCATATAAAAGCAGCTTAAAGAGAGCCAAAGGAAGGTGGGTCCTTAAAAAAACAACAACCCCACATCTGGAGTGTATCCGGATCCACTTGGGCCCTTTAATTAACAGCTTCCTGCTTCTCACTTGATTTCCTAATACTCCGCTTGGGATAATTGGGACACTTAGAATAAGTCGGTCAGAATTCAGCAGCTGATCTGGAAAGCGAAGAGAGAGCAGAAGGGGGAAGGAGGTTTTGGCGCCAGAGCGAAGGAAGCCGCCACCTCAAGGGCCAGGAGGCACCGGGCGGGAGTGGGGGGCCGGGAGGGTGGGGGGCTGCGCTGGCTGCGCTGAGGGATTCCCGCCTGCCCCCCCCGCAGGGTGGACGTGTCACGGCTGGTCCTGACAGGACGTAGCCCACCTGGTCCTCTACCACCTCAGCATCTGCTGCAAGAAGAAGTACTTTGACTTTGAGCGCGAGATCCTGCCCTTCGCCAGCGAGAACTGGGACAGCCTCCTGCTGGGCGAGGTGAGAGGCCGGTGGGTGGGGGGAGGGATCCTGGGGGCAGGAGGAGAAGAGGGGGGGGGGCGAGACTCCGAATCTCAGGGTTGTGGGTTCGAGTCCCAGGCGGGGCAAAACATTCTTGAATTGCAGGGGATGGGACCCGATAAAAGTCTAGGATCCCTTTAGTGTTGGGGATTGGCCGTGTGTTTTAAAATTCATCTTGTTTGTTTTTGCCCAGTTCTCTAATCTGTCAAGGTCGTTTTGAAGTGTGATCCTGTCCTCTGGGGTGTTAGCCACCCCTCCCAGTTTGGGGTCATCTGCAAATTTGATCAGGATGCCCTTGAGTCCATCATCCAAGTCGTCGATAAAGATGTTGAATAAGACCGGGCCCAAGACAGAACCCTGTGGCACCCCACTAGTCACTCTTCTCCAGGATGAAGAGGAACCATTGATGAGCACCCTTTGGGTTCGGTCAGTCAGCCAGTTACAAATCCACTGAGTGGTAGCATAGTCAAGACCGCATTTTACCAGCTTCTTTACAAGATCATGGGGCACCTTGTCAAATGCCTTGCTGAAATCAAGGTAGGCTACATCCACTGCATTCCCTTCATCTACCAGGCTTGTAATTCTGTCAAAAAACGAGATCAGGTTAGTCTAACATGACTTATTTTTCAGAAATCCATGCTGACTATTGGTGATCACAGCATTCCTTTCTAGGTGCGCACAGACTGTTTGCTTAATGATCTGCTCCAGAATCTTCCCTGGTATTGATGTCAGACTGACTGGGCGATAATTATTTGGGTCCTCTCTTTTCCCCTTTTTGAAAATAGGGACAACATTTGCCCTCCTCCAGTCTGCCGGGACTTCGCCTGTTCTCCAGGAATTCTCAAAGATGACTGCCAGTGGTTCTGAGATCACATCTGCCAGTTCTTTTAATACTCTTGGATGCAGTTCATCTGACCCTGGAGACTTGAATACATCTCGTTTCTCTCTGATCGGGGACAGAGGGTGGCGCTTGGGGGGGAATTGTCATCGCGTCACTCCTTGGTGTGTGGAGTGCCTCAGGGTGCGATTCTCTCCCCGATGCTTTTTAACATCTTTATGCGCCCCCTCGCCCAGCTTGTCCGGAGTTTTGGGCTGGGCTGCCATCAGTATGCTGATGACACCCAACTCTATCTGTCAGGGCTGCCACTCAGTCCCAGCTCACATAGGACCACGTTAGCCAGCGTTCCGGTTAAAAGAGTCTTTATTGGATTACAGGTTCCATTTCCAAACTGCAATGTGCAGCCCTACTTCTTCTAGGTCAGACCGGCGAAGACCCGTCTGAGTCTCCGCCTCTAGCACACCAGCTTAATACCCTAGCCTTGCTCCACCTCCTGCGCCTTTCCTTCCGTCTCTGGGTCCTTCTGCCCCCCGGGGTCTCTTCTTTCCTACTCTCTTCTGACGCGGATCCCCCTGACCCTTCCGCCTCCTTGCGGCGGGCTTTGGGACCTGGCTCACTCTCTGGGCTGCTTACTGCGCCAGCTTCCGCTACATTTGAACTTGGCGCGCGCGCCCAACTCTCTACCTTCCTCTTGATCGTTTCGTCGCTCCCCGAGGTGGGCGTGACTACTCCTGACTCATGCCCTCCCTCCTTCTGAAAGCCTCCGGAACCCGATATCTGGTCCCCTTTCTCCCCGCTGCTCCCGGCTGGGCACGTGGGTCCCGATCTCCAACTGCTGCTCTCTGATCCCTCTCTGGACCCTTCTTCCTGGGGTGTCCCCCTGCTTTCCCCCCTTGCTCTGACCGCTGGCGCTCCCTTCTGGGAATCCTCGGACTCAC
Source organism: Podarcis bocagei (assembly GCF_964188305.1). Taxonomy (NCBI): domain Eukaryota; kingdom Metazoa; phylum Chordata; class Lepidosauria; order Squamata; family Lacertidae; genus Podarcis; species Podarcis bocagei. Next base: position 62,286,394 of record NC_138131.1, read on the forward strand.
TGGACAGGCTCGGTGATCTCGGGTCGTCATCCCCACTCATCTTTCCTTCGTATTCCTCCCCCTCGCTCTCTGTCTCCTCCCTTCTCTGCGTCTCTGCTCCTGAACCCCTGACATCCATCCCCCCCTCGAAGCCCCCCCTTCCCCCCCTCCCCGCTTTCAAGGGTGGTTGCTGGGTGCTCCATCATCACAGGAGTGAATGCCGGATACAGTTCGCTCCTCGTCGCTGGCCGCCAACTGAAGACCTCCGAGTCTTCCTCCTCGCGTTCGTCAACGGTGAGCTGCTCCGCCTCCATTTCAGTGCCGCCGTGCTCGAAACCGAGATCCTCCCCGCACACGTCCATGTCAGTCTCTGCGTCGGTCGCTTGACCTGGCATCTCCAGCCACCTCCGGCGCCACTGCTCCTCTGGCCGATCGTCCCACCAATACGAGGTGTCGGACGCCGAACCCTCCGGTGACCCCTCTGGGGAACGTGTGCCCTGTGCGGGCTCCCCGTCCGAGTCGAAGCCATGGAACGTGCTGGAGGAAAGTGTGGGCGTGAACAACCAGTCGTCGAAGAAGCCTGCTGGCATGGGTCTGTGTGGGAAAAGGGCATGAAACTCGTCCTTGAGCAGGGGTTCCTCCAAAGCGTAGTCTGGCACCCAGCTATTAGCACTGGCCCGGGTGCCCTCTCTGGCTAGGAGGTATTCTACTCCGTCTTCCCCCCATCTGGAGTCCAAAATCTCCGTGACTTCGTTGATGGGGTCCTGCTGTGGCAATCTCCCCGCCTCCGTCCGCTCCTGAGACGGACTCGGTGCCGTTCCTGGTTCCTGGAACCTGTGAGGTGTCCTGTAGGGAGTGAGCACCGACCTGTGGAACACCGGATGCATCCTGGAACCCTCCGGTAGCACCAGCCTGAAAGCTACTGGGTTGATCTGCGCTTCGACTTGGTATGGACCGAGTTGCTTGTGCCCCAACTTCTTCTTGGCTAACGATCTGGTCGGCACTGCGTGGGCTGCCAACCAGACCCAGTCTCCCACTCGTATCTCTTCGCCAACCCGCCTGTGCTTGTCAGCTTGCACCTTGTATGCGTGCTTCGCTAGCTCCAGCTGCCGTCGGAGTTGATCGTGGACCTCCTGCAACTCAGACGCGAAAGCGTCCGCCGTCTGCGGTTCCCCTTCCCCCACTCTGTCCAGTCCCGGGAAGGTTCTGGGATTCCTCCCATTGTTGGCGAAGAACGGCGTCACCCCTGTGGACACGTGCTTCGTGTTGTTGTAGGCGAACTCGGCGAGCGGCAGGTAATCCACCCACGTCGCAGGCTGTTGATTGGCATAGCATCTCAGGTACTGCTGCATGATGGCATTGACCCTCTCCGCTTGCCCGTTGGTCTGCGGGTGTCTCGCTGATGTCAGGTTGATCTTGACGTTCAGGAAGCCCATCAGCTTCTGCCAGAAATTCGAGATGAACTGGCGGCCGCGGTCGGACAGTATAGACCGCGGCAGCCCGTGCACTTTGAACACGTGATCTATGAACAGTTTGGCTGTTTGTTCTGCTGTGGCCACCTTCGCACACGGTATGAAATGTGCCATCTTGGTGAACAAGTCCACCACCACTAGTACAGCTGTCTTGCCTCTCGAGCTGGGTAGATCCGTGACAAAGTCCAGGGCCACCCTCTCCCACGGTTCAAACGGCGTTTGCAGCGGTTCCAGCAGTCCCGCCGGTGGTTTGTGCACCGGTTTGGCCCTCTGGCAGGTGTCGCACCTCGCGACGTAGTCCGCGACTTCCCCTCTCAGTCTGGGCCACCAAAAGTCCCTTGCGACTAATTCCACCGTTTTTTCTGTGCCAAAGTGCCCGGCCGTGGGTGCGTCGTGCAACTGCTGCAGTACCTTGGCGCGAAGTTCGTCTCCCGGCACGTAGATGGCCCCTTTACGTAAGAGCAAGCCGTCTCGTATCTGGAACTCGTCGCTCTTCGCCGTGCCCTTGTGCACCTCGGCCATCTTCGCCTGCGCGAATGAGTCGTCCTGCAACGCCCGCCGCACCGCATCCAGGTCTACTGTGGCTGAAGCGCACGCCCACGCTGTTGGCGCGAAGATGTGCATGGCTGCCGCTGGCGTCGCCTCTTCGAGGTATTGCGGTTTTCGGGACAGTGCATCCGCCATGATGTTGGTGTCGCCTGGGACGTACTCTATTCGGAAATCGAAGTCAGCAAAGAACTCCGCCCAACGTATCTGCCTCTGGTTCAGGAACTTCGCCGTGCGCCAGTGCTCCAGATTCTTGTGGTCCGTGCAGACCTGCACCGTGTGCTTGGCGCTGATCAGGAAGTGTCTCCACGCCTTGAAAGCTGCATGAATGGCAAGCAACTCCCTGTCCCAGATGGTGTAGTTCTGCTCCGACTTGCTGAGCTTTCTGGAGTAGAACGCTCCCGGCCTCCAGACCCCCTGTGGGTCCCTCTGCAGCAGGACAGCTCCCGCTGCTCTATCGGACGCGTCTGTCTCTACCCGCATCGGTCTGCTGGGGTCGATATGCAGCAGTTGCTCTTCCGACGCGAAGAGACGCTTGAGTGCCTGAAAGGACTGCTCCGCCTGCTCCGTCCAGATGAATTTCTTTTTCTTGGAGCTTAGCGTGTCCGTAATAGCTGCCGTCTGCATCGCGAACCCCTTGATAAACTTGCGATAGAAGTTGGCGAAGCCGACAAACCGCTGGACCTCCTTCCGGTTGCGCGGGCTCTTCCAATCCAACACCGCGCGAACCTTGGCGCTGTCCATGGCTAGCCCCTTGTCCGACAACTTGTAACCCAAGAAATCCACCTCCTTCGTGTCGAACTGGCACTTCTCCAGTTTGGCGTACAGTCTATGCTGCTGCAACCTCTCCAGCACCTCCCAAACGTCTTGGTCATGCGCTTGCTGCGATTCGGAGAATATCAGGATGTCATCCAGAAAGCAGACGCACTTCTTGTAGAGGAGTCCCGCCAACACATGATGCATGAAAGCTTGAAAACAGTGAGAACCGTTTTGCAATCCAAACGGCATCACTCTGTATTCGTAGGTGCCCAGAGGCGTGAACATGGCTGTCTTCCACTCATCGCCCTCCCTCATGCGGATGAGATTGTACGCCCCTCGCAGGTCCAACTTGGTGAACACGCGTCCCTTGCGCACCGTCGCCAGTAGGTCGTCAATCCTGGGCATGGGGAAATCAGAGGGCTTGGTCATCTTGTTCAAGAGGCGAAAATCCACCACCAGTCTTTTTTGGGGCGTGTCCTTCTTCTTCACGAAGAAAACAGGACTGCCCCCTACTGCCCTGGACTCCCGGATGAAACCGCGCTCCAAATTGTGATCTATGAACTGTTTGAGTTCCTGTAGTTCGTCCTCAGACATGGAATACAGCTTCCCTTTCGGTAGCGTCGCCCCTGGTAGGAGGTCAATCTTGCAGTCATATTGCCTGTGTGGTGGTAGCTTGTCTGCCTCCTTCTCGCAGAAGACCTCCAGAAAGTCTGCGTATTTGTGGGGGACTGCTTGCAACGTTCCCAACTGCAGTTGTGATTCCTCCTCCTCTCCCTCCTGTCTGGGCAGGATGCAGTGTTCTGCGCAGTAAGAGGAGCCGAAGATCAGCTGTCGCTGGTACCAAGCCAGTGTCGGACTGTGCCTGTCCAGCCAACTCATGCCCAACACAATGGGTGTGTCCGACAGTCGGGTGACATTAAAACTGATGACTTCCATGTGGTTACCAAGGCGCATCACCATTGGCGGCGTCTGCTTCACCACCTGCCCCCCCAGCAACTCTCTGCCATCCACTGTGACGACTTGCAGGGGCAGAGTGGCAGGTAATAGCTGTATAGCGTGCTGCTCCACAAAATCCTGCGCTATAAAGTCTGCGTTGCTTCCAGAATCCACAGAAAGCGGCACTTCGATAGTGACGCCATCGGGTAGCTGGAGAGATGCTGTGAGCTGCACTACTGGTTTGGGTGGGAGGGGGTCCGTGGGTTGCAAGATCGCTGGGGACTGCTTCAGTGATGCGTCTGGCTGGGCCCCAGTGCCTCTGTCTCCAGCCAGACATCGTCGTTTCCCTGCTGGGGTTCGCTGTGTTGCGTGGCCGCTTTCACCGTTGCGGAGGCTGCAGTGTGCTTGGAGCTCCTCTGGGGACACTCTTTCGCCAAGTGTTGAGAGCTGTCGCATATGTAACACTTCCGGGTCCCTCTAGGAGGTTTAGTCTTGACTGCCGCCGGTGCAGGGGCTCTGGTAGCTGACTGAGCCCTGGCGCCTCCCACCTCCATAGGTTCCACTCCCCCTCCTGGCGGAGGTGTGGATTGCGCACGCGCAGCTTCCCTGGGAACGAAAGAGAAACTTCTCGCTGCTTCGCGCCCTCCACGTCCTTCGTCTCTGCACCATGGACGTTCTTCCAGCCTCACCCCCACAGTCAGCGCCCTTTGGACCACCTCCTGCGTGCTCCGGGGCCTCTCCCCCCTCGCAATTTCGTCTTTAACAGCACTGCTCAGACCCTCCCAGAATAGGTCTCTGACTGGGGGCGAATCCCGGTCCCATTCCAAGGCACTGACCAGCGCAAAAAAGCGGGCGTGGTACTGCCGTACGCTCGCCCTCCCTTGTTCCAGTCCATGAATCTCCCGTCGGGCAAGATCCACGTCAATGGTAGATAAAAAGCACGCATCCATCGCTTTGATAAAGGCATCTGCACTCTGAAGCGCCGGATCTTTATCCCTCCACAAATTGCGTAGCCACGCTTTAGCATCCCCATGCAAATGGGATAGTATAAACCCCACTTTCTCTTCCTCATCTCTAAAGTCTTTTGCCAGCAGTTGCAGTGCGCACATTACGTCTGCTCGAAAATTGGGGTACTGTTGTAAATTCCCATCGAAGTGAGCCACAAGCCCTCCTGCTCTCCGTGCCAACCCAACCCCCTCCGGTCTGGGTCCTGGCTGCCCATGCTTAACCAATGCTTCAAACCTGGCGTGGAGATCTCTGTAGGCGGCTGCCGCATCCTCCTCCCTTTTCTTGGATGCCTGTACCTCCGCGTTCAATTGGGTCACTGCCTGTTGCAGCGCTGAAATTTTCTCTGCTTCCGTCATCTCTGCCAACCGTTGTGAGCTTGCTCCCAAACACCAATTTCCTCCTCTCGCTACTTCTGCCTCCGCTGCGAGGTATCAGGTGTCCGAAGCTAATGGAGACGGGTCTTACTGTCAGGGCTGCCACTCAGTCCCAGCTCACATAGGACCACGTTAGCCAGCGTTCCGGTTAAAAGAGTCTTTATTGGATTACAGGTTCCATTTCCAAACTGCAATGTGCAGCCCTACTTCTTCTAGGTCAGACCGGCGAAGACCCGTCTGAGTCTCCGCCTCTAGCACACCAGCTTAATACCCTAGCCTTGCTCCACCTCCTGCGCCTTTCCTTCCGTCTCTGGGTCCTTCTGCCCCCCGGGGTCTCTTCTTTCCTACTCTCTTCTGACGCGGATCCCCCTGACCCTTCCGCCTCCTTGCGGCGGGCTTTGGGACCTGGCTCACTCTCTGGGCTGCTTACTGCGCCAGCTTCCGCTACATTTGAACTTGGCGCGCGCGCCCAACTCTCTACCTTCCTCTTGATCGTTTCGTCGCTCCCCGAGGTGGGCGTGACTACTCCTGACTCATGCCCTCCCTCCTTCTGAAAGCCTCCGGAACCCGATATCTGGTCCCCTTTCTCCCCGCTGCTCCCGGCTGGGCACGTGGGTCCCGATCTCCAACTGCTGCTCTCTGATCCCTCTCTGGACCCTTCTTCCTGGGGTGTCCCCCTGCTTTCCCCCCTTGCTCTGTCCGCTGGCGCTCCCTTCTGGGAATCCTCGGACTCACTGGACAGGCTCGGTGATCTCGGGTCGTCATCCCCACTCATCTTTCCTTCGTATTCCTCCCCCTCGCTCTCTGTCTCCTCCCTTCTCTGCGTCTCTGCTCCTGAACCCCTGACACTATCTGTTGATGGATGGCCATCCTGACTCGGCCCCAGACACACTGACCAGATGTCTGGAAGCTGTGGCTGGATGGCTACGTGGGAGCCGGTTGAAGTTAAATCCTTCGAAGACAGAGGTCCTCTGGCTGGGGCGGGACGATATGGGATCGAGGGGGCAACTCCCATCTCTTGCGAGGGTGCAATTAGTGCCAGCACCGTCCGTTAAGAGTTTGGGTGTAATCTTCGATACCTCCCTCTCTATGGAGGCGCAGATTACAGCTATAACAAAGGCGGCATTTTTCCATCTCCGCCAAGCTAAGCAGTTGGCCCCTTATCTCTCTCGCCCTGACCTAGCCACTGTGATCCATGCGACGGTCACCTCCAGACTGGATTATTGTAACTCGCTCTACGTGGGGCTGCCCTTGAGACTGACCCAGAAACTCCAGCGGGTGCAGAATGCCGCGGCGAGACTCCTTATGGGGTCTTCGCTGCGAGATCACATTCATCCGGTACTATACCAGCTGCACTGGCTCCCGGTGGAGTACAGGATCAGGTTTAAGGTGCTGGTTTTAACCTTCAAAGCCCTACACGGCCTAGGACCCTCGTACCTACGGGACCGCCTCTCCCGGTATGCCCCACAGAGGAACCTACGGTCTGCAAATAATAACATCCTCAAGGTCCCAGGCCTCAGAGAGGTTAGGCTGGCTCAACTAGAGCCAGGGCCTTCTCGGCTGCGGCTCCAATCTGGTGGAATGCTCTGCCTCATGAGACCAGGGCCCTGCGGGACCTGACATCTTTCCGCAGGGCCTGCAAGACAGAGTTGTTCCGCCAGGCCTTTGGTCAGGGCGCAGCCTGACTCCCTCCTCTGGCAACCTGCACAGAATTTTGTTTAATCGGTTGCCATCAATTTGATTTTAACTAATTTTTATAATGAAATATTTTTAGAATGTGTTATTATTTGATTGTTTATTTGATTGTTGTTAGCCGCCCTGAGCCCGGCTTGGCTGGGGAGGGCAGGATATAAATAAAATTTTTTATTATTATTATTATTATTATTATTATTATTATTATTATTATTATTATTATTATCTAAACTAGCCAAGTATTCTTGTACTATCTCCTTAGTTATTCTGGGCTGTGTTTCCTTTGCTGAATCATTTGCTCCAAATTCTTCAGGTTGGGCATTCTTTTCTTTATCGGAGAAGACTGAGGCAAAGAAGGCATTGAGGAGTTCAGCCCTTTCTGTGTCCCCTGTTTGCATTTCACCATCTTCTCCTCTGAGTGACCCCACTGTTTCTTTGTTCTTCCTTTTGCTACGAACATACCCTACAAACATACCCATAGTCCTAGTATGCTTGGCTGCTCCTTTCCGCTGTATAGTAAACTTCAGAAGAGCATGATCACTCGCGCCTAATGATCCTTCCACTTCTACCCCACTAACCAGGTCATCAACATTGGTTAGGACCAGATCTAAAATGGCTGTTCCTCTTGTTGTTCCTCCCACTTTCTGGACAATGAAGTTGTCTGCAAGGCCAGTGAGGAATCTGTTTGACCTTATGCTCTTGGCTGAGTTTGACATCCAACAAATATCCGGGTAATTGAAGTCCCCCATTACTACTATCTCCCTTCCTTTTGCATGCTTGGCCATCTGTCCCAGGAAGGCATCATCTATGTCCTCCGTTTGGCTTGGGGATCTATAGTAAACTCCCACAATGAGGTCTCTGTTATTCTTCTCTCCCTTAATTTTGACCCAAATGCTCTCACTTTGGCTTTGAGGTTCTAAATCTTGGATCTCTTCACAGGTATACAGATCCCTGACATATAACGCCACTCCTCCTCCTTTCTTGTCTGGTCTGTTTCTCTGAAATAGATTGTATCCCCCCATTATTACATTCCAATCGTGGGACTTATCCCACCAGGTTTCAGTGATGCCTATTATGTCATATTTAGTTTGCTGTACCAAGAGCTCAAGCTCATCTTGTTTATTTCCCATGCTTTGCACATTAGTGTACAGACATTGAAGTCCATTAATCATTCCCCCGTGTCTCTTATTTAAGGATTTTTTCCTCCCACCACTAGGTCTGCGTGCTGTTTGCTCCATTTGGTCTATGACATTTGGATGATCATCTTCATTAATTGATAGACTCCTACCTTCAGGAGCACTGTCTCCCTCCCCCACATTAGTCAGTTTAAAGCCCTCCTGATGAGGTTTCTGAGATTTTTGGCAAAAACATTTCTCCCAACCATTGTGAGGTGCAGCCCATCGCTTGCCAGAAGTCCATCTTCAAGAAACTGCAGTCCGTGATCTAAGAATCCAAACCGTTCCTGTTTACACCATTTGCGAAGCCAGCTGTTCACTTCCACTATTTTTCCCTCTCTCCCTGGGCCACGTCGTTCAACTGGGAGGACAGATGAGATGACTACTGTGGGCAAGAAACCCATAAAAGAAATGGAGTGGCCCTCATAGTCAAAAAAAGAGTGGCGAAAGCTGTACTGGGATGCAATCTCAAAAATGATAGAATGATCTCGATACGAATCCAAGGCAGACCTTTTAACATCACAGTAATCCAAGTTTATGCACCAACCACTGAACTGAAATTGACCAATTCTATGAAGACTTACAACACCTTATAGAAATGACACCAAAGAAGGATGTTCTTCTCATTATAGGGGATTGGAATGCTAAAGTAGGGAGTCAAGAGATAAAAGGAACAACTGGCAAGTTTGGCCTTGGAGTTCAAAACAAAGCAGGGCAAAGGCTAATAGAGTTCTGCCAAGAGAACAAGCTGGTCACCACAAACACTCTTTCCCAACACACAAGAGACGACTCTACACATGGACATCACCAGATGGGCAGCATCGAAATCAGATTGATTATATTCTCTGCAGCCAAAGATGGAGAAGCTCTATACAGTCAGCAAAAACAAGACCTGGAGCTGACTGTGGCTCAGATCATCAGCTTCTTATAGCAAAATTCAAGCTTAAACTGAAGAAAGTAGGAAAAACCACTGGGCCGGTAAGATGCAATCTAAATCAAATCCCTTATGAATACACAGTGGAAGTGAGGAACAGGTTTAAGGATTTAGATTTGGTGGACAGAGTGCCTGAAGAACTATGGATGGAGGCTCGTAACATTATACAGGAGGCAGCAACGAAAACCATCCCAATGAAAAGGAAATGCAAGAAAGCAAAGTGGCTGTCCAACAAGGCCTTACAAATAGCGGGGGAGAGAAGGCAAGCAAAATGTGAGGGAGATAGTGAAAGATACAGGAAATTGAATGCAGATTTCAAAAAAAAATAGCAAGGAGAGACAAGAAGGCCTTCTTAAACGAGCAATGCAAAGAAATACAGTGGTGCCCCACAAGACGAATGCCTCGCAAGACGGAAAACTCGCTAGACGAAAGAGTTTTCCGTTTTGGAGGTGCTTCGCAAAACGAATCTCTTATGGGCTTGCTTCGCAAGACGACAATGTCTTGCGAGTTCCTGCTGGTTTTTTTCTCCCCCCCCCCCTTTTTCTAAGCCGCTAAGCCGCTTATCAGCTGATCCGATCACCAGATAAGCCGCTAAAAGCCTCTAAAAGCCTCTAATAGCGCTAATAGCGCTAATCCGCTAATCCTTCAATGGGCTTGTTTCGCAAGACGAAAAAAACTGCTAGATGAAGAGAATCACAGAACGGATTCTTTTCATCTTGCGAGGCACCACTGTATAGGAAAACGACAGAATGGGAAGAACCAGAGATCTGTTCAAGAAAACTGGAGATATGAAAGGAACATTTTGTACAAAGATTACCATAATAAAAGACAAAAGTGGAAAGGACCTAACAGAAGCAGAAGACATCAAGAAGAGGTGGCAAGAATACACAGAGGAATTATACCAGAAAGATATGGATGTCTTGTACACCCCAGGTAGTGTGGTTGCTGACCTTGAGCCAGACAGCCTATGGCAAGTTCTTAAAGAACTGGGAGTGCCTCATCTGTCTCCTGAGAAATCTCTATGTGGGACAAGAAGCTACAGTTAGAACTGGATATGGAACAACTGATTGGTTCAAAATTGGGAAAGGAGTACGACAAGGCTATACATGGTCTCCCTGCTTATTTAACTTATATCCATAATTCATCATGCGAAAGGCTGGGCTGGATGAGATTGCCAGAAGAAATATAGAATCATAGAATCATAGAGTTGGAAGAGACCACAAGGGCCATCGAGTCCAACCCCCTGCCAAGCAGGAAACACCATCAGAGCACTCCTGACATATGGTTGTCAAGCCTCTGCTTAAAGACCTCCAAAGTAGGAGACTCCACCACACTCCTTGGCAGCAAATTCCACTGTCAAACAGCTCTTACTGTCAGGAAGTTCTTCCTAATGTTTAGGTGGAATCTTCTTTCTTGTAGTTTGGATCCATTGCTCCGTGTCCGCTTCTCTGGAGCAGCAGAAAACAACCTTTCTCCCTCCTCTATGTGACATCCTTTTATATATTTGAACATGGCTATCATATCACCCCTTAACCTCCTCTTCTCCAGGCTAAACATGCCCAGCTCCCTTAGCCGTTCCTCATAAGGCATCGTTTCCAGGCCTTTGACCATTTTGGTTGCCCTCCTCTGGACACGTTCCAGTTTGTCAGTGTCCTTCTTGAACTGTGGTCCCAGAACTGGACACAGTACTCCAGGTGAGGTCTGACCAGAGCAGAATACAGTGGCACTATTACTTCCCTTGATCTAGATGCTATACTCCTATTGATGCAGCCCAGAATTGCATTGGCTTTTTTAGCTGCCGCGTCACACTGTTAGCTCATGTCAAGTTTGTGGTCCACCAAGACTCCTAGATCCTTTTCACATGTACTGCTCTCAAGCCAGGTGTCACCCATCTTGTATTTGTGCCTCTCATTTTTTTTGCCCAAGTGCAATACTTTACATTTCTCCCTGTTAAAATTCATCTTGTTTGTTTTTGCCCAGTTCTCTAATCTGACAAGGTTGTTTTGAAGTGTGATCCTGTCCTCTGGGGTGTTAGCCACCCCTCCCAGTTTGGTGTCATCTGCAAATTTGATCAGGATGCCCTTGAGTCCATCATCCAAGTCGTTGATAAAGATGTTGAATAAGACCGGGCCCAAGACAGAACCCTGTGGCACCCCACTAGTCACTCTTCTCCAGGATGAAGAGGAACTATTGATGAGCACCCTTTGGGTTCGGTCAGTCAGCCAGTTACAAATCCACTGAGTGGTAGCATAGTCAAGACCACATTTTACCAGCTTCTTTACAAGAATATCATGGGCACCTTGTCAAATGCCTTGCTGAAATCAAGGTAGGCTACATCCACTGCATTCCCTTCATCTACCAGGCTTGTAATTCTGTCAAAAAACGAGATCAGGTTAGTCTGACATGACTTATTTTTCAGAAATCCATGCTGACTATTGGTGATCACAGCAATTGAAGTCCACCATTACTACTATCTCCCTTCCTTTTGCATGCTTGGCCATCTGTTCCAGGAAGGCATCATCTATGTCCTCCATTTGGCTTGGGGAGCTATAGTAAACTCCCACAATGAGGTGACTGTTATTCTTCTCTCCCTTAATTTTGACCCAAATGCTCTCACTTTGGCTTTGAGGTTCTAAATCTTGGATCTCTTCACAGGTATACACATCCCTGACATATAACGCTACTCCTCCTCCTTTCTTGTCTGCTCTGTTTCTCTGAAATAGATTGTATCCCTCCATTATTACATTCCAATCGTGGGACTTATCCCACCAGGTTTCAGTGATGCCTATTATGTCATATTTAGTTTGCTGTACCAAGAGCTCAAGCTCATCTTGTTTATTTCCCATGCTTTGCGCATTAGTGTACAGACATTGAAGTCCATTAATCATTCCCCCGTGTCTCTTATTTAAGGATTTTTTCCTCCCACCACTAGGTCTGCGTGCTGTTTGCTCCATTTGGTCTATGACATTTGGATGATCATCTTCATCAATTGATAGACTCCTACCTTCAGGAGCACTGTCTCCCTCCCCCACATTAGTCAGTTTAAAGCCCTCCTGATGAGGTTTCTGAGATTTTTGGCAAAAACATTTCTCCCAACCGTTGTGAGGTGTAGCCCATCGCTTGCCAGAAGTCCATCTTCAAGAAACTGCAGTCCGTGATCTAAGAATCCAAACCGTTCCTGTTTACACCATTTGCGAAGCCAGCTGTTCACTTCCACTATTTTTCCAGCACGCTTCCCGAGACATCTTGTCAGGCCCACAGATCACTGCTTCTGTTCCCCTCAGTAGGGAATCCCCTATCACCACTACACGCCTCCTCTTAGGTTTGGTCGGGGTTCTTCCGTGAGCTGTCCGTTCCAAGGTCGCCTGCACATTCCCTGAGGACTGACTTTGCTGCTCGTCTTCATATACCTGATTGACTGTAATGAGGGAGAGATCCTCAAATGGAGTCTGCTCTTTGTCTTCCATGCTAGGGGAGAGGACCTCAAAGCGATTGTGTATTTCTAAACAATCAGAGCGAACCCTGGTCCTCCTACTTCTTTGAGTCACGTTTCTCCATATATCTGGCTCCTGTGTTGGTGAACTAGCCTCCTTCTCAGGGGAGTCCCATGTCTCCTCCTTGGTGGAGACGGTGTGCTCTGTTGCTTCCAAGAAGAGCTCCAGCTCTCTAATTCTTTGGAGCGTAGCTACATGTTCCTCCAGTTGCTGGACTTTGTCTTTTAAGAGGGCAATCAACATGCAATTGCTGCAGGTAAAGCTGCCTGCAACCTTTGGCAAGATGGCAAACATTGCGCAGAAACCGCAGGCGACTGCAGCTGTTCCCTCCCCCTCCATCTTGAGAACGTGTCTTTGGGGGTGGCTACAGCGGTCCTCCATCATAAAAAGCGTGAAGACAGGACAAATAACTCCCCCCACAAAAAAACCTAGGTCTCCTCCAACAAACGTTTGAGACTAGCTCCCCTAAATCTAAAAGATGGATCAAACTACCCTGCAAGCTCTGATAAGCTCCTCCAACAGCTAATCACCTGCCTCAACAGAAATCCTGCCCCCTCTGACCTTTGCACAGGGAGAACAGCTAATCAGCCACAAAGAAACACACACACACACACACACACACACACACACACACAAAAAAAACCCACACCCCTTTTTGCTCCTTCTTCAACTGCTGCCCTGCAAGCTCAACTGCTGCCCTCAACAACCTCAGATATCAGGTTACATACGCTTCAGGTCACTGACTCCGCTAACCCAGAAATAGTGCTTCAGGTTAAGAACTTTGCTTCAGGATGAGAACAGAAATTGTGCTTCGGCAGTGCGGCGGCAGCAGGAGGCCCCATTAGCTAAAGTGGTGCTTCAGGTTAAGACCAGTTTCAGGTTAAGAACAGACCTCTGGAACGGATTAAGTACTTAACCCGAGGTACCACTATACAAGGCTGAGATGCTTCCTTTCTCCCAACAGCTTCACGGGCCCAGAGTGTTCCTGATAAGCATCACCAGTCTCCTCCTCAAAATACCCAAACAGAGAGACAGTCTTTAGACAGTCAGGGATTTGAGGTTAGAGTAGGAAAAGGTTTTTGGTTGCTGCACTTCTGCATTGTTACTTGATTTAACTTTTGGCCCAGTATTTAGTTCTGGTTTTTCTGGTATACTGCTGCATTATTTCCTCCTTCTAGTCCCAGCTTTTGCCTTCTCTTTGAGAGAAGATAGAATTTAATGATTTCAAACACCCATCCCTTCATTATTTTGTTGCTCAGTCTAACTTTTGAGCTGCCATCCTGTGTTGGGGATTGGCTTAGGAACAGTTGTATTTCATTTTTTTTCAGTCTCTCTTTTCTCATTACAGAAGTCAGGTTAATTTTGGTTTTTTGATTTCATTTTGTTTCCTTTGTTCTCTGGTGATGCTCAGACAAAACTATTTTCACTTTTAAAGCTATTTTTTACTCTAATGTATTAACTGGATTAATTTTCCCTGGGTTTCCTTTGCTGGATTGATTTAAACTTCTGCTTTGAATAGTTAGCTGTTTTTCTTTTTCTCCCTTTGGAAACCTAATATACTTTTAGGGGGGGTGGGGTGGAGGAGGAAGGCCAGGAGCAGAATTGTCTCAGCAATAACTAATTTTGCCTGCTCTAATCAATGCATGTCACCATATGCTTTAATACAGTTTTATTTCACATTTAATTCACAGGCTAATTATTGTACTCTTCTTTTCTGTGAAGATGCTGTTCCTTAATTTTTCTTACCCCTAAATTTCATTGGGCTGTAGCCAATGTTAGTCCCACTCAGAGTAAACCAATTGAACTTTATGAACATGACTGGTGTACATTAATTTAAATGTGTCTACTCTGAGTAGAGTGAGGTCAAGTGGGCCTTAGAAAGCACTGCAAATAACAAGGCCAGTGGAAGTGATGGTATTCCAGCTGAACTATTTAAAATGTTAAATGATGATGCTGTTACGGTGCTACACTCAATATGCCAGCAAGTTTGGAAAACTCATAAGTGACCAGAGGATTGGAGAAGATCAGTCTACATCTGAATCCCAAAGAAGGGCAGTGCCAAAGAATAATAATAATAATAATATAATAATTTATTATTTATACCCCGCCCATCTGGCTGAGTTTCCCCAGCCACTCTGGGCAGCTCCCAATCAGTGTTAAAAACAGTACAGCGTTACATATTAAAAACTTCCCTGAACAGGGCTGCCTTAAGATGTCTTCTGAATGTCAGGTAATTATTTATCTCTTTGATATCTGATGGGATGCCGTTCCACAGGGCGGGCGCCAGTACCGAGAAGGTCCTCTGTCTGGTTCCCTGTAGCCTCACTTCTCACAATGAGGGAACCGCCAGAAGGCCCTCGGCGCTGGATCTCAGTGTCCGGGCTGAACAATGGGGGTGGAGACGCTCCTTCAGGTATACAGGACCGAGGCCGTTTAGGGCTTTAAAGGTCAGCACCAACACTTTGAATCGTGCTCGGAAATGGACTGGGAGCCAATGTAGGTCTTTCAAGTTCTGTGGTCTGGGCGGCCGCTCCCAGTCACCAGTCTAGCTGCCGCATTCTGGATTAATTGCAGTTTCTGGGTCACCTTCAAAGGTAGCCCCACGTAGAGCGCGTTGCAGTAGTCCAAGCGTGAGATAACTAGAGCATGCACCACTCTGGCGAGACAGTTCGCGGGCAGGTAGGGCCTGCGTACCAGGTGGACACAGAATTAACCTGCGCCTCCATGGACAGCTGTGAGTCCAAAATGACTCCCAGGCTGCGCCCCTGGTCCTTCAGGGGCACAGTTACCCCATTCAGGACCAGGGAGTCCCCCACACCCGCCCGCCCCCCCAAAGACCGTGCTTCTTTCTTGTCAGGATTCAACCTCAATCTGTTAGCCGCCATCCATCCTCCAACCGCCTCCAGGCACTCACACAGGACCTTCACCGCCTTCACTGGTTCTGATTTGGAAGAGAGGTAGAGCTCAGTATCAGTAGAGCTGGGTACTATTTCTGGGTTAGCGGAGTCTGTAACCTGAAGCTTCTGTAACCCGAGGTACCACTGTATTGGGCAAACCAAGTCCTGCCTATTTAAACAGACAGGAATAGCTTCCCTAAGCAGGTCACCATTTGGAGTTTCACCATTTGTCTAGAGGAAAGTAACTCAGTTATAGCGGTTCTGCCAGTCTCTGCTTCCTCTTCCTCCATTTGTAATCTAAGGGGTAGCAAGGTTGGTCTGCAATACAGGGGTATAAGAAGTGCTGGAAAAAATGATAATAATAATAATAAAAAATTTTATTTATATCCCGCCCTCCCCAGCTGAGCCGGGCTCAGGGCGGCTAACAACAATCAAATAAACAATCAAATAATAACACATTCTAAAAATATTTCAATATAAAAATTAGTTAAAATCAAATTGATGGCAACCGATTAAACAAAATTCTGTGCAGGTTGCCAGAGGAGGGAGTCAGGCTGCGCCCTGACCAAAGGCCTGGCGGAACAACTCTGTCTTGCAGGCCCTGCGGAAAGATGTCAAGTCCCGCAGGGCCCTAGTCTCTTGTGACAGAGCATTCCACCAGGTTGGAGCTGCAGCCGAGAAGGCCCTGGCTCTAGTTGAGGCCAGCCTAACCTCTCTGAGGCCTGGGACCTTGAGGGTGTTATTATTTGTAGACCGTAGGTTTCTCTGTGGGGCATACCAGGAGAGGCGGTCCCGTAGGTACGAGGGTCCTAGGCCGTATAGGGCTTTAAAGGTTAAAACCAGCACCTTAAACCTGATCCTGTACTCCACCGGGAGCCAGTGCAGCTGGTATAGCACCGGATGAATGTGATCCCGCAGCGAAGACCCCGTAAGGAGTCTCGCTGCGGCATTCTGCACCCGCTGGAGTTTCTGGGTCAGTCTCAAGGGCAGCCCCACGTAGAGCGAGTTACAATAATCCAGTCTGGAGGTGACCGTCGCATGGATCACAGTGGCTAGGTCAGGGCGAGAGAGATAAGGGGCCAACTGCTTAGCTTGGCGGAGATGGAAAAATGCCGCCTTTGTTATAGCTGTAATCTGCGCCTCCATAGAGAGGGAGGTATCGAAGATTACACCCAAACTCTTAACGGACGGTGCTGGCACTAATTGCACCCCCGCAAGAGATGGGAGTTGCCCCCTCGATCCCATATCGTCCCGCCCCAGCCAGAGGACCTCTGTCTTCGAAGGATTTAACTTCAACCGGCTCCCACGTAACCATCCAGCCACAGCTTCCAGACATCTGGTCAGTGTGTCTGGGGCTGAGTTAGGATGGCCATCCATCAACAGATAGAGTTGGGTGTCATCAGCATACTGATGGCAACCCAGCCCAAAACTCCGGACAAGCTGGGCGAGGGGGCGCATAAAGATGTTAAAAAGCATCGGGGAGAGAATCGCACCCTGAGGCACTCCACACACCAAGGAGTGGCGCGATGACAATTCCCCCCCAAGCGCCACCCTCTGTCCCCGATCAGAGAGAAACGAGCGCAGCCATTGAAGGACTGTGCCCTGGATCCCCACGTCGGCAAGGCGGTGGTCCAGGAGTTCGTGATCGACCATGTCAAAGGCTGCTGACAGATCTAGAAGAATCAGCAGCCCTGACCCGCCTCGATCCAGCTGCCTGCGGAGATCATCTGTTAGGGCGACCAGAGCCGTCTCGGTCCCATGACCAGCACGGAAGCCGGACTGGAATGGATCCAAAGCAGATGTTTCATCCAGAAACCTACCAAGCTGTTCAGCAACCGCTCTCTCAATCACCTTACCCAGGAATGGAAGATTCGAGACCGGGCGGTAATTGGATAGATCTAAGGGATCTAACGATGTTTTCTTTAAGAGCGGACGCACCACCGCCTCCTTCAGTTCCCCTGGGAATATCCCGGTGCCAAGGGACAAATTGATGATATCCCCCAGAGGGGCCCGCACCTCGTCTGGACACGCTCTAATCAGCCATGACGGGCACGGGTCAAGAGGACAGGTGGTGGGCTTTCCAGCTTGGAGGAATCTGTCCACATCGGCTGGAGATATCCGGTCAAAGTGGTCCAATACTGGACCTGAGGACAGTTGAGGGGCCTCCAGTTCCTTTATTGTATCCAAATTGGCAGGGAGGTCATGGCGGAGCAACAGGACCTTCTCCGCAAAAAAGCTCGCAAATGCCTCACAGCTGTGTGTCAGATTGTTATTTAAATTTGGCTGTCCTTCAAGGGACGTTAAAGACCGAATTATACTAAATAATTGCGCCGGGCGAGAGCTAGCGGATGCAATGGAGGCCGAGAAGTAAGACTTCTTAGCGGCCTTCACTGCCATCTCATAGGTTTTCATAAAAACCCTATAAGATGTTCTTGAGGCTCCGTCACGGGCACCCCGCCATACTCGCTCTAGCCATCTGAGGTCCCGCTTCATTTTCCGAAGCTCCTCGGTAAACCAGGGAGCCCGATTTCTGCGGGGTCGCAGAGGGCGCTTAGGTGCGATCTCATCGATGGCTGCCAGGAGCTGGGTATTCCAGCCCTCAACAAGCTCAGTCAATGAGTCGCCAGGGGGAGCAAGGTCCCGCAATGCTTGACGGAATCTATCAGGGTCCATCAGCCTCTGCGGGCGAGCCCAAATCGGCTCGCCACCTAAGCAGGGTGGGGGTGGAAAGTCAATCCTGGCTTTCAGAGCGTAGTGATCAGACCATGGCACCTTCATCGAAGGAGACATGATCACATCTATACCGGCGCCAAAGATCAAATCCAGCGTGTGGCCTGCTTGATGTGTGGGGCCCGAAACAAACTGGGAGAGCCCTAGTGTCGCCATGGAAGACACCAGGTCCAGAGCCTGTGAGGAGGGAGTGGCATCAGCGTGGAAGTTGAAGTCTCCCAATACCAATAGGTTAGGGAACTCCAAGGCCCAGCCGGCCACCGCCTCCAGCAGGCCTGACAGGGTGGCTGCTGGTGTGCTAGGTGGCCGGTACACCAGCCAGACAGCCAAGCTCTCCTCGGAGCCCCACACTAGGCCAACACATTCAATGCCGGGGATCGATGGCGATGGTAGAGCCCTGAAAGAACAATCTTCCCGGATTAATACTGCCACCCCTCCCCCCCGGCCCACAGTCCGTGACTGGTGGAGGACGGAGAAACCCGGGGGCGCCATCTCTCGTAAGGTAACAGTTACCCCTTCGCGCACCCAGGTCTCCGTCACACAAGCCAGGTCGACCCCCTGCGAGGTAAAGAAATCTCGCAGGGTAGCGGTTTTGTTGCCTATAGACCTGGCATTGCACAACACCAGTGAAGGAGGTGAGTAATCCTTGCTCACCCTACCCTCGTCCCTCGGGATGGGGCGCAGATTGGAAGGGG
This sequence comes from Podarcis bocagei, assembly GCF_964188305.1. NCBI lineage: Eukaryota > Metazoa > Chordata > Lepidosauria > Squamata > Lacertidae > Podarcis > Podarcis bocagei. The sequence goes on from NC_138131.1 coordinate 62,305,085, forward strand.
TACGAGCATATCCGTATCTCGATCCCCTTCGCCTATAATATCTGCCCCCACCGCCATACCTCCCTCGCCCCTCCACGGTAGCAATCCCAGGCCTCATACAAGCCTCCATTTATAAAATAGAAAACAAAACTACCAAAAACAATTGTGCCCAAACAAAACCAATCCCCACCCCACTCAATGACCGACCCCAAAACAAAACAAAACAAAACAAAATACATGGATAAAAACCACCGTTCACGGTGGTACAACAAAATAAACAATAAAAACACCTTTAAAACACCTTAAAATATATATAAACATGTTTAACATATGCTGCAGCAGCACCAGTGTCCTTAAAGCTATTACGGGGGTGAGCCTGGGCCCCGCCCCCTAGGCCAGATGGAAGGTGAGCCTGAGGGGGGAGAGGCCTTCTCCGACACTCACGATGCAGCAGCAGCGATGTCCCAGACCCCAATGAGGCCTCTTAAAGCTGTGGCGAAGGTGAGTCTGGGCCCCGCCCCCTAGGCCAGATGGAAGGTGAGCCTGAGGGGGGAGAGGCCTTCTCCAGCACTCACGATGCAGATGACTTTTTAAAAATCCCACAACCAGTTCTAACAATTGTAGGCGACATGTGCCCTCATAAAATATGCATTTAGTTCTGTGTGTGAGAAGGGCGGGGGGAAGCATCTTTCAAAAACAATTAATTGGCAGGATTAATAGAGGACACCAGGATTAACAGAAGACATCAGTGATCACTTGTATTTACACAGACCAGAGCTGCTGCTTTTGGGACAAAACACTAATAATAAAAAGGTAGTGGATCAAAACAAAGAAAGCCCCCTTCCCCAAATGCCTGACCATGTGATTCATTTTGCAAACAAAACAAAGCGAAGCTAAACACACTCCTTTCTGAACTTCATGAAAAGGCGAGTCAGGTATCTCCCTTAAGACGCTTTATAGGATAAAACCATCTGCATAGTGACTGTTCCTGTTCTATGATTCTTTGAGGATGACTTTCATCTTATGCAGGGATCATTTGCCTTCATATTATGGTGGTTCCAACAGCCCTAACATTTGGCGTTCTCTTTTTTAAATTGTTAGGTGAGCTGTGTGTGGAGGCTCTTTGTAAAATGGAGGAAATCAACTGCTCCTACCAGGTGGCTGGGAAACACCCTGGGATCTATCTGCTCATGGTACATCCTAATGAAGTGGTGAGCTGCTTTAATTTCCTTTTTCCGGTTATTCTTTTCTTCCTTTTCAGTTTTGCTACGTAGGATTAAGCTGTCCTAAACAGATGACAGATGAAATAGATCCTCCTTGACACAGTGCACAGTTAAACTATGGAACTTGCTCCCACACAGTGGCATGTGGTCAATGGACATGGGGGACTAGGCTAGTCCCCTAAATCAGAGGTTTTCTGGCTGGACACTCTGAGAAGAGGTTATAACAACAACAACAAATTTATTATTATTATTATTATTATTATTATTATTATTATTATTATTATTATTATTATTATTATTATTACCCTGCCCATCTGGCTGGGTTTCCCCAGCCACTCGGGACGGGTCCCAACAGAATATTGAAAACACGATAAAACATCAAACATTAAAAACTTCCCTAAACAGGGGTGCCTTCAGATGTCTTCTAAAAGTCAGATAGTTGTTTATTTCCTTGACATTTGATGGGAGGGCATTCCACAGGGTGGGCACCACCACTGAGAAGGCCCTCTGCCTGGTTCCCTGTAACCTCACTTCTCGCAAGGAGGGAACCGCCAGAAGGCCCTCGGAGCTGGACCTCAGTGTCCGGGCTGAAAGATGGGGGTGAAGACGCTCCTTCAGGTATACTGGACCAAGGCCGTTTAGGGCTTTAAAGGTCAGCACCAACTCTTCGAATTGTGCTCCGGAACATTCTGGGAGCCAATGTAGGTCTTTCAGGACCAGTGTTATTTGGTCTCGGCGGCCACTCCCAGTCACCAGTCTAGCTGCTGCATTCTGGATTTGTTGTAGTTTCCGGGTCACCATCAAAGGTAGCCCCACATAGAGCATATTGCAGTAGTCCAAGCAGGAGATAACTAGAGCATGCATCACTCTTGCAAGAGAGTCCACGGGCAGGGAGGGTCTCAGCCTGCATACCAGATGGAGCTGGTAGGCAGCTGCCCTGGACACAGAAATGACCTGCGCCTCCATGGACAGCTGTGAGTCCAAAATGACTCCCAGGCTGTGCCCCTGGTCCTGCAGGGGCCCAGTTGCCCCATTCAGGACCAGGGAATCTTCCACACCTGCCTGCCTCCTGTCCCCCCAAAACAGTACTTCTGTCTTGTCAGGATTCAACCTCAATCTGTTAGCCGCCACCCATCCTGCAACCGCCTCCAGACACTCACACAGGACCTTCACTGCCTTCACTGGTTCTGATTTGGAAGAGAGGTAGAGCTAGGTAACATTTGCATACTGATGAACACATAGCCCAAACCCCCTGATGATTTCTCCCAGAGGCGTCATATAGATGTTAAAAAACATGGGGGGGAGGACAGAGCCCTGAGGCACCCCACAAGTGAGAGCCCAGGTTTCTGAACACTTATCCCCCAACACCACTTTCTGAACACGGGCCAGGAGGAAGGAGCAGAACCACTGTATAACAGTGCCCCCAGCTCCCAGCCCCTCTAGACGGCCCAGAAGGATGTCTTGGTTGATGGTATCAAAGTTTGCCCTGCGCCTTTGGGGGAAGCAGCCAGCGCCTGCCCGCCCACCCTGAACCCATCCCAGGGTGGTAGATTACTGCCAGTTTTTTATATTGGATCGTAGCTCACAGCCTACTTGAAGATAGACATGCCTGCCCTAGGATAACCAAACTAGGTGTCTCCAGGAGAACATCTGCTACGACTTGAAGCAGCTTGGGCAGGGAATCCTTGGTGCAGCGGGGAAGTTGGTACACCAAAAGAAATCCTGTACTGCCCCTATTGCCCAACTTCCAGAACATGCACTCAGTAAACTGGGTCTTCCCAATAGGACGCCCGGTGTACGCTAATGACTTCCTAAAAATCACTGCAACCCCCCCCCCACCCATATGACCTGGGTGGCTGTGGGTAAGAGAAACCTGGTGGACAAGCAGCGGCAAGGACAGGCCCATCTGCTTCATCCAACCAAGTCAGGTTACACATGCCAGGTCAAGTCCTCCATACTGGAGTAGATAGATGGGCCTGTTAGAACACGCTTCCTGCAAAAGGATGGTTGCTTCAAGATTGCATTACTACAATGCACTCTATGTGTGACATTCCTTGCGCTTGATCCAGAAGCTGCAGTTAGTGCAGAATGGTGCATCATGGTTGCTGACAGGAATGAGACCGTGTCAGCATATAACACCTATGCTCACATACCTGCACTGGTTGCCCATTTGATATATAAAACACTGAACAACTTGCAACCAGTTTACTTGAGAGATGGCCTTACCCCATGTATGCCCATTTGACTGCTTCAGTCTGCAGAACTGACACCGATACAGGTGTCACATAATACTCGTTCTGCCGTTGAAGGAAATCAATCTTTTAGCATGGCAGCACCTACACTTTGGGGCTCCCTGCCTACTAACAATACTCTACTCTTTTCAGCACCTGCTAAAAGCCAAGAAGAACACCATTCCAAAAATGAGTTTGACGATTCCCTTGCCTTTGATGAAAAGAGACACTTTTTAGCCCTCCCTTACCAGTCACAGGAAGAAATCATTAGCAGAATGACTTCCTTACAATACACCCTTATTCACTTTCGGCCTCCAGAGAAAGCTAATACAATCACGGATCAAATTATGGAAATAATGTCTAACCAACACAGAGGTAAACAAAGGGAAGAGGTGGAGAACCCCCCCCCCCAATAAACAAAGATAATCAAATTGATAAGGAACACCCTCCTATCAGAGAGTATAACTATGCTGTCCCTTCAAGTTATTCTATAACCTCTGTTGAATGGCTCCAAAGAAGATTTCTTAATCTGGAAGAATTAGCTCTCCCTGACCTGAAATCAACAACCCAAATTCTAACTACTAAAAAGGAGTTCTCTAACCCTTTGATAGGAGGCGGGTCTGTGTTTGTGGACAAAGTTGGGGAATCAAATCAAATTGTAGAACTGGATTGATATAATGATTCTTGTAATGAACAGTTCAATAGAGTTTTCAGCACCCAGTGCCACACAAACCTAGGGGGGGGGCACATGAAGTTCAAGCCTTGTCTGACTATGAAGTTATAACTCCAATAAGGAATTCAGCAGGCCAGCCGCACAATCAACCTGTCCTCAACAATACATGCAAGGTCTTATCATGGAATGTGGCAGGATGATCCCCCAAGTTAAAAGATATGAATTTTAAAGAATACTACATAAATTTTAATATTCTCTGCCTACAAGAAACTTAATAAAAACATTCCTTCCAGTAGCACCTTAGAGACTAACTAAGTTAGTTACTGGTATGAGCTTTCGTGTGCATGCACACTTCTTCAGAACATTATCTGTTGCTGGAATTCAGAAGCTGACAAAGACTTGACCAGCAATGAACTTTTTATTGCTTCACACACAGAGATAGCCAGGCACACTCCACATTAGTAAGTTGCAGGATTGAGTTTCCGACTTCTCCTTCCCTCTTTTAAGCCTCCCTCCCGGCAGCCTTCTGTGACTCAGCTCTAAATTGCTTTGCCCTTTTCTCTGCTCTACCCTCTCAAGCTCTGAAGGGGAGAGGGAAAGGGGCTGGAACAGAACTGTCTTGCAGAGCAGGAGACGTAGCCCTGTCAGAGTCTGTGCCCACACTGAGCCAATGTCAGGAACTGGCTAGATAAGTAGTGCTGGCAGCCAGTTAACCAGGAGGGACCAGGGAGTGACACTGGGGAAGAAGAGGATTTTGAGCCTGGTTCAGACTGGTGGGACATGGAAGAGCAACCCACGGAGGGAACTAGCAAGGAAGCATCAGAGCTGGAGAGTTTTGGGGAGGGGGGTCCTCTGATTTCCAGCAACAGACGGTGGCCAACGCCTTCGCCAAAGACAATTTGGCTGCGCCGAGGGAGTGAAGCACCAGGATGGAGCTTTTTTCAGAGAAAGATGGCCAAGTTCTACGTCAGTGCCACGACAGCTCGCTTCGGACAGCATAAAACCTTGTATCACTTGATGTGGCAGGTTTTGGTTTTTCAAAAAATCATTTTTATTGGTTTTCCAATAAAAACAGCCAATCAACATATCCGGATCATAATCCAATTAAAAATAATAAACTAATTTTTTTTAAAATGACAGAGCTTGCAGGGCAGCAGCTGAAGAAGGAGCAAAAGAGTTTTCTTGTGTGTGTGTTTCTTTGTGGCTGATTAGCTGCTCTCCCTGTACAAAGGTCAGAGGGGGCAGGGTTTCTGTTGAGTCAGGTGATTAGCTGTGGGAGGAGCTTATCAGAGCTTGCAGGGCAGCTTGATCCATATTTTAGATTTAGGGGAACTAGTCTCAAACGTTTCTTGGGGGAGACCTAGGTTTTTTGGGGGGGGGTTATTTGTCCTGTCTTCACGCTTTTTAAGATGGAGGACCACTGTAGCCACCCCCAATGACACGTTTTCAAGATGGAGGGTGAAGGAACAGCTGCAGTCGCCTGCGGTTCCTGCGCAATGTTTGCCATCTTGCCAAAGGTTGCAGGCAGCTTTACCTGCAGCAATAGTATGTTTATTGCCCTCTTAGAAGACAAAGTCCAGCAACTGGAGGAACGTGTAGCTACGCTCCAAAGAATTAGAGAGCTGGAGCTCTTCTTGGAAGCAACAGAGCACACCGTCTCCACCAAGGAGGAGACAGGGGGCACCCCTGAGAAGGAGGCTAGTTCACCAACACAGGTGCCAGATATATGGAGAAACGTGACTCAAAGAAGTAGGAGGCCCAGGGTTCGCTCTGATTGTTTAGAAATACACAATCGCTTTGAAGTCCTTTCCCCTAGCATGGAAGACGAAGAACAGACTCCATTTGAGGATCTCTCCCTCATTACAGTTGATCAGGTATATGAAGACGAGCAGCAAAGTCAGTCCTCAGGGAATGTTCAGGCAACCTTGGAACGGACAGCTCACGGAAGAACCCCGACCAAACCTAAGAGGAGGCGTATAGTGGTGGTAGGGGATTCCCTACTGAGGGGAACAGAAGCAGTGATCTGTGGGCCTGACAAGAGGTCTCGGGAAGTGTGCTGTCTCCCCGGGGCTAAGATCCAAGATGTAACTGAACGACTGCAAGAAATCATAAAACCCACTGACAAATACCCCTACATCTTGGCTCATGTGGGAACCAATGACACTGCAAGCAATAGCCTCCAGAAGATCAAAAGAGACTAGGAGGCTCTGGGCAGGAAATTGAAGCAACTAAATGCACAAATTGTCATCTCATCTGTCCTCCCAGTTGAACGACGTGGCCCAGGGAGAGAGGGGAAAAGAGTGGAAGTGAACAGCTGGCTTCGCAGATGGTGTAAACAGGAACGGTTTGGATTCTTAGATCACGGACTGCAGTTTCTTGAAGATGGACTTCTGGCAAGCGATGGGCTGCACCTCACAACGGTTGGGAGAAATGTTTTTGTCAAAAATTTCAGAAACCTCATCAGGAGGGCTTTAAACTGACTAATGTGGGGGAGGGAGACAGTGCTCCTGAAGGTAGGAGTCTATCAGTTGATGAAGATGATCATCCAAATGTCATAGACCAAATGGAGCAAACAGCACGCAGACCTATTGGTGGGAGGAAAAAATCCTCAAATAAGAGACACGGGGGAATGATTAATGGACTTCAATGTCTGTACACTAATGCCCAAAGCATGGGAATTAAACAAGATGAGCTTGAGCTCTTGGTACAGCAAACTAAATATGACATAATAGGCATCACTGAAACCTGGTGGGATAAGTCCCACGATTGGAATGTAATAATGGGGGGGGGATACAATCTATTTCAGAGAAACAGACCAGACAAGAAAGGAGGAGGAGTGGCGTTATATGTCAGGGATGTGTATACCTGTGAAGAGATCCAAGATTTAGAACCTCAAAGCGAAAGTGAGAGCATTTGGGTCAAAATTAAGGGAGAGAAGAATAACAGTCACCTCATTGTGGGAGTTTACTATAGCTCCCCAAGCCAAACGGAGGACATAGATGATGCCTTCCTGGAACAGATGGCCAAGCATGCAAAAGGAAGGGAGATAGTAGTAATGGGGGACTTCAATTACCCGGATATTTGTTGGATGTCAAACTCAGCCAAGAGCATAAGGTCAAACAGATTCCTCACTGGCCTTGCAGACAACTTCATTGTCCAGAAAGTGGGAGAAGCAACAAGAGGAACAGCCATTTTAGATCTGGTCCTAACCAATGTTGATGACCTGGTTAGTGGGGTAGAAGTGGAAGGATCAATAGGCGCGAGTGATTATGCTCTTCTGAAGTTTACTATACAGCGGAAAGGAGCAGCCAAGCATACTAGGGCTCAATTTCTTGACTTTAAGAAAGCCGACTTCATAAAACTTAGGGAAGTGCTGGGTGAGATCCCATGGACAGTAATACTAAAAGGAAAGGGAGTTCATGATGGCTGGGAGTTTGTGAAGAGGGAGATAGTAAAAGCACAACGTCAGGCAATACCAATGAGACGGAAACATGGAAGGTGCCTAAAGAAGCCAGGGTGGCTATCTAAAGAACTTTTAACTGAGTTAAGATTAAAAAAGGATGTGTACAAAAAATGGAAAAGGGGGGAAACCACCAAAGAGGAATTCAAACAAATAGCCAGCACATGTAGACACAAAGTCAGAAAAGCTAAAGCACAGAATGAACTCAGGCTTGCTAGAGAGGTTAAAAGCAACAAAAAAGGCTTTTATGGGTATGTTCGTAGCAAAAGGAAGAACAAAGAAACAGTGGGGTCACTCAGAGGAGAAGATGGGGAAATGCAAACAGGGGACACAGAAAGGGCTGAACTCCTCAATGCCTTCTTTGCCTCAGTCTTCTCCGATAAAGAAAACAATGCCCGACCTGAAGAATTTGGAGCAAATGATTCAGCAAAGGAAACACAGCCCAGAATAACTAAGGAGATAGTACAAGAATACTTGGCTAGTTTAGATGTATTCAAGTCTCCAGGGCCAGATGAACTGCATCCAAGAGTATTAAAAGAACTGGCAGATGTGATCTCAGAACCACTGGCAGTCATCTTTGAGAATTCCTGGAGAACAGGCGAAGTCCCGGCAGACTGGAGGAGGGCAAATGTTGTCCCTATTTTCAAAAAGGGGGAAAGAGAGGACCCAAATAATTACCGCCCAGTCAGTCTGACATCAATACCAGGGAAGATTCTGGAGCAGATCATCAAGCAAACAGTCTGTGAGCACCTAGAAAGGAATGCTGTGATCACCAATAGTCAGCATGGATTTCTGAAAAATAAGTCATGTCAGACTAACCTGATCTCGTTTTTTGACAGAATTACAAGCCTGGTAGATGAAGGGAACGCAGTGGATGTAGCCTACCTTGATTTCAGCAAGGCATTTGACAAGGTGACCCATGACATTCTTGTAAAGAAGCTGGTAAAATGCAGTCTTGACTATGCTACCACTCAGTGGATTTGTAACTGGCTGACTGACCGAACCCAAAGGGTGCTCATCAATAGTTCCTCTTCATCCTGGAGAAGAGTGACTAGTGGGGTGCCACAGGGTTCTGTCTTGGGCCCGGTCTTATTCAACATCTTTATCAACGACTTGGATGATGGACTCAAGGGCATCCTGATCAAATTTGCAGATGACACCAAACTGGGAGGGGTGGCTAACACCCCAGAGGACAGGATCACACTTCAAAACGACCTTGACAGATTAGAGAACTGGGCCAAAACAAACAAGATGAATTTTAACAGGGAGAAATGTAAAGTATTGCACTTGGGCAAAAAAAATGAGAGGCACAAATACAAGATGGGTGACACCTGGCTTGAGAGCAGTACATGTGAAAAGGATCTAGGAGTCTTGGTTGACCACAAACTTGACATGAGCCAACAGTGTGACGCGGCAGCTAAAAAAGCCAATGCAATTCTGGGCTGCATCAATAGGAGTATAGCATCTAGATCAAGGGAAGTAATAGTGCCACTGTATTCTGCTCTGGTCAGACCTCACCTGGAGTACTGTGTCCAGTTCTGGGCACCACAGTTCAAGAAGGACACTGACAAACTGGAACGTGTCCAGAGGAGGGCAACCAAAATGGTCAAAGGCCTGGAAACGATGCCTTATGAGGAACGGCTAAGGGAGCTGGGCATGTTTAGCCTGGAGAAGAGGAGGTTAAGGGGTGATATGATAGCCATGTTCAAATATATAAAAGGATGTCACATAGAGGAGGGAGAAAGGTTGTTTTCTGCTGCTCCAGAGAAGCGGACACGGAGCAATGGATCCAAACTACAAGAAAGAAGATTCCACCTAAACATTAGGAAGAACTTCCTGACAGTAAGAGCTGTTTGACAGTGGAATTTGCTGCCAAGGAGTGTGGTGGAGTCTCCTACTTTGGAGGTCTTTAAGCAGAGGCTTGACAACCATATGTCAGGAGTGCTCTGATGGTGTTTCCTGCTTGGCAGGGGGTTGGACTCGATGGCCCTTGTGGTCTCTTCCAACTCTATGATTCTATGATTCTATGATTCTAGGTCAAGAGCCACCAAGGGTCTTATCCTTGAAGTGAGAAGGTGAGTGAGAAACCTTTTCAGCTTGTTCATGCTGATGTGTGTGGTCCTTTTAAACTCAGCAGGGGTAATTCCCAGTATGTGCTAACTATAATTGATGATGCCACAAGGTTTAGTTGGGTTTATCCCATGAAGCACAAGGCAGAGGTTTTCCTCTAAGTTTAAAGACTGGGTGGCATATGTTGAGAGGCAATTCCCACACAAATTTTAAAAGTTTCAATCTGACCGTGGAGGCGAATTTCTGTCAGGTGCATTCCAATCATGGTTACAAAGGAATGGAATTGGGCACAGAAAGACAAACCCTCATAGTCCAGAGAAGAATGGAGAGGCAGAGAGAAAGAAAAGGTCTCTGCAAGAAATGATGGACTCAATGCTAGAGGATTCTGGCTTGTCCAAACGCTATTGATGGGAGGCGATCTTGACAGCCAATTATGTTCAGAACTGCTTGGTCCACAGCACGATTGGAACAACACCCTATTTTATGCTGTTCAGAAAAAAGCCCAAAGCTGATCATTTGTGCACATTCAGTATGAAGGCATGGGTTCATGTGCCACGATCACAGTGCAGAAAGGGTGACCCCAAAGCACAGCAGCTTATGTTTGTTGGTTACCAGGATTTGGGCAAAGGGTGGAGCTTTGTGGTTGGAAATAGTGGGCTACATGCTAATTCAGAGGTTTGGTTCCAGGCATCAAAGGGTGGTTCCTCACATTTGAGTGTTAAAAGGGAACCAGGCAATGTAAACACTGAAGAGAAAGGTGACAGGGCTGTAAAATCTGCATCTCCTGAGGCTAGTGAACAGAATGCCAGTCATTTTTCACCAACATCAAAGGATGAGTCTTACTCTCCTCTAAGGGGGCGAAAATCTGAGGGGGATGATAGTGAAGATGAGGCCAGTTTTACTCCAAGAAGATCAGAGAGGAAGAACATAGGAATTCCGCCAGATCGTTTTATGCCTGGTACAGCTCACATGTTCCATGTAGCTATAGAGCCTCAAAGCTACAAACCAGTAATGGATTTACCTAAGGAGCAAATTTTTGCTCTGGAAGGGTGCCATGGAAGAGGAGATGAACTCTCTCCGTGAGCATGGAGTGTTTACATCTACGTCACCGCCAAAGAGTGCCATGGTGGTGGGATGTAGATGGATTTAAAAAATAAAGCCTCTGGCTACTGGTGGTTATAAATATAAGGTGCATTTAGTGGCACAAAGTTTTTCCCAGAGACCAGGACTGGATTTTGATGAAGTGTTTGCACCCACAGCTAGAAGTGAGAGCATGCGTTTGTTGCTTGCAATTGCAGCAAAGCGCAATCTTAAAGTTAATCATTTTGACATCCAGATGGCTTATCTGAATGCCAGTCCTTATGAAGAACTTTATTTATCAGAGCCACCAGGTTTTGAAACAGGATAAGGAAAAGTGTACAGATTACACAAAGCCCTATATGGTTTGCGTCAATCAGCACACAAGTGGAACACATGCTTAGATGAGACTCTTGTTTCTCTAGGTTTCGAACGCAGTGTTGCTGATAACTGTTGGTACATGCGTGGCACTGGTAACAAGCAAGAATTTTATTTGGTATTTGTGGATGATTTGCTATATGTGGCCAAAGAGGCTAGGCAAATCAAGGAGTTTTCCACGCAATTGCCCAAAAAGTTCAAAGTAAAAGATCTGGGCTACGTACAAAACTATTTGGGTGTGGAAGTGTCCCAGGCCAGTGATGGTAGTTTTCTGCTCAGTCAGAAAAACAAAATTAAGCAACTGCTGGCAACGTTTTAACATGCAAGATTGTAATGGGGCAAGTACACCCATGGAAGTAGGTTTTGTTAAAGGAATGCAATCAGATAAAAGCTCTGAGTTTGAGCATCCAGATCTCTACCAATCAGCCATTGGGAGCCTAATGTACATATCACAGTGGAGTAGACCCGATATCTGCTATGCAGTGAGGATTTTAAGCAGACAGGTATCCAAACCCACTGTGAGTAAAAAGGATACTGAGGTACTTAAAGCAAACTGCTCTGAAATTGAGCTCAGCAGGAGAAGAAATGCTTGAGTGCTACTCAGATAGCGACTGGGAAAATCTGCCAGACAGAAAGTCTGTAACTGGGCTGGTGATCATGTTCGGTGGATCACTGATTGGATGGAAATCCAGGAAACAAAGCATAGTTAGTGTGTCTTCCACGGAAGCGGAATACGCTGCTTTGAGCGAGCTCTGCAATGAGCTAATATTTTTTAAGCAGTTACTGTTGGATTTTGGCACTGAATGAGATTTTCCAGGAAAAGATTTTGTGGACAACCAAGCCTGTATAACACTAAGTAAAACTGAGCAGTTCAAGGGGAAATCAAAACACGTGGAAGTAAAATACTAGAATGTCAGAACTAATGTACACAGGACTGTCATTGCATGTGAATATGTTGAAAGTGCCAAGAATGTCAGATATAATGACAAAGCCATTGTCATTTGTGAAAAACAAAATGCTGTGTGAATGCATGGGTTTGCAAAACAAAGTTGGTGAAAATACTTTGTATGTGCTCAGAAACTAATTGCACTATGCAAGCTGTGAGGGGGTGCTGGAATTCATGGTTTGCTTGCAGCTTTGCAAGTTAGCAATTAGTGTCTCCACAGCCTGGGAAGACAGAGCATGAAAGGAATCTGCCTAGAGATAAGAAGACCCAGCAACAGCTCAGTGATTGGCTGAGGTCCCTCATATAGGCAGCATGACCTATGACACTAGTGTTGAGGAGTAAGTGGTTTGGTTAGTGCTGAGGCGTTGCTGAGAGTGAAGAAGTCATGTTGTAAATAGTAACTTGTAGATAGCTTGTATGTTTACTGCTGTATATGATAAACTACAAGAATATGAAGAAGAATATGAAGAAGATCTGTGGAAGGGACATGGAAGAGACTTAAGGGCCTCGGACATAAGGTTACCAGGTTAATGAACTAGATGGATGGGATAGAAAGGACTGACAAAACCCGAGACCAGGAGGAAGAGACGTTGGATGAAGATTGGAAGAAAGTTTTAAAAAATTCTATTTAGGAATGTTTTCTAAAATTAATGAGTATTAGAAAAATGTTGGAACGAAATTATTTGGCTTTAGCAGAAATGTTAAAAAGAACTATGTAAGAATATGCTATGGTTATGAGAAATTGGTATAAATAACATTTACGCCCCAAATACAAACAAATCTGAGTTTTTCAAGAAATTAGAACAGGTATTATTAGATTTAGACGATAACAAGACGATATTACTGGGAGACTTCAACGCGGTGCCGTCACCAGAAAGGGATAGACAAGCGGAAAACAGAAAACGAAACCAAGGAAAGTTACCGAGATCATTCCATGATTTAGAAGAAAACCTAGACTTAACAGATATATGGAGATATAAACACCCAACAGGAAAGCAGTTCACCTTCTTCTCCGAAGTACATAAAAGCTGGGGCAGGATAGATCAGATCTGGACCTCGAGAGCACTTACTCTAAGAACAACAAGTTGTGAAATTCACCCAAGAACACTTTCGGATCATAACATGATAACCCTGGAAATCAAAGGGATAACACAGGGAGGCTTTAGATGGAGACTAAATGAATATCTACTAGAAAAAGACGATGTTATTGAAATGGCCAAAACTACCCTAAAAGAATACTTTAACTTAAATTTAAATACAGAAACAAGCATAGAAGTGGTCTGGGACGCCAGTAAGGCGGTAATAAGAGGTCTATTCATTCAGCAAAACAACTATAGGAAGAAGATAAGACAGCAGAAGAAAGAAGAAATACTTAAGCAGCTAAGAGATTATGAGAAAAAATTAACAGACCACCCGAAGGATGAACAAAGTATCCGAGCAATAAAAATGTTACAAACACAATATTCGATGCTGACGAGTCAAGAAATTGAATGGAAAATCAAACTAATGAAGCAAAGATACTTTGAGTCAGCGAACAAAACAGGGAAATTTTTGGCCTGGCAACTGAGGAAAAGACAGAAACAGAATATGATAAACAAAATAAAAATAGAGGAAGACTTGATAGTAGACCCAATTAAAATACAAAAAAAGTTTCTGGAATTTTATGAAGAACTATATAAGAAGGGGGAAGAGGACCCAATGCAAATAGAAAGATATTTAAAGAGATATAAAGGGAAGACTATCACGGAGGAAGAAAGATCTCAACTCAACAAGCCCATTAACATAGAAGAGGTCCAAAATGCTATAAAAAAAATGAAAATAGGAAAAGCTCCAGGCCCAGATGGTCTTTCGGCCAAATACTACAAAGTTCTAGGAAACCAACTATCACCGGTGCTCTGTGACACAATGAACAACATCTTGAGAAGAGGGAAAATACCTGAGTCGTGGAGGGAAGCTTTCATAACATTAATTCCAAAACCGGATGTAGATAAAATGTGTATTAAAAACTACAGGCCAATATCCCTATTGAACAACGATTACAAAATATACGCTGATATTATGGCAAACAGATTAAAAAAGTGTCTGCCAAACTTAATCCACAAAGACCAAGCAGGCTTTTTACCAAATAGATTCCTGAAGGATAATGTGAGACATACTATAAACTTAATCGAATATCTGGAAATTAACAATAACATACCAGCGGCCTTGATCTTCATAGATGCCGAAAAGGCGTTTGATAATGTCTCTTGGTCGTTCTTATTAAAGACTATGGAAGAAGCGGGGATAAAGGGGGAATTTCTGAGAGGAATACAGGCAATATATTCAAATCAATCTGCCAAACTGGTGATTAATAACAATCTTACAAACATGTTTCAAATTGAAAAAGGAACCAGGCAAGGTTGCCCCCTCTCCCCGCTCCTATTCATTATGGTTTTAGAAGTTTTGGCAAATAAAATAAGATTAACACCTGAGATTAAAGGGATCAAAATAGGATCAAAGGAGTTTAAATTAAAAGCCTACGCGGATGACTTGATGTTATCATTAGAAGAGCCGCAAGAGAGTATGGAAAAGGCGTTGGAGATATTAGAAGAATATGGCAGACTGGCAGGATTCAAATTGAATAGATCAAAGACCAAAATATTAACAAAGAATTTGAGAAATGATATAAAAGAAAAATTAGAGAGCCAACATGGAATTAAAGTGACTAAAAAAGTAAAATATTTAGGGATTTGGCTTACACCGAAAAACATAAATTTAATTGAAGATAACTACACATCGACCTGGAATAAAATCAAAAAAGATCTGGATGTCTGGAGCAGAGTTAACCTTTCGTGGCTCGGTAGGATGGAGGCAATAAAAATGAATACTCTTCCCAAGATGCTATTCCTTTTTCAGAATATCCCGGTTATTAGAGGGACCAAAATTTTCAAAGATTGGCAGAAAGTCCTCTCAAGATTCATATGGCAGGGGAAAAGGCCAAGGATCAGATACAAACTACTTACAGATCGAAAGGAGAGAGGGGGAATGGCGGTACCCAACTTAAAATTATATTATGAAGCGGCCTGCTTATGCTGGGTGAAAGAGTGGATAACTTTGGAGAACACGGATCTATTAGAACTTGAAGGTGTAGATAACAGGTGGGGCTGGCACGCCTACCTTTGGTTAAATAAAGGAAGAACACATAAGGGCTTCTTGAATCACATCATTAGAGGCCCACTATATGAAGTTTGGGAAAGAAATAAAAAATTGTTGGAACCAAGAACACCCTGGTGGCTGTCCCCAATAGATATTTTATCATTTAAAAAATCAAACTTGGAAGAGAAAAACCTAACATATGAAGACTTACTGATAAGCTACCGTGAAAACTGGAAACTAAGACCATACGAGGAACTGAAAGGAAAGCTGAAGGGTTGGCTACAGTACCATCAGATCAATGCAAGATGGACGGAAGACAAAAAAGTAGGAATGAGCGAAAAGAAATCAAAATTCCAAATTGAAATAATTGAAAGTAAATCTAAATTATTATCCAAATTGTATAATATCTTATTGGAAGAGGATACTAAAGATGTAGAAATTAAAGAGGTTATGGTAAAGTGGGCAAGAGATTTGGGGCACAACATAGAATATGAGAAATGGTCGAAATTATGGAATCAGGGAATAAAATTTACAGCAAGTGTAGCAATTAGAGAAAACCTAGAAAAGATGATATACAGATGGTATTTAACACCAGAAAAACTAAATAGGATGTACAAGACCGGTAACAAGGCTTGCTGGAGATGTAAAACAAATGAAGGGAATTTTATACATATGTGGTGGACATGTGAGGGAATAAAAAAATTTTGGAATCAAATATATGATGAACTAAAAAAAATATTTAGACTCACATTTCCCAAAAAACCAGAGGCCTTTTTATTAGGGATGGTAGGAAAAGAAATACCGGAAAAAGACAAAACCCTGTTCCAATACGCAACAGCTGCGGCTAGAATGTTAATTGCCCAGAATTGGAAAAACCCAACTACACCAACGGTGAAGGACTGGCAACTGAAGTTATATGATTTTATAGAATTGGCAAGAATGACGCAAAGAATCAGAAATCAAAAAAATACAAAGTTAAAAGAGGATTGGAATAAATTTATGGTATATATTGAAGGCGATTCTGGTAACCTAACAACTGTAGTAGGTCTGATCTAACTCTTCCGATGTTATAAACACTAAAAACTAACACCAGCTGTAAGACGAATCTATCGAAAGTAGAAACCCGAAATCAAGAGGGAAGGAAGTCGATATAAATATGTGGTACGTGTTTTTCTTTTTTCTTTTTTTTCTTTTTTCTTTTTCTACTTAATGTCCTTTTAATGTTTAATGTCTAACTTTTAATGTCTCTTTTTGGCTGTGCCTTTTTGGATGTGTGTGATGAAGGAAATACAATAAAAAGCATTTATCAGTAACTTACCCTAAGACCATAATGCAAAGATTTAGTTGCCAGCGCCAGAAATGTAATGTGCGGATATATATAAAGAATTAAAACAGGTCCAGGCCTAGGACACACTACCCTGTCAGAGTAGCCCTGAGTTTCAGAGCCTGCACTATGAAGATTGCCACCCCACGTGAAATTTGGGGATTTGCGTCCACAAGAAGCGATTTCAAACAGTCTTCCTTAGACGTAATAGTGGACGGGATCAAGAGGAGGAGCTTAGATCTTATTGGCTCATAAATAGGGCAGTAGAAAAAGAAATGTATAAAGTCCTCTACTTCATTCATTGTGCATGAACATAGACGCTGAGTAATAGGGGTCTTAGAGTAAATCCCCTGAAGGAAGGCCGTGGGTATAGAATGGAAACGGGCCATAGTAAACGCTCTTCTCAAATTGGGCTCCGTTAGTTCTATCAAGTAGTTGGCAAGTGATCTTACCACTTTCACTTTAGGGAGCCACATGGAGAGACGGGCTGTGGAGGACTGTGCCCGGTCCATGGCCTCGTCTCTTGTAAGAATCCAGGCCCGGATTTTATGTTGGTGCCAAGATGACAGCGTGTCTAGATCTGGGAGGGAGTAGCGTGCAGTAATAGTCTCCATGGCCTTGGACCATTTGTTGCTATGAGAACAAGTTAAAAAGGCTTGCCTGGCTAGTAGGGAACCTGGGGCATTGATTAATTTACAATAAAAACTAATAATTCTAATGTGGGCTCTCGCAACAATGGAGGGGAGGCCCAGTTCTGTTCTTAACTGTGCAGCAACCGAGCCCTTGGGGAGACCCAGCATCTTTCGTGCAAAAGAGTTTTGCAGAATCTCCAGCCGTTGTAGTGTTTTTAAATTCCACCCCCAGATTTCAACCCCATACAGTAACATCGGGAGGACTTTACTGATAAATGCTTTTCTGACTGGTGGAACCAACTGGCCGCCTTT
Source organism: Podarcis bocagei (assembly GCF_964188305.1). Lineage (NCBI taxonomy): Eukaryota > Metazoa > Chordata > Lepidosauria > Squamata > Lacertidae > Podarcis > Podarcis bocagei. The sequence goes on from NC_138131.1 coordinate 62,322,525, forward strand.
TGCATAGAAGAATTTCTCCAAGGCTTTGATGGTTCTACGGGCAGCCAGGATGGTCGTATTTAGGTGAGCTGACCAGCTAAGCCCATGCTGAAAAGTGATTCCCAAATACTTGAATGCTGAACAATATTCAATTCAAGTTTTCGTACCAAAAGTAAGAATTTTGGTTTTGGCGAAATTGATTTTGAGGGAGTTGGTATCACAATATGTCATGAGCCCTCTGAGCATGTTGTTTAAGCCCTGCTTGGTTAATGACAATATCACCATGTCGTCCGCATAGAGTAATATGGGGATCTTAAGCTGTTGTAAAGAGGGGGCAGATTGATTTAGGGCCTTCATAGTTGTAACGATGTCGTTGATATAGAAATTGAATAGAAAAGGGGCCAAGAGGCAGCCCTGTTTGACCCCTTTATTCAGAGGGAAAGAATCAGAAAGAGCTCCCAGAGGGCCGAATTTTACTCTGGCCGATATGTCATTATGAATTTCCATAAGAAGGAGGAGGAGTCTCTTATCTATGTTGGTGTAACTAAGCTTCTGCCATAGCCTATCTCTGGGAATGGAGTCAAAAGCGGAGGTCAGGTCCACAAAAGTCGCGTGTAGCTTGCAGTTGAACCTGTTTAGGTATTTATCAATCAGGGTAGATAGAACGAGACATTGGCTGGATGTGCTGTGACCTTTACGGAAGCCAGCCTGTTCCGGGTGGAATAGCTTTGTTTCTTCTGCCCACTCGAATAATTTCTCTAGCAAGAATCTAGAGTAAACCTTGTATGGTATGTCCAGCAGGCTGATAGGTCGATAGTTACGCGGAACTTGTGGATCCCCCTTTTTATGTATTGGGATGACTATGCTCTGTTTCCAGTTAGGTGGAATCTTAAGGGTGGCATTAATAGTGGTAAAGAGAGATGCTAAAATAGGGGCCCACCACGTCTGGTTCGATAAGAATACCTCAGGAGGAATCATATCCTCCCCCGGGGATTTATCCCCTGATAGCATGCTAATTAGTTGTATACATCTCTCTGGGGAGACTGGCTCCCAGGTGGGCAAGGCAGATGCTGGGAGAGTGGGGACTACGTTTACGTCGGAATCTGGGGCGGAATACAACTGAGCAAAGTGAGAGTGCCAACTGGCTGCTGAGATGTTATTAACGATGAATGAGGGGGGGTCTTAAACCTGCATTAATTAAATTCCAGAATTTTTTGTCGTCACGGGTTTTAATGGCCACTGACAGTGCCGTCCAGCGATCTTTCACAAAGAGCAATTTCTTATGTTGGAGCAGCTTCTTGTAGTATGAACGGAATTGAGCTAACTCCCTGGTTTTGCTCTGGGTGCTGTCTGATTTCATATCAGACTGAAGAAATCTAAGCCTACTTCTGCACTGTTTGCATTCTTGGTCGAACCAAGTTTGATTCTTCCAGGTTAGAATCGCACGGGAAGGTTTTGTAAGTGAAGGGAGCAAGTAGGCCAGAATTTGCTGGAAACTTGAGAAATGATTCACATTCATTGTTAACAGCTGAGCTTTCAGGGCTAGGATCTCTGGGGAATTTAGAAGGACTTTTATTTCTTGCTCCAAATAGATATCCCACTTCTTACGTCCGGGGGCTAAGATCAGTGAATCCTGGAGGTGGGGTGAGCTGGGAAGCCCCAGCAGTGAGTGGTGGAAGGAGATGGCGATTGGAAGGTGGTCGCTTTCGGTTCTGTTGAACACATTGAAACAATATACCTTATCATTAAATGCCGAGGAGGACCAGATGTAATCTATAACGCTTGCCCCTCTAGATCCTAGAAAAGTAAAGTATCCCCCGGACCAGTCTTTGGGTGTGCCATGCAAGCTATGCAGCCCGCAGTTTATGGTAAGCTCCAGCAGTATGATGCCAGCCCTATTAATGATTTTGTCATGTGAATTCCACGTAGGAAACCACTCCTCTTCTATGAATAATTGCGACTTATCGGTAAATGAGCTTATATCTGCTCCGATTCTGGCATTAAAGTCCCCCATTATAAGAATCTCTGACTTTGGAAATTCAGCCACAGATTTATCAAGGATAAATCTTAAATCCTCCCAAAACTGATTTGAATGAGAAGAGGGATAGACAGATGGATTGTACAAGTTTACACATATGAAGTCCCCAGCCGAGCTATTAGTGATGTGAAGAGTTTGAATGCAATTACTCTCTAACCAAAAGAGAGGAGAGGTATTAAGATGTAGCTCCTGCGAAACAAATGTTACCAGGCCTCCCCTAGGGCGCCCATACAAATGTGTTTTGGTCGCAGGAATCACAAAGGCGTCATAGCCCAGTAGGGATGGGGGGGATGAAGAGTCTAAGCACCAGGTCTCTTGTATGCCCATGATCTGGAATTTCGCTAAAAAATCTTTCATTATTTTTGCTTTCTGATTTTGATGTGCTATGTGTTTTGTTTTTGCTTTTTGCTTTTGACTTTTATCGATTTGTATTGTTTAATTGTTATTTGTTTTTTTTTCTTGTTCTTCCCCCTCTTTTTTTCTTTGTTTTTTTTTGTAATTTTAAAATTCTCAATAAACATCATAAAAAAAGTTCAGATGGCTTTCAAAAGTTTTAACAACAGTTCCCCTCCATGGCTGACCCTCCACGTCCTTCTTCTTCTGCTAGTATGAATGCTACACTTTGCTTTTCATGCTCATTTCATGATCCCTATTTGTGAATAGCAAGATAGGATGCAATTAAGCCATTAGCAGCTAAACAAACAAACATGCTAATTACGTTCTTTACAAGGCTTATTTTTTTTAATAGAGAAGCTGGAATTTACCCTTCATTAATCTGACTTAATTGCAATACCATATGCTAAAAAGTCAACATAAATTAGGGGCTGTGAACGATTCCCCCAATATTAAAGATGAGCTGGTGAATTCCTCTCCTCTGAAAATCCCTCCACCCCCGGATAACAAATGGCAGCTTCTTAATAAGGAAGTGTAATAGCAAACAACTGTGCCAAAATGAAAAGGGGACTGTTTTGCTACCGTCAATTGCATTTATGATGTAATTACCTCAGTGTAATAAAGAGGTGCTGGAGGAGACTCTTGAGAGTCCCATGGACTGCAAGAAGATCAAACGTATCCATTCTTAAGGAAATCAGCCCTGAGTGCTCACTGGAAGGACAGATCGTGAAGCTGAGGCTCCAAGACTTTGGCCACCTCATGAGAAGAGAAGACTCCCTGGAAAAGACCCTGATGTTGGGAAAGATGGAGGGCACAAGGAGAAGGGGACGACAGAGGACGAGATGGTTGGACACTGTTCTCGAAGCTACAAACATGAGTCTGACCAAACTGCAGGAGGCAGTGGAAGACAGGAGTGCCTGGCGTGCTCTGGTCCATGGGGTCACGAAGAGTCGGACACGACTAAACGACTAAACAACAACAACAACAAATAAAGAGGTAAGCATCTTAAAAACCTACAAATCAATTCAGTTAGCAGCAGGATATGAAGGATGCCCAACTTTTGTCACTGCATCAGTTGGATCCATGATACTCCAGAATCCAATAAAGCCCAAAATTATCAATGCTCTGTGGAGTGCCAGAAATGCCTTCAGGGTATGGATGGGGAGTTTCCAGTGCTACACTCTTCAAGAAAAGCATATCCAGGACCAGATGTTAACTGCTCTGCTGCCACTCAACGTTACATCCCCGGTGAGGCCTCATGGAACATTTGTTCCATGATTTTGTTCTGGGTGTATGTAAGGGAACTAAAGGGCTTTGGTTAGAGTAGATTGTACATCATAGTTGTGTCATGTGGTAGAGCACAGGCTCCACATGCAGAAGTTCCCAGGTTCAATCCTTGGTATCTCTAGGAAGGGCTGGGAGAGAGTCCCTGCCTGAAATCTTGGAGAGTCACAGCTAGTCAGTGTCAGCAAGACTGAGCTAGCTGGAACGAAGACAGCTTTCTAAGTTCCAGATACTCTTTAGTGGAGACAGTAGTTGGAAATGACTCAAACACCAAGATTTTTTTTATTTATTTTTTTGCATTTTAAAATTTTATTGGTTTCCAACCAATTATACATTTTATCCATGTTACAACGTTCTTGTCCATTTTTGACTTCCTTCAACGTTACTGACAATCATTCGTAGTTATCCTTTCTTACACATTCCATTCTTACATATTGCCATTTTTCCTCCCTTCTTTCATTATTTCTAATAGACAATACTTATTGAATCTTTACAGTGCCTCTTTAAAACCCATTAGCGTTGTATTTACATCACAGTTATTTTCCAGATAACCCACAAATTTCCCCCAGTCTTGAATAAACTTTTGGTCTTTAGTATATCTAATTTTCCCTGTTAACCTGTCAAGTTCTACATATTCTGTCAATTTTTCTCTCCACTCTTCCACGGTTGGGATTTCCTCCTGCTTCCATCTCTGAGCTAACACAATTCTAGCAGCCGTTACCGCATACTGGAAAAGCTTGTGATCTTTTCTTTCAATATCCTTTCTTACAATACCCAATAGGAAGATTTCTGGTTTTTTAGCGAAGGTGTATCTCAGCATCTTTTTCATTTCGTTGTAAATCTCCTCCCAAAACCTTTTATTTTTTTTACATTCCCACCATTGATGGTAGAATGTCCCTTCTTTCTGTCTACACTTCCAACATTTATTGTCTACCTTATACATCTTTGCCAGCTTCACTGGTGTCATATACCACCTGTAAAGCATCTTCATCATGTTTTCTTTCAATAGGGTACACGCCGTAAATTTTATATTCACCTTCCATAACCTATCCCAGTCTTCCAATTGGATACTGTATCCAAAGTCCCTCGCCCACTGAACCATCACTGATTTCACTTCTTCGTCCTTCGTATTCCATTCCAGCAGTATTTTATACATTTTTGACAGATTTTTATGTTCATTGTTTATTATCTCTTTTTGGTATCTAGATTCTTTTTCCTCATAACCCCTTTCCTTCACCTCTTTTTTAAACATTTCATTAATCTGAAAATAGTGCAGCCAATCGTATGTAAAAACTTTGACTTGGTCATATGATTTTATTTTCCACTTTCCTCCTTCGTTGGTCACCATTTCTTCGTATTTTCCCCACTTTCCTCTCATATTGATTTTCTTTACCCCCATTATCTCTAACGGGGATAGCCAGTGGGGGGTTTTTGGTTCTAGTATGTTTTTATATCTATCCCAGACCTCTATTAACGCGCCTCTGAAAACATGGTCACCAAACCCCTTGTGGACCCTCTTTTTGTCGCACCATAGGTACGCGTGCCACCCAAATCTGTTATTATATCCTTCCAAATCTAGAAGTTCTTTGTTTTCCAGCTTTACCCACTCTTTTAACCAGCACAAACATGCTGCCTCGTAATACAGTCTCATGTCTGGTAGGGAGAAGCCACCTCTTTCTTTTATTTCTGTCAATAATTTTAATTTAATTCTGGGCTTCTTCCCTTCCCAGACATATCTTGAGATCACCTTTTGCCAGTCTCTAAAATCTTTTGTACCTTTTATTATGGGTATAGTTTGAAACAAAAATAACAACTTAGGAAGCACCATCATCTTAACCATTGATATTCGTCCCCAGAATGATAATTTCATTCTGGCCCAGGTCTCCAAATCTTTTTTTATTCTATTCCAAACTGGGGTGTAGTTGTTTTGATATAAATCAATATTCTTTACAGAAAGCCATATTCCCAAGTACTTAACCTTTCTAACTACCTCAATCCCTGTTCTTTGCTGCAATAATTCAATCTTATCCTGATCCAAATTTTTAACAATCATTTTTGTTTTCCCTTTGTTCAATTTAAATCCTGCTATATTACCAAATTTCCCCATCTCGTCCAAAATCTCCTTTGTACTTTCTATCGGCTCTTCCACCGTCAGGACCACATCATCTGCATAAGCTTTGACTTTATATTCATTGGCACCTAATGTCACCCCTTTAATTTGTTTGTTTTGTCTTATTGCATTTAATAGGGTTTCCAGAATCACTATAAATAACAGTGGCGAAAGCGGGCACCCCTGTCTTGTTCCCTTAGCTATTTTGATATCTTCAGATATAACATTATTGACTATCAGTCTTGCTTTTTGTTCTGTGTAGATTGCCCTTATGCCATTCAAAAATTCCTGGCCCACCTCCATAACCTCTAAGTTTTTCATCATAAAATCCCAGACCACATTATCGAACGCTTTTTCCGCGTCTACAAAAATTAGACATGCTGGTTTGTCGCACCTACTGGATAGGAATTCGATGATATTAACTATATTTCTTGTGTTATCACTTATTTGTCTTCCCGGCAGAAAACCAGCTTGGTCTTTATGTATGATTTTTGATAGTATCTTTTTTATTCTTTTAGCTAAAACACCAGCAAAGATCTTATAATCCGTATTTAATAAAGAAATGGGTCTGTAGTTCTTAATTTGAGTTGGGTCCGAGTCTTGTTTTGGGATTATTGTAATAAATGCCTCTTTCCATGTATCTGGAATATCCCTCTCTTTTAATATGTTATTCATTACTTCAATCAGCGGGGCTATCAACGTATCTTTCATTTCTTTGTAATAACTTGATGTAAACCCATCAGGGCCCGGTGCCTTCCCTCTTTTTAATTCTTTTATCACTTCTTCTACCTCTTCTCTACATATTAAGGCATTTAACTGTTCTTTTTGATCTATCGGAATCTTCCTCAACATCTTTCCTTCCAGATATCTTTCTATTTTTTCTTTGTTGTTCCTTTCACTTTTCCTGTATAGTTGTTTATAGTAGTCCACAAACCCTTTCCTGATTTCTTTCGGGTCGGTAATTTCTTCTCCATTTAATTCAATTTTGTTAATCAGTTTTTGTTCTTTTCTTCTTTTTACCTGCCAGGCAAGCCATTTTCCAGATTTATTTGCAAACTCGAAATTTTTTTGTCTTAACATTTTTATATTCCATTCGACCTCTTTATTTATTAACATAGCAAATTGGGTTTGTAGAGCCTTTATTTCCTGCTTTATCTTCTCATTATTGGGTTTTTTAATCAGCTTTTGTTCGTTATCCGTAATCTGTCTCAAAATCTCTCTTGTCTTTTTTTCTTTATTCTTTCTTTTCCATGCGTTTTGTTGGATACATAGGCCCCTCACCACTGCCTTACTTGCATCCCATACAGTACTCAGTTTTGTCCCTTTATCTAAGTTATCCTGAAAGTATTCTACCAGTTTTTTCTGTATTTTTTCAGCAAATTTTTGGTCGGCCCATAAGTTATCGTTCAATCTCCATCTGAAAGTTCGCTCTTCAAATCCTTTTAACTCCATCTTGATCGGGTTGTGGTCTGAGATAACTTTAGCCTGTATTTCAATTTTTTGGATTCTTGGTATGAGTTCACTCGAGACCCATATTTGGTCTATTCTTGACATTGATTGGTTTGGTTCCGAGTGATACGTAAATTGTTTTTCTAGAGGGTGCCTGAATCTCCAGATATCAATTAGGTTACAGTTCTTGATCATCGTAAAAAAAGTCTTAGGCAGCTTCCCTTCTTTACTCTTTGCTTTCCTTTTTTTTATATATAAAATTTTTTATTGCATTTCTTTTCATAGGTTCACAGATTCAGTTACAAAGCAAGAAACAAGAAACAGTTTTTTTAAAAAAAATAAAGAAAAAGAAAAAAGAAAAAAACAAGTTAATTATGTTTCAGATCATCCTTCTATAAGTTACTTTCCACTGGACCTCCTCACATCCTCCCAACATTGCGTTCTTTAAACTAACAATATCAGCAATTTATCATCTTATTTCACCGCTTACTGTACCTTTCAATTTATTATGTTGCCAATTTCAAAAACTTGTAATTCAATTTGATACCTTTAAAATAAACATAATATATTTGTTTCAAGTTTGTCTCCTTTTTTTTTCATAACTTACTTTGTCATTTACCTAATCAAGTTGCGGAAGCATAACGTTTCTTAGTCGTGCACCATCTTAACATTCAAACAACTTATAATATTTTTGCAAATAGTCCTTGAATTTTTTCCAGTCCTCCTCAATTGTTTCTTCGCTCAGATCTCGAATTCTGCCAGTCATTTCTGCCAATTCCATGTAGTCCATCATCTGCGTCTGCCAGTCCTCCAGTGTGGGTAAATCTTGTGTCTTCCAGTACTTTGCGATAAGAATTCTTGCTGCTGTGGTTGCATACATAAACAAAGTTCTGTCTTTCTTTAACACCTTCCGGTCCACCATGCCCAGAAGGAAGGCCTCCGGTTTCTTGGGGAAGGTATATTTAAATACCTTTTTCAATTCATTATATATCATTTCCCAGAAGGCCTTCACTTTCGGGCAGGTCCACCAGAGGTGAAAGAATGTCCCTTCTGCCTCCTTACATTTCCAACATTTGTTATCAGACAGGTGGTATATCTTAGCTAGCTTGACTGGGGTCATGTACCACCGGTATACCATTTTCATAATGTTCTCTTTCAAGGCACTACATGCCGTAAACTTCATACCGGTGTTCCACAACCTTTCCCAGTCCTCAGACATAATGTTATGTCCAACATCCTGTGCCCATTTTATCATAGCAGATTTAACTGTCTCGTCCTGTGTATTCCATTTAAGCAGCAAGTTATACATTCTCGAAAGTACCTTAGTTTTTGGTTCTAATAGTTCCGTCTCCAGTTTCGATTTTTCCACCTGGAAACCAACTTTTTTATCCATTTTAAAAACCTCTTGAATTTGAGCATAATGTAACCAATCTCGCACCTTACTTTTTAGTTTCTCCTGGCTCTGTAGCTTCCAGTTGTCTCCAGTTCTTTCAATTAATTCCCAATATTTCGGCCAGTAGGCCTCCATATTGGGCCTTTTTTTGAGAACCTTGGCCTCCATCGGTGATAGCCACCTCGGGGTCTTACCTTCTAATAAATCCTTGTACTTCATCCAGACGGCAAAAATTGATTTTCTGACAATATGGTTTTTAAACAATTTATGAACTTTCGCCTTGTCATACCACAAATATGCATGCCTACTCTTTGCTTTCCTTAATCTATCCATTTCTGTTGATACCACACCGTTCATGTCTCCCATTATTATAATTTTTTTATCCAAGTATTCAAATAGTTTTTCTTCCAGTAGTCTAAAAAATTCTGTCTTATTCCCATTTGGAGCATAAATTCTGATAATTATCAATTCTTCGCCTTGCCATTTAATTTGGGCCGCTATTATTCTTCCTTCTTCATCTTTAAATAATTGACGGGACTCAATTTTGTTTTTAATATATAGGACAACGCCTCTTTTTTTCTTTTTGTCCGAAGATATAAATTCATTCCCTAACCTTTTATTAATAAGGATTTTCCTATGTTTTTTGGCCACGTGCGTTTCTTGAAGGCATATGATGTCCAGATTCTTCTTCTTTAGAATATGTTCAATTCCGTTCCGTTTCTTCTTATCGTTCATTCCATTGATGTTCCAGTTCCATAATTTTAGCGTCATTCTCCTTACCACTATCTAGATTTAAAGATTTAGACTTAAAACCTTTCTGTCTCTTCTCCTTCTTCTTCTTCTCCCTCCTCTTCCGACTCTCTTTCAGTCTGCTCTTCTTCTTCACCTAATTCAAATTCTTCCCTCCTTCTTGTTCCTCCTTCTGCTCCTTTGCTCTCTTCCTCCCCTTGTTGTAATTCTTTATATCTTCTTGTGAATTTTCCAATTTCCTCAGGACTTAGCAATCTTCTTTTTACTCCTTTGTAGAAGAATGAGACACCTTCCGGAAATTCCCATCTGAAATCAATCTTGTTTTTCTTGAGTAATTGTACCAGTGGCTTGTAGGCTTCTCTTCGTTTCAACAACCTTATTGGAATATCTTTAAATATAATTATGTAATTCCCATCAATGTAAAGTCTCTTCTCTCTGTTCCTTTGCAAAATCAAGTTTCTCATCTCTCTATCTTTAAAGGTAATTAGACAATCACCTGGGAATTTCTTTACCCTACTTGATCTGATTTTGATTCTGTATGCATTATGTATTGTCTTTGCCAATTCTTCTTCCGATATCTCCATCCACTGCGCAATTTCCTTTATTAGTCTTTCTCTTATATTCTTGTTTTGCATTTCCGGTACTTGCCTCAACCTTAAATTAACTTCTCTCTGTTTCAGTTCGTTCATTGCGATAGAGTCTTTTATTTCCTCTTGTATTTTATTTAAATCTGCAATCTCATTTCTCATTTTCTCCTCTTCTCGCTTCATCTCTTTCATTTCCTGCTTTGTCTTCTTAAATCCCTCATCCACTCTCCTAGAAACCTCCTTAATCTGTCCTTTCAGTTCACTGACTGTCTCCTCGATCTTTTTATCCATTTTCCCTATTTTATTGTCTACCTGTTCTAACTTTGTCTCCAGATTCTTTTCACTTTGTTTTATTTCTGCAAACATCTTCAATATTTCTATTCTAAATTCTGTTTCCTGCTTTGAGGCTCTCCTGTCTGTTGGTGTCCCCCCTTCTGTCCCTTTTTTCTGTGTATGCGACATGTTCCTCTGTATCTCAATATCCAATATATACTGTGTATACACTATGTAGTTTTGTATTTGCGTCACTATTAAGTACTCTCAAACGCTATTAGGTTAACCACCCAAAAACAGAAGATATCTCCTATATAAGAGGGGGGGGGGGAAGGTATAGCAAGAAAAAGAACAAATTACAAAAACACAATTTCCTTAAGCTTTCCTCTCAGTGTCCTAAATATTGTCGCTTCCCCTACCCATATGGGGGGGGGTAGTTATTAATCCGCGTTCTTCTTGCCCCTATCTGGGCTAATCCAGTTCAAGCTGGTCAAGATACTCTTCTTGCCACTATTCGGGCTAAATCCCACCAAAGCGTTAGACAGGTAGAACTGTACTTTATATTTCTGAGTAGTCCAAAAGGCGATGTCTAGATTTGAGGAGTAGGTCAGCTTAAATCTTCCAATGTAGTTTTTAAGTTGATATTAATACTAGTCCCAAAAGTGTAGTTCAGTAGTGGAGGGGGTGTCTCACTTGCGTAGTTGTCACCTAAGTATTTCGCCAAACCTAAGTCACCGCCACCTAATTTTCAAATTTGTGTTTGGCTTGAACCAAACCAAACTGAGAGGGTAATTCTTCCAACCTAAATCACAAAGAGAGTGGTTCTTCCACCTTAGGGAAAGAGAGTCTTTAAATAAACTTCCACACTGCCTATTTCCAGCTGTTCATTTTAGTTTGTTTTTTAAATTCAGTTCACACTGATTGAACGTTCCTTAGCAGAGTTTTAAGCAAGGGGGGAGTCCGGGGGGCCTCCAAATAGTTTCCTTTTTATTTAAAGATGTTTTAGAGTGGTCTGGAATGGCGTCGGAAGTCCTTCTAATCCTCCAGTTAATATGGCGTCGGAGTTTCTTTCTAGCTTAATAGCTTCTTCACTGAGGTGTGACCAATAGTCCTCTCTATTCTCCTATAGCCTCAATTACAGTTATTACTGGGTCTCTCTTACTCACGAAGCTTCTCTGTTCCCCCTTTAATTTCTTCTTTTCTCCTCTTTCTTTACCGAAAGTTACTTTTTAACTTAGTTAAACTCAAGTCCAAAAAGTCTCGGGGGAAACAGAAACAGTAACCGCTAGCGGCAACTTACTTTCTCTTTTGGCTCTGCAGACAGTGCTGCGTCTTTTTCGATGATGTCAGACGAGCCGCTGAACTCGGATTCTTCTCTTTTTTAGCCGGGAGCTTTCTTATTATTTGTCACTAACTCTCAAAGTTCTTGGTAGCAAATCCGGCTTTCTTCGTGTCGAGAGCGGAGCGCTATTCTCTGCAGGCTCGGGGCTTCGCTAGTTAGCCGCCGCAATGGCTGCCCGATTGTCCGCTGCTCGTTCCGTCGCTCTCTTCGCCTCCTTTCAGGGGTTACCTGGCGAACCGGACGAGCGGCTTTGACACCGCCGGGAACCTAGACCTCTAGACACCCTCCAGAGGTTTATTGGGGGGTCTTGGAGAGTCACAGCTAGTCAGTGTCAGCAAGACTGAGCTAGCTGGAACGAAGACAGCTTTCTAAGTTCCAGATACTCTTTAGTGGAGACAGTAGTTGGAAATGACTCAAACGCCAAGATTTTTAAGCATCTGGCAATTACTATTCCTATTAGAAAGCACACTGTGATATTTTCCCATTTCCCCACAAGAACTTTCTGCAAACAGGGCTGAATCAAGGCTGTAAAGCTATTTCCTGGTAGTTGAGGGATAGTGTAGAGGCCTCCGGCTAACCTCCTTCTGTCTTGAGAGGTGAGGTCAAACTGCTGCATTGGCAACAACGAAGAGACCTTCCTGAGGTGCAAGCCTGGGCAGTGTGTATGGTGGTCCTGAGATGCCCAGATGACAAGATCCCCCGCTCAGCCTCGCTGGTGTGGTCCAAAGGAAAGCAGAGCAATATGTTTTGCACCAGCTTGGCTGCAGGAGTTGCTCAAAATTAGCATACAGGAGCCGCACAGCCATTAGCAGAGAGCGCTGACTTTTTCCTGTGGACAATTGGACTTAAAACAAGTACCCGTGAGTAGAAACGGAAAATTGGATCAAGAAATTGTTTTAATTTGGTATCGAAGCGGGAAGGTGCAAACAGGAAGTCCGCCTTCCGCTTTTTTGTATATAGACTAAAGCAAAAATTTTGCAAGCTAAAGCCGGGAAGCTGTTAAAAAAGACTAAATTGCCTACATTTAGAACCACTGAAACCCCCCTTGGAAGGAGGAGAAAAGGGGGGGAACTCTGTTTAACCCCAGCAGGAGAGGGAGTGAAGAAGGATAAGTTTCCACCGTCTCTAACCTGGGAACGGGGTGTCAGAGACAGAAACTGTTGGAGAGGTTCATTGACTGTGAACGTAACACTATGACAGACAGCTAATGAAGAGAAACAAGTTGATTCTAATGTTGCCTTTTACATTTTAAAGAAACAAAATACTTGAAAAACATCTGAAACATCTGAAAAATGAAAGTAACTTTCCATTGTCTTAAAAAAAAAAAATGGATACAAGTAGATTGTCTCCTCTAGAGGGAGCTTGCTAAATTGTTGTTGCAGCATATTTGAGACCCAACATCTGTGAGATTAAGACTGTGGGAACAGTCTTTTCTGACCTTGAACAAAGATGAGCTGGGAGAAAGACTGGGTGCTTGCTTTATGCAAGACAAATGCTTTGCTGGAACAGATGCATGAGAAAATGGACTTGATGAATGAGAAAATGGATTTGACTGTTGTTCTATTGATATAGAAATCATACAAGAACCAATCTATCAATCTGTACTGACTGGGCAGGTGCAGATGACAATGGAGGAGGATGCGGCTGCACCTCAAATAGTACAAATGGAGAGACCCGAGGCCCTACAGGAGCATAAACCGCTGTTATTGAAGATTGAAGTTGGAGTGGGCCAAGGGGAATCTGGAGATGAGGAGGTTCTTAGCTTTGGAGAGACCATGAAATTTGATTTTAAATACATTTTGGATTATATCGAGGACTGTGGGGAGTGGGACTGTGGGGAATGGGCGAGCTGGATGAAGGGTGATGGAGATAATTTTGGACTGGAATTCCCCAGAGACCTACCCCCCAATTAGAAAGGAAAGAAATTAAGACAGAGACCAACAAAAGACAAGGAAAGAGGCAAGCACAAACAAGATGAAGAAGAACTGCAGAAGGGACATGGAAGAGATTTAAGGGCCTCGGATATAAGGCTTCCAGGTTGATGGACTAGATGGAATGGACAATAAGGACTGACATGACCCGAGACCAGGAAGAAGAGACGCTGGATGATGATTAGAAGAGAATTTATAATGGAATTTTTTTATTTTAGAATTAGCTAATGAATATCAGGGAAAATGTGGGAATGAAACTATACGACTCTAGTAGAAATGATATCAAGAGCTATGTATATTTGAAAACTAAGATTTAAGTTCTAAGGTACTTAGGGGTAAAGTAAGGTTAAATGAATTAAGGTAATCTCAATAACAGAATATGGGGAAAGATGGTAAGGATCTGTTGAGTTAAATATTAGGTTAAATTGTTAAGATAAATTTTATAACAAAAATTGAGAAAGATGGAAAGAATGTGCTGAAATAATTACTAAACTAGAACACAAAAACGGAGGTGTGAGGAGGTCAATGAAACAAGCAAATGGAAATTATGGATATGCAATTTGGGATTTGTGTTTTTTTTCCTTTTTCCTTTTTCCTTTTTACTGTCTTTTGCTGTATTGTTGTATTTTGTGTTTTTCTCTCTTTTTATTGTTTTCTTTTTTTGTATTGTAGTGTTGTTTTTTGTTTTTTATTTTTTTTGTAATTCTGAAATTATCAATAAATATTATTTTTAAAAAACAAAACAAAACAAAATTAGCATACAGGATGCCATCCAACAAACTCCATTCCGGATTTGTGTAGAGTTTACTCCTTAGTCTTTTCTTCTCCTCAAGAAATCCCACAAGGTTTAGGATCAGGGTTTTCCTTCTCCTAGATAAGCAACCTTCCCAGGTTGACAAGCCTCACCTGCCCCTCATGTACAGAATGTGCAGAAACCACCATTTTGACCAATGGGCCCCCTATTGGTCTTGTCTGCTTAATTTGGTAGAGCCTGTCTTTGCACGCAAGGAAGTCCTTAACTCATTGAGGGTTTGAGACCCATCAACTACTCTCACCTGGTTTAACCAACCAGTCGAAGCCATTCCCGGGGTGTGGCTGCTGCCACACGCCAACAGCTTCTAGGAGCCAAAGGGAAGAACTGAGTACAGGGTGGGAACCAAAGGTGGATCTTGTTGTTTAGTCGTTTAGTCGTGTCCAACTCTTCCATGACCCCATGGACCAGAGCACGCCAGGCACTCCTGTCTTCCACTGCCTCCCGCAGTTTGGTCAAACTCATGCTCGGCTTCTGTCGTCCCCTTCTCTTTGTGCCCTCCATCTTTCCCAGCATCAGGGTCTTTTCCAGGGAGTCTTCTCTTCTCATGAGGTGCTAAAGTCTTGGAGCCTCAGCTTCACGATCTGTCCTTCCAGTGAGCACTCAGGGCTGATTTCCTTAAGAATGGATGCGTTTGATCTTCTTGCAGTCCATGGGACTCTCAAGAGTCTCCTCCAGCACCATAGAAATGGCCACTTTAGGAATCCCCTTACCTGGTTTCCATGAGTTAAATATGGGCAACAATTTTTTTAAAATGTGAACAAAACTGTCAAAAATTTACAGAATTCTGGAATAGTGAACAAGGAACAGTAAATGGGGTCATCTGGAGCTTTGAGGTACATTGCCAGCTGTATGTTGATGACACACAGCTCTACTTCTTTGCACTTGCGAGTATGGCAGTGGATGTGCTGGTCTTGCCTCCACAATGGACTGGACGAGAGTCAGTAAACTAAAGCTCAATCCAAATAAGGCTGAGGCACTGTTAGTGGGTGGTTCCCTAGACCAGATGGATGAGAGGTAGCCTGCTCTTGATGAGGTTACACCCCCTTCTGAAGGAGCAGGTGTGTAGCTTACAGGTACTTCTGGCTCCATTGCTGTTGCTTGAGGCTCTGGTGGCCCAGCGGTGCCCCTATCTGGACAGGGATGTTGGTTTCTGCTTTCTTCACTGTGCAGCGACGTGCTTGTCACGGGACAATGTTTTGCATTCCACAGTCAGAGTACTGTTGGGTTTCCCACGGGAATGGGAGACTGGATGTGACGTACACTGGTTTCCTGTTTTTCACTCCTCTCTTGGTGTTCTTTGTTCCGAGGAGAAGGACGGTTGCTTCTCTGCTTTCGCAGAGGCAAGATGCATGTTTGTAATCTCTCAACATTGAAGTGAAAATAAAGCAAAGTTAAGCATGTGGCACGTACTGCTCATCCTTCCGCTGTGTACAGGACTCTGCAAAAACAACATTTTTGGTTATGGGCCCAGAAAAACGCAGTCAAACTGAAGGATGGACTCCAAGAAGCCGAGTCGGAATGCCGGCAGAGGGACAGAGAAACGGGTCGGCGTTATCTGCTCTGCGCGTCAAGTTGATTGATGAGAGGTATGTGCTCATGCTCCGGGCAGCCTGCCAGCTTCTAGTTTATGGCTTTATGGCTGGACTTTGAACTTTTAAAGCCGTTTTGCCGCGATACAGGCAAAGGCTCTAAGGCACAAGCTCACAGGCTTGGGAGGCTTGAAAACCGAAAGTACCTTTGAAAGTGCTTTTGGAATGAGGTTTGAAAGCAGCAGTGACGCAGCTTGATTAAACGCCGCGAAGATGGCAGATGCAAAGCTGGCTGATGCTTTTGGGATTCCTAAGCTCAATAAGAAAAACTACGCGGACTGGGTTCTCTATGCAGAGGCTATTCTGCGGAAAGAAGGTCTGTACAAAGTTATTACAGACAACCCCCCAGCTCCAGTTACAGACGAATGGAAAGCTAAGGATTCCAAAGTGATGGGAACTCTTACATTGATAGTATCCCCAGAAGAGCTCTGTCTGTTGCGTGATAAGACCACAGCCAGAGAAATTTGGGACACTTTAAGAGAGGCTCACTTAAGGACAGAAGCTGGTTCCTCAATGTACTACTATGCCAAGCTGCAAGGTATGGCTCTTGCTGAAGGTGGAGATGTGCGAAAACATCTGATGGAGATGCAGAATCTGAGACATGAGCTGCAACAGAGAGGACTCACCTTTCCAGAGGCTGTGTATTCCTTCATGATACTACATTCTTTGGGTCCAAGTTGGGAGTCCGTTGCCACTCAGATTGCTGTTCAGCCAACTGCTCAGCTCACAGTAGCCTATGTTACTGCCGTGATACTGAATGAAGCAGACCGCCGGGGTGCTAGCTGCATGGGTAAGGGGGAGTCTTCACAGACGTCATCCCAGAGTGCAGTGGAACCACCAGATGGCGCCAAAGCTTTGAAGGCAGTGAAATGCTACTCGTGTGGACGTCTAGGCCATATGAAGAGGGAATGCAGATATCCCAAGGCCAAGACAGAGCAGCGCAGCGGAAGTTCAGCGCGTGGAAAAGGCCAAAGCAAAGGCAAAGGTCCAGTGTCCAGGACAACGCAGCACAAGGCAATGGTCTCACGCTTCACTCCAAACGTCGCAAAGGTCCAGAAGACGTCTAGATCTTTCTTCGTTGTTGATTCAGCAGCTACCCACCACATGTGCAACGATAAGCAACTGTTCGTGTCTTTTACACCGCAGGAAGGTGCGATTCACCAGGCGGATGACCACACGATCCCCAGTCAAGGCTACGGAACTGTTGTTCTTCACAGTTTGGACTTATCGATACAAGATGTGCTTTACGTACCAGATGCCACACACAATCTACTCAGCGTTATGCAACTGAATGAACGGAACATTGACGTTTCCTTCAAGAACAAGAAATGCACCATCACAAAGAAAGACGATTATGTATTGCATGCTGAATGTGTTGATCATTTGTTTGTTCTGTATTATGATGATGTTGTGCAGAATGATACTTGTTGCATTGCAGGTTCTAACAAAAGTTTGCATGCAGGATGTATTCACGATTTTCACAGGAAATTTGGTCATTTGCATTTTGAGGCAGTATCTAAAATGCCTGCCTTGGTTGAAGGTATGACTATTAAACCCTGCAGGTACCACATGAAGTGCAAGGCATGCGCAGCAAACAAAGTGAAAATGTCTGCGAAAGGTAAGGTGTCTAGTAGGCAAGCCACAGAACCATACCAGGTTGTTCATGCTGATTTAGTTGGTCCACTATCACTCTCTTTGGGTGGAAATAGGTACTTCATGGTTCTCATTGATGCATTTTCCAGGTATATTTACGTGTACAATCTCAAGCAGAAATCAGAGGCTTTTCCAAGGTTCAAGGAATTCTGTGCTTGGTTGAAGATAAAGACTCTTTTCACTGATCGCGGGGGAGAATTCACTTCTCAGCAGTTTGAAGCTTTTCTGACTGAGAAAGGAATTCAGCATGATTTGTCCAGTCCTCGCTCGCCATGGCAGAATGGACTTTGCGAAAGGGCAAATCAGACATTGCTTCAAGGGTTAAAAACCTTGCTGCATGATGCCAATCTTCCAGAGAGTTATTGGGCCGAATCTCTCTCATGTTTTGTTTACAGTTACAATCGCAGGTTATCTTCAGCGATTGGTTGCACCCCCTATGAGAAGATGTTTGGCAAGAAACCGTACATCAAACACATGAAAATTTTTGGTTCTGACATGTGGGTTCACACACCACAAAGCTCCAAGTTAGGCAAGCGTGGATTGCATGGTATCTTTCTAGGTTATCAGAAAGGTTCTTACAGAATAATGATGACTGACACTAAGACAATTAAGCTCACAAGAAGTGTTGAGTACAATGCCAAGTGGGGGGAGAATGTGGGAATTTTTCAATGTTATCCTGATGACAGTGATGAGACTGAGGATAAGCAACAGCAAAAGCAGCCGCAACAACCCACACCCACTGATGAAGGTTCTGATTCTGAGTCTGAAACTGAATCGGATGATTCAGAGGATTTCAAGAGTGCGAAAGCCTCTATGCGACCCTCTGAAAGCTCTGATCAAGAATTGGAAGAACCATTGTTTACAATAGGCCACTTTTCTCCTAAGAAGGAAGAGGAAAGTGTTGAGGACTTAAGGATAATTCGCAGGTCACAAAGAGCCACAAAAGGCAGACATCCAAAGAGATTTGCTGATGAATTTGCTAAGACAGCAGTAGCAGCTGTTAAAAGCTCCAAGAAGGTATTTGAACCTTCAAGTTTCCAAGAAATCCAGGATTTGGATTCTAAGGAAGCTGAGCCATGGTTAAATGCCATGAAGGCTGAGCTTGATTCCTTGGAAAGGAACAAAACATGGGAGCTAGTTCCAGTAGTTCCAGGAATGAAACTGCTTGGAAGCAAATGGGTCTTCAAAGCGAAGACAGATCAAAATGGCAAGATAGTCAGACACAAAGCCAGATTGGTAGCCAGAGGTTTTGCACAGGTACCAGGTGAAGACTATCACGAGACCTACTCACCCACAGTGAGATATGAGAGCATTAGGCTTATGTATGCTCAAGCTAGCTGCAGAGGAGAATCTACACGTTAGTCACCACGATGTAAATACAGCATTTTTGTACGGATCTCTAGGTGAATCACTTTACATGCTTCCACCTGATGGCGTACAGGTAAAACAGGGATTTGTTTGTGCTCTAAAGAAGTCCCTTTATGGTCTCAAACAAAGTGCACGGTGTTGGCACACAAAACTCACTGAGACATTGTTTTCTCTAGGTTTTCAGCAAGGGAAAGCTGATCCATGTGTATTTGTCAAAGAGGAGGGGCAAAAGCTGTATTGTTTGTTTTATGTTGATGATATTTTATTCTTTTGGAAAGATGTCACAATGTACAATAACACCCTAGCTCAACTGAAAGAGCACTTTGACATGAAAGATCTTGGTGAGGTAAACAACTACTTATCTCTGGAAATAGAGAGAGATCAAAGTGGTAACATTCTAGTACACCAGTCACGGAAAATTGCTGATGTGTTAAGCAAACTGAACCTGATGGATGCTAACCCTGTAGACACACCGATGACAACAGGTTATCAGGTAGAAGACACTGAAGAAGCATTTTCTGACACTACACTGTACAGAAGTGTGCTAGGCAAGCTAAACTTCATTGCCAGATGTTCAAGACCTGACATTGCTGTTAGCTGTAATTTGCTAAGCAGACAAGTTAACAATCCCACTGTTAAGGATTGGAAAGCTCTAAAACGCATAGCACGCTATTTGAAAGGCACTATGCATTACAGACTGAGATTTAACAATCAGAAGTCTGGTGGTCTTGAGATATTTGCAGATGCAAGTTTTGGAAGTGACACTACAGACAGGAAAAGTACGTCTGGAGTTTGCTACATGTACAGTCAGGGTCTATTTGATTGGTCATGCAAGAAGCAAACAACAATTAGCTTAAGTACTTGTGAAGCTGAACTGAATGCACTGTCTTATTCACTTAAGGATTGTGAATGGTTGTTACAATTGTGCAGAGACATGAAAATTCCTGTCAAATGTCCAATCCAGGTTTACCAGGAAAACAAAGCATGTTTGGCTTTGCTGAATTCGGAAGGTTGTAAGCAAAGCACGAAGCACTTGCAATTGAAGTTGCAACATGCTAAGGAACATATTCAGAAGGGACTCATAACGGTGTCCTATATGCCAGGTAATGAAATTCCTGCTGATGTATTGTCCAAGATTGTGTCAAGGGATCAACACTGTACCTATGTACAGAAATTGGGTTTGTACTGATATTGTACGAACACGCTGCCCAGTGATGTTCACAGAAAGGGGGAGGATGTTGGTTTCTGCTTTCTTCACTGTGCAGCGAAGTGCTTGTCACGGGACAATGTTTTGCATTCCACAGTCAGAGTACTGTTGGGTTTCCCACGGGAATGGGAGACTGGATGTGACGCACACTGGTTTCCTGTTTTTCACTCCTCTCTTGGTGTTCTTTGTTCCGAGGAGAAGGACGGTTGCTTCTCTGCTTTCGCAGAGGCAAGATGCATGTTTGTAATCTCTCAACATTGAAGTGAAAATAAAGCAAAGTTAAGCATGTGGCACGTACTGCTCATACTTCCGCTGTGTACAGGACTCTGCAAAAACAACAAGGGATAGCCTAACGTCTGTTGTCTAATCTCTGGCAACCTCTAGGTTAGATTACTGTAATATGTTATATGTAGGGCTGCTTCTGAAGATGGTTCGGATACTTCAGCTGGTGCAGAATTCAGCGGCCAAGTTGCTCACTGGGGCAAGACAGTTTGAGCATATAATACAATCCTGACATTGGTGCTAGTTTCAACTTATAAAGCCTTAAACAGCTCATGATTGCAATACCTCAAGGACCACCTCTTCCTATAAGACCTAACTTGGACTTGGATCATCATGTGAGCCCTTTCTTTGTGTGCCTTCTCCACAAGAGCCCCAAAGGGTGGAACACCAGAACGGGCCTTTTCTGCAGTGGCTCCCTGCTTGTGGGATGCTCTCTCCAGGGAGGCTCACCTGATGCCTTTGTTGTATATCTTTAGGTGCCAGGTGAAAATGTTTCTCTATAACTAAGACTTTGGCTGATCAAACATTCTATGGCCTTTCAAATGTTTTTGTGGGGACTTCCGCTTTGCTGCTGATTGCTTCCGGACGCTCATCTCGGGAGTTCCAAGGGGTGAGCACTCACCGAAGGGGTGAAAGAGGGGGGTTGCTAGGCTTCACAACTCCCAAAAGATCCAGGAGGGCTTCCTGCATCTAAAAGGACACGCTGAGGCGTTGGAGGGGTCTTCAGAGTTGAAGGAGACCACAGACGCCCACAACAGCGTTCCCTCCCCACGGAGAGAAAGCCTGACTTCGGGAGTGATCCTGCAGCATAAGCTCCAAAGAAAAGAGGCGTCTGGTATCCGCAAGCACGGTTGGTCCCCCGGAAAAAGCTATCAAAACATAGGTAATTAAGCATAAATCTTACGGCAGCTAGAGGCTTCTTTGAACTGGAAGCTGTACAAAGGACTGGGAGTTCAACCGAAGTGAATGGAAAGATAGCTGAGATTAACCAGACGCTTAATTAATGCAAGAGAAAGAGGAGGTCAAACCCATTGCATTTTGAAATACAATCCAGGAAAAAACAAGGTGGAGAAGAGAATTACAATTATATTGTTTTACAACAGCTTGCATGGACTGCTGTAATATCAAATCAAGAAAGAAATAAGGGGGAAAAGACTAAAAGGTGAACTATCCCTTTAATATATTGGACAACATCTCTTGGAGTTTTATGAAGAAAAATCTACATGGGATGGGGGTATGCCAAGGTTTTGAAAATGGTATAGGTGCAATATATTCTGAACAAAAAGCTAAATTAATTGTAAATAATGTGGTGACGGCAGAATTTAAGATAGAAAAAGGGACACGACAGGGATGCCCAATCTCCCCATTGCTTTTTATATCGGTCCTGGAGGTTCTGCTAAATATGATCAGAAGGGATCGGTTGGTTAAAGGTATACAGGTCGGAGCCAAACAGTACAAACTGAGAGCATTTGCAGATGACTTAGTATTGACGCTACAGGAGCCAGAATCTAGTACTAAAAGAGTTTTAGAACTGATTCAAGAATTTGGTCAAGTGGCAGGTTTTAAATTGAACAAGTTAAAAACTGAGAAAAATTTAACACCGATTGAAAGAGATAGGTTTCAGAATGAGACAGGATTGACTGTGGTAAAGAAAGTGAAATATTTGGGGATTAACATGACAGCCAAAAATGGGAACTTATTTAAAGACAACTATGAAAAATGCTGGGTCGAAGTGAAAAAAGATTTAGAAATCTGGTCAAACTTGAAGCTTTCATTGCTGGGTCGTATTGCTGTGATAAAGATGAATGTATTGCCAAGAATGTTGTTTCTGTTTCAAACATTGCAAATTGTGGACAAAATGGATTGCTTCAAGAAGTGGCAGAGAGATATCTCTAGATTTGTCTGGCAGGGCAAGAAGCCCAGAATAAAATGTAAGATATTAACAGATGCAAAGGAAAGGGGTGGATTTGCCCTGCCAGACCTTAAACTTTACTATGAATCAGCAGCCTTTTGCTGGCTGAAAGAATGGCTACTTCTTGAAAACACAGACACTTTAGACTTAGAAGGTTTTAACAATGTATTTGGATGGCATGCATATTTATGGTATGATAAGGTCAAAGCACATAAAGCATTCAAAAACCATATTGTCAGTAAAGCATTGTTTAATGTCTGGGTAAGATATAAAGACTTATTGGAAAATAAAACCCCAAGGTGGTTGTCACCAATGGAAGCAAAAGCTCAGAAAAGGCTCAATATGGAGGCCAAATGGCAGATATATTGGGAAATTTTGGAACAAGAAGGAGGCAAATTGAAACTGCAGAGTTTCGAAAAATTAAAAAACAAAGTGAGAGATTGGCTTCATTATTATCAGATAATGGAGGCATATAATTTGGACAAGAAAATCGGCTTCCAGGTGGAAAAGTCAAAATTAGAAACAGAACTGTTAGAACCCAAAACTAAGAATCTGTCAAGAATGTATAACTTGCTGTTGAAATGGAATACTCAGGATGAAACGGTGAAATCTGCTATGATTAAATGGGCACAAGATGTTGGACATAATATTATGTTTGCTGACTGGGAACAGTTATGGACCACAGGTATGAAGTTTACGGCATGCAATGCCTTAAGACAGAATATTATGAAAATGATATACAGGTGGTACATGACCCCAGTCAAGCTTGCCCGATAACGAATGTTGGAAATGTAAAGAAGTGGAAGGTACATTCTTTCACCTTTGGTGGACGTGCCCAAAGATTAAGGCTTTCTGGGAAATGATATATAATGAACTGAAAAAGGTATTTAAATATACCTTCCTGAAGAAACCAGAGGCCTTTCTCCTGGGCATTGTCGGCCAATTGGCGCCAAAGAAGGACAGAACTTTTTTTATGTATGCTACAACAGCAGCAAGAATACTCATTGCAAAGTATTGGAAGACACAAGATTTACCCACTCTGGAAGAATGGCAGATGAAGGTGATCGACTACGTGGAATTGGCAGAAATGACTGGCAGAATCTGAGACCAGGGAGAAGAGTCGGTGAAAGAAGACTGGAAGAAATTTAAAGACTATCTACAGAAATATTGTAAAATTAATGAATGTTAGAATGATGTTGGATAGAAATTAAGGGGTTTCCAGCTGTAATGCTTTAGGAGATACGAAAAAAAAGGTTTATAAATGGGTAAAAGCTTAATGGTAAGGATTTGCTGAACTAACAAATTGAAGTGGAATACAAAGAAGGGAGGTATGAGGAGGTCTGTAAGGAAGATATGTTGTGGGAAATTATTTGTTTTTTTAACTGTTTTTATGTTGTATTTTGTATTTTGTTTCTTTTTAATTTTTTTCATTGTTATATTTTAAAAACTTTAATAAATATCTTTTTTAAAAAAAATATTGGAGAACGTCTGAGGCAATTATGGACGATATGGAGGAAAGGAATGAATGGGCCTGAAGACTTAAAGACCTACCCAAACCCCAGTGCTAAATTAATGGAGTGATTAAAAATGTTTTGCTGAGAGTTTATGTGTGAGAGACATTCGATATACAGGCTCCGGCTTTTACATAGCAGAAAGCCTTTCTCCCTTTCGTTAAAAAATTCCTGACAGTTATTTGAATTGATGGTCGAAATGATGGAAAGAGATGAACAGATCTGAGGTCCTATAGATCATCCCAAATCCTAGTGCTGCACCCCACAGAGCAAGTAAAGATTCTTGGTGAAGGAAAGAGCAAAAGGTGCTTTGGACTTCTGGACTTGAGATTCTTATTGAGCCAGCTCTTTCTTAGATGAATGAGAGAGACAATAGACATTCAAGCTCCGGTTTTTGTGTAGTATGGAGGCCTGACTTCTTTGTGTTAAAATTTGCAGAAGTTGCACCAGTTTTGCTGATTTACTTCACACTATTCTTGACTGTTGAAGGGGGTGCAGGGGAAAAAGTTTTTGTGGTGAGAAGAGCCTGGGGAAGCCAAGAGAAGATTTTAAAGAACTGTTAAGAAAATAAGCCCCTCCCGACAGGGTGGGGGGGTTACTGGGCTCCCCTCTATTGGTGGCAAGAGGAAATTACTCTGCAAGTAACAGGAAAGTTATATAAAGGCTGGTTAAATGTGTAGGGAAATGGACAAGGGGATTTCGGACAACTAGTGGACAAAACTGGTAACTGAGTAAAAATTTATTTATTTATTTATTCTCCTTTTCCTTGTTAAATGTTATTATTATTATGTTATTATCATCATTGATGGGACAGTGTGCATTAGAGGTGTTGTCAGGGGTTCAGGAGCAGAGGCAAGGGCAAGGGAGGAAACAGAGAGCGAGGGGGAGGAGGCAGAAGAAAAGATGAGTGATGACGACGACCCGAGATCTCCGAGTCTTTCCAGTGAATCAGAAGATTCACAGAAAGGAGCACCAGTGGCCAGGGCAAGGGGGGAGCCTAGGGGGAAACCCCAGGAAGATAGAGCCAGAGGGGACTCAGAGGAGAGCAGTTGGAAATCGGGACCAGCGTCACCGCCGGAGAGCAGGGAAGAGGAAGGGAGCCAGGGATCAAGCGCTGGCAGCTCACAACAGGGGGGAGGGCATGAGTCAGGAGTGGCCACACCTCCATCGGGGAGCGAAGAAACGGTCAGACGGAAAGTGGAAGGTTGGGCGCGCGCGCCAAGTTCAAATGCACAGGAAAGTGACGCAGTAGGCCGCCCTGAAAGAGAGCCAGGTCCTAAAGCCCGGCGCAAGGAGACAGGAGGGTCCGGGGGGTCGGCATCAGAAGAATCCAGGAAGGAAGAGACCCCGGGGGGCAGAGGGACCCAGAGGAGAACAGTCAGGCGGAAAAGGTGGAGCAGGGCTAGGATATTAAGTTGGTGCACAAGGGGCGGAGACTCAGACGGAGCTTCGCCGATCTAGCCACTAGACGTAGAGTTGCACGCAGCAGCTTGAGAATGGAAACTGTAATTCAATAAAGACTTTTACTTAATGATCGCTGGCTAGCGTGATCCTCTGTGAGCTAGGATCTGGAAGCAGCTCTGACAGTAAGCTCCGTCCCCTAATTGTGGGCATCTACAGCCTCGAGGAGAGGAGAGAAGCAGGTGCCTACTAGCGAGCTCACGAACGGCAGACGACATGACGGCTGAGCAGCAGATAGCGGAACTCAGAGAAGCAGTGTCACAACTGAATGCCGAGGCTCTCGCATCCAGGAAGAGAGAGGAGGAGGCAGCTGCCGCCTGCAGGGATCTCCAGGTCAGGTTGGACATGCTTACGAAGCAAGGGCAACTGACACCCAGACAGGAGGGAATTGGGTTGGCGAGACGAACAGGCGGTCTGGTCTCTCACTTCGATGGGAACCTGCAACAGTACCCCAACTTTAGAGCAGATGTAATGTGCGCACTGCAACTGCTGAACAAAGACTTTAGAGATGAGCAAGAGAAAGTGGGATTCATCATGTCCCATTTGCATGGGGATGCTAAAGCATGGCTGCGCAATTTATGGAGGGATAATGATCCGGCGCTCCAAAATGCGGATGCCTTTATTAAAGCGATGGATGGGTGTTTTTTATCAAGCATTGACGTGGATCTTGCTCGGCAGCAGATACATGGACTGAAGCAAGGGAGGGCCAGCGTAAGGCAGTACCATGCCCGCTTTTTCGCTTTGGTCAGTGCCCTAGAATGGGACAGAGATTCGGCTCCTGTAAGAGACCTGTTTTGGGAGGGATTGCACGGCTCTGTTAAAGATGAAATTGCGAGGGGGGAGAGACCCCGGACCACGCAGGAGATCGTTCAGAGGGCGCTGGCGGTGGGGGTGCGGCTGGAAGAACGTCCATGGAGCAGGGACGAAGGGCGTGGAGGGCGCGAACCAGCCAGGGGCTCCTCCTTCCTTCCCAGAGAAGCAGCGCGTGCGCAATCCACGCCTCCGCCAGGAGGTGGGGCGGAACCTATGGAGGTTGGAAGTGCAAGGGCTCAGTCAGCAGCCAGAGCCCTAGCACCGACAACAGTGAAAGCGAAGCCTCCTAGAGGGAACAGGAAGTGTTACATCTGCGAGGATCCAGGGCATATGGCGAAAGAGTGTCCCCGGAGGCTCCACAAGCACACTGCAGCTTCAGCAATGGTAACTGCAGCAACGCAGCAAGGAGAACCACAGCAGGGAAACGACGATGTCTGGCTGGAGGAAGAGGCACTGGGGCCCAGCCAGACGTGTCAGTGAAGAAGTCCCCGGAGATTTTACAGCCCATGGACCCCCTCCCGCCCAAACCAGTAGTGAGGCTCACCGCATCGCTCCAGTTGCCCAATGGAATCGCCGTGGACGTGCCGCTCACCATTGACTCGGGAAGCAATGCGGACTTTATAGGGCAGGACTTTGTCAACCGGCACGCTATACAGTTGCTGCCTGCCACGCTGCCCCTGCAGGTGGTCACGGTGGATGGCAGGGAGCTGCTAGGGGGGCAAGTGGTGAAGCAGATGCCACCGATGGTGATGCGACTTGGGAATCACAGGGAAATCATCAGCTTCAACGTCACTCAACTATCGGACACGCCCATTGTATTGGGCATGAGTTGGCTGGACAAGCACAGCCCAACGCTGGCTTGGTACCAGAGGCAGCTGACCTTCGGCTCTTCCTTTTGTGCTGAACACTGCATCGTGCCCCGGCAAGAAGGAGAGGAAGAGGAGTCACAGCTGCTGCTAGGCACGCTGCAAGCGATTCCCCACAAGTACGCAGAATTTTTGGAGGTTTTCTGCGAGAAGGAGGCAGACAGGCTACCCCCCCACAGACCATATGACTGCAAAATTGACCTGCTGCCGGGGGCGGCGCTGCCTAAAGGGAAGCTGTATTCCATGTCTGAGGACGAACGGCAGGAACTCAAAGAGTTCATAGATCATAATTTGGAGCGCGGTTTCATCCGGGAGTCCAAGGCAGCGGGGGGCAGTCCTGTATTCTTTGTTAAGAAGCGGGACACGCCCCAAAAAAGACTTGTAGTGGACTATCGCATCTTAAACAGTGTGACCAAGCCATCGGACTTCCCCATGCCCCGAATCGACGACCTCCTCGCAAAAGTACGCAAGGGCAGCGTGTTCACCAAGTTGGACCTGCGAGGGGCGTACAACCTCATTCGCATGCGGGAAGGAGATGAGTGGAAAACAGCCATGTTCACGCCACTGGGCACCTACGAATATAGAGTTATGCCTTTTGGATTGCAAAATGGCTCCCAAGTTTTTCAAGCGTTCATGCATCACGTGTTGGCGGGGCTCCTCTACAAGACGTGCGTCTGTTTCTTAGATGACATCCTGATCTTTTCGGAATCGCAGCAGGAGCATGACAGACACGTCAAGGAAGTGCTGCGCAGGCTACAGCAGCATAGGCTCTACGCCAAGCTGGAGAAGTGCCAGTTCGACGTGACGGAGGTGGATTTTCTGGGCTACAAGTTGTCTGACACGGGGCTCGCCATGGACAGCGCCAAGGTTCGAGCGGTGTTGGATTGGAAAAGCCCACGCAACCGGAAGGAGGTCCAACGGTTTGTCGGCTTCGCGAACTTCTATCACAAGTTTATCAAAGGCTTCGCTATGCAGACAGCGGCCATCACGGACACGCTTAGCTCCAAGAAAAAGAAGTTCATCTGGACAGAGCAGGCGGAGCAGTCCTTTCAGGCACTCAAGCGTCTCTTCGCGTCGGAAGAGCAGCTGCTGCATGTCGACCCCGGCAGGCCGATGAGGGTCGAGACAGACGCCTCGGACAGAGCCGTGGGAGCAGTCCTGCTGCAGAAAGACCTGCAGGGGGTTTGGCGGCTGGGAGCGTTTTACTCCAGGAAGCTCAGCAAGTCCGAACAGAACTATACCATCTGGGACAGGGAGTTGCTGGCCATTCATGCAGCGTTCAAAGCGTGGAGGCACTTCCTGATCGGCGCCAAGCACACGGTGCAGGTCTGCACGGACCACAAGAATCTGGAGCACTGGCGCACGGCACAGTTCCTGAACCAGAGGCAGATACGTTGGGCTGAGTTCTTTGCGAACTTCGACTTCCGAATAGAGTATGTCCCGGGGGACACCAACATCATGGCGGACGCTCTCTCCCGTAAGCCACAGTATCTGGAGGACGCCACGCCAGCGGCTGCCATGCACATCTTCGCACCAACAGTGTGGGCCTGCGCTGCGGCAACAGTTGACCTGGATGCGGTGCGACGAGCGTTGCAGGATGACTCCTTCATGCAAGCAAAGATGGCAGAGGTGCAAAGAGGCACGGCAGCGACCGACGGGTTCCAGCTGAGAGATGGATTGCTCATCCGTAAAGGGGCCATCTACGTGCCGGGAGACGAACTTCGCGCCAAGGTATTGCAGCAGCTGCACGACGCGCCCACTGCCGGGCACTTTGGCAAGGAGAAGACGGTGGGATTAGTCGCCAGGGACTTCTGGTGGCCCGGAATGAGAGGGGAGGTCGCGGACTACGTGGCGAGGTGTGACACCTGCCAGAGGGCCAAACCAGTGCACAGGCCGCCGGCCGGACTGTTGGAACCGCTGCAAACTCCGGTCGAACCATGGGAGAGAGTGGCCCTGGACTTTGTCACGGATCTGCCCAGCTCGAGGGGCAAGACGGCCGTGCTGGTGGTGGTGGACTTGTTCTCCAAGATGGCACATTTCATTCCGTGTGCTAAGGTGGCCACGGCGGAGCACACCGCCAAACTGTTCATAGACCACGTGTTCAAGGTTCACGGTCTGCCACGGTCTATTCTGTCCGACCGGGGGCGGCAGTTCATCTCGAATTTCTGGCAGAAGCTGATGGGCTTCCTGAACGTCAAGATCAACCTGGCGTCGGCGAGACACCCGCAGACCAACGGGCAAGCGGAGCGGGTCAATGCCATCATGCAGCAGTACCTGAGATGTTATGCGAATCAACAGCCTGCGACGTGGGTGGATTACCTGCCGCTCGCCGAGTTCGCCTACAACAACACGAAGCACGTGTCCACGGGGGTCACGCCGTTCTTCGCCAACAACGGGAGGCACCCCAGAACCTTCCCGGGACTGGAAAGAATGGGGGAGGGGGAGCCGCAGACAGCAGACGCGTTCGCGTTGGAGTTGCAGGAGGTCCACGATCAGCTGCGGTGGCACCTGGAGCTGGCCAAACACGCATACAAGGTACAAGCGGACAAACACAGAAGGGTTGGCGAAGAGATCCAGGTGGGAGACTGGGTCTGGTTAGCAGCCCACGCAGTGCCGGCCAGGTCGTTGGCCAAGAAGAAACTAGGGCATAAGCAACTGGGGCCCTACCAAGTCGAAGGGCAGGTCAACCCGGTGGCTTTCAGGCTGGCGCTTCCGGAGGGTTCCAGAATGCATCCGGTGTTCCACAGATCGGTGCTCACTCCCTACAAGGCACCGCACAGGTTTCAGGAACCCGGAACGGCACCGAGTCCGCTCAGAGAAAGAACCGGGCACGCGGGAGTGGCACAGGAGGAGCGCATCAACGAAGTCACGGAGATTTTGGACTCCAGATGGGGGGAGGAGGGGGTAGAATACCTTCTCGCCAAAGAGGGCACCCCGGCCAGTGCGAACAGCTGGGTGCCGGGCTACGCCTTGGACGAACCTCTGCTCAAAGACGAGTTTCATGCCCTTTTCCCACATAGACCAATGCCAGCAGACTTTTTCGACGACTGGCTTTTCACGCCCACGCTTTCTGCCAGCACGTTCCGGGGATTCGACTCGGACGAGGACCCGATACGAGACACCCGTTCCCCGGAGGGGTCACCCTCGGGATCTGCCTCAGAACCCTCGTATTGGTGGGACGATAGACCAGAGGAGCAGTGGCGCAGGAAGTGGCTGGAAGGTCCAGGACGAGCAACGCCGCTGGGAGGAAGTGAGGGAGAGACGGACATGGACGTTTTCGGGGACGACCCTGGTTTCGAGCACGGCGGCACAGAGATGGAAGCGGAGGTGACCGTCGTCGACGAGAGCAGGGAGGAAGAACCGGGAGACTTCAGATGGAGGCCCGCCACGGGAAGCGAACTGTATCCGACGTTCGTCCCTCTGACACAGCAGCACCCAGCTCCCGCACCGGAAGGAGGGGAGGGGGGAACGGGGGGCTTCGAGGGGGGGATGGATGTCAGGGGTTCAGGAGCAGAGGCAAGGGCAAGGGAGGAAACAGAGAGCGAGGGGGAGGAGGCAGAAGAAAAGATGAGTGATGACGACGACCCGAGATCTCCGAGTCTTTCCAGTGAATCAGAAGATTCACAGAAAGGAGCACCAGTGGCCAGGGCAAGGGGGGAGCCTAGGGGGAAACCCCAGGAAGATAGAGCCAGAGGGGACTCAGAGGAGAGCAGTTGGAAATCGGGACCAGCGTCACCGCCGGAGAGCAGGGAAGAGGAAGGGAGCCAGGGATCAAGCGCTGGCAGCTCACAACAGGGGGGAGGGCATGAGTCAGGAGTGGCCACACCTCCATCGGGGAGCGAAGAAACGGTCAGACGGAAAGTGGAAGGTTGGGCGCGCGCGCCAAGTTCAAATGCACAGGAAAGTGACGCAGTAGGCAGCCCTGAACGAGAGCCAGGTCCTAAAGCCCGGCGCAAGGAGACAGGAGGGTCCGGGGGGTCGGCGTCAGAAGAATCCAGGAAGGAAGAGACCCCGGGGGGCAGAGGGACCCAGAGGAGAACAGTCAGGCGGAAAAGGTGGAGCAGGGCTAGGATATTAAGTTGGTGCACAAGGGGCGGAGACTCAGACGGAGCTTCGCCGATCTAGCCACTAGACGTAGAGTTGCACGCAGCAGCTTGAGAATGGAAACTGTAATTCAATAAAGACTTTTACTTAATGATCGCTGGCTAGCGTGATCCTCTGTGAGCTAGGATCTGGAAGCAGCTCTGACAGGTGTAATATAGAAGTATTATAAAACACAATTTGTCAGGAAAAGAAGTAGCTACGGGTACTAACGGATTATAAAACAACTGGTTATGTCAAATGTGAATAAGAAATTTATGAATCCAGCGGCAGCAGTGTTATCTGCAAATCCTAACAGGAGAAACGCAAATCAAGACCCCAGAAATGAATTCAGAAATGAGAGATCTTCTCCTGGGACTGAGAAAAGACATTTCAGAGATGAAGAAAGAGATGAACAACA
Organism: Podarcis bocagei; assembly: GCF_964188305.1. Lineage (NCBI taxonomy): Eukaryota > Metazoa > Chordata > Lepidosauria > Squamata > Lacertidae > Podarcis > Podarcis bocagei. The sequence continues at coordinate 62,354,031 of NC_138131.1, forward strand.
GTATAAGATCAACAGATCAAAAGTTGGATAAGATGGGGCAAAAAATAGAGGAAAATGCAAAAATGGTGTTAGAAATGATGGTTAAAATCAATGATCTGGTGGTTAAAAATTTGGAAATAACAAAGACTGTACAAGAATTAAAAGGGAAAACGATAAGTTTGGAGGAAGGGCTAAGAAAAGTACAGAAGGAGAGGGGGGGGGAAGGGGAAACAGAAAAAATTAAGAAAGAGCTGGCAGATATGAAAGAAGCCCATGAGGCAGTCCTAGATTCAATCTCTATGATTGAAATGCACAGAAGAGAAAAAACATTGAGATTTAGATCTATTCCAGAAGAACCAGATGAAGTGATAGAGCAAAAAATATCATCAGAATTAGCCAAATGGATTGGAATAGAAGAACAGGAAATGAGAAATAAAATTGAGAGAGCCTTTAGAATCAGATCAAGAATTGCAAGAGCTAATAATTGGCCAGGGGACTGTCTGGTAACTTTTGTGAATATGGATATTAGAGATAAAATACTACAAATTAGCAGTACGACAAAACTTAAAATTCAGGAAAAATTGTTCCATCGAAGCTTTTAAGAAAAAGGGAAAAATATAAACCGTTGGTGGAAGCACTAAATAAAAAATCAATTGTGCACAGATGGGAATTCCCTGAGGGAATTTCCTTTTTTTACAAAGGGAAAAGGAGAAGATTTGTTACTTGGGAGGACGCTGACAAATTTTGGAGAACATATAGAGAGGAGTTAGGATGTAAAAGACAGCTGAGAGGAGGGGCGGACGATCTTAAAAAACAATCCGAGGAGGAAGAATCTCAAGCATTAAGGACAAGTGACTTTTCTGAATTTCTTTTTTTAAAAAAATTATTTTATTTTTTTTTTATTTTTTGTTAAGAAATTGAATCACTGTGTAGTAAATAATGGAATTAAGGATTGTTACCTGGAATGTTAATGGTTTAAATGATAAAAAGAAAAGAAATAAGGTGGAATTTATATTCAGCAAACAGAAATTGGATTTGATATCTTTGCAAGAAACTCATATCACAAAACAACACACAAGAATTTTATCCAATAAGAAACTGGGACTTGATTTTGTTTCTTCAGATAAATCTAAGAAGAATGGAGTTGCAATATACGCAAAAAAGCATTTGGAGCCGAAATTGATCTATAAAGATTCACAAGGAAGGGTCGTTGTCATAGAAATAATAGTCCTGGGGGAAAGAATTAAAGTTATCAGTTTTTATACACCGAATGAAAAAAAAAAGTGAATTTTATCAAAAGTTGGAACGAGAGTTGGGGGATTTTATTGGAGAGAAAATTTTATTTTTAGGAGACCAAAATGGCGTGGTAAATCCTGATTTAGACAGATCCAAAAAGACTACTAAAAAACAGCAAATAAAACTCCCCAAAACCTTTTTTCAGTTAGTAGATTTGTTAAGTTTAGAGGACGCATGGAGAATACAAAATCCGACAGTGAAAGAATACACTTTTTTTCCTACCCTAGTAACTCGGCAGGAAGAATTGATGCCATCTGGCTAACAAAAGATTTGACAGTCAAAATATGTAAATTTGAAATTCAACCAAAGACAATAGCTAATCATAATGCAGTACAAGTAACGCTGACTTGGGGAAAGAGGAAATCTATAAGATGGAGATTAAATGAAACTTTATTGAGAGATGAAATAATAATAGAAAAAGCAAAAAAGACCTTAAAGGACTTTTTTGAACTGAATTTAAATAAGGGCACCGATTTAAAGATAGTCTGGGATGCTAGTAAAGCTGTCTTAAGAGGTTTCTTTATTCAACAAAACGTAATTCAAAGAAAACAAAAGGGGGGAAAAACAAGAAATCTTAGAGGAGATTAGAAAAAGCGAGCTGGAATTATACAAAAAACCAAATAGTGTAGAATTAAAAAGAAATATTAAGATCCTACAATCTCAATAGTTAATGCTAATAAATGCAGAAATGGAATGGAAACTAAGATTATTGAAACAAAAAACCTTTGAACATGCTAATAAACCAGGAAGGTTATTAGCATGGCAATTAAAGAAGAGAGAGGCAGAAAGGCTTATAAATAGAGTTAAGTGCGAAGGCAAAATAATAAACAACCCTAAAGAAATAGAGAAACGATTTCTCGAATTCTTTAGAGAACTCTATAAGGAAGGAAATGAAACATCAGAAGAAGTTAAAGAATATTTAGAACAGAACGGTCTTCCGAAACTTACTAAAGAACAAAAAGAACTGTTGAATGCCCCTATTACATTGTACGAAATTCAAAGAGCAATTAAGGAAGCAAAGATAGGAAAGTCACCAGGGCCAGATGGCCTACCGGCAATATATTATAAAAAATTTGAGGACATACTGTCTGACCCATTAAGAAGTATCATGAACAACATTTTAAAAGATGGAACCATGCCGAGACTCATGGAAAGACAGCCTTATTGCATTAATTCCAAAACAGGGAACGGACAATCTACTTATTAACAACTATAGACCAATCGCAATCCTTTTTTAAATAATAATAATATTTATTAAAAGTTTAAGGATTACAAAACAAAGTAATGAAGAAAAGCAAAGGTAAACAATACAAATCAAAACATTACAGTACATATAAAGAAAAAGAAAAGAGATAAAAGACCGAAAAACACAATACATCCGAACAAAAACAAAAACAATTAAAAAACACCTCCAATATTTCCATATCTTTATCTTTCATTGACTTGTTTCATCGACCTCCTCACACCTCCCTTTTTTGTATTCTAGTTATTAATTATTTCAGCAAATCCTTTCCATCTTTCACTATTTTCTGTCATTTAATTGTCTTAATTTATTTTAACCTTATCTTACCATTAAAATCCTAAAACTTATATATACTTAATTCCTTATAACATTTCTACTAAAGCCGTATAATTTCATTCCAACAATTTTTCTAACACTCATTAATTTAACAATATTTCTCTAAATAAATTTTTAAAACTTTTTCCCACTCTTCTTCCACCGTCTCTTCTCCCTGGAGTCGGATTCTGTCAGTCCTTTCTATCAATTCCATATGGTCCATCAACCTGGTGATCTTCTATCCGAGGCTTTTAACTCTTTTCCATGTCCCTTCTGCAGGTCTTCTTCATATCTATACATGTGCTTCACTTTGTCTTCTGCTGATCTTGTTCTTAGTTTCCTTCCTTTGGCACTGAGGAGTAGATCTCGGGGAAACTCCAACCTAGCAATGTCATTGTTCCTTCTCGACAGGTCAGCCTATTCTCCATAGTCAGAACTAAAGTCCAAACAATATTTCAGAGCGTGTTTCAAAGTCCCTCCAAAGCTAAAGGCCCCCACAACTCCAATCTCCCCCTGACCCAAATCCAGATCCCAAACCTGCATAGGGGAATCTAACCAACTTTCCTTCTCCAATCCAAGCGGGACTCCATCCCTCCAAATCTGGCTTTCTCTGGATTCAATTGTAAAGGGCAACAGCTTATATTCATCAAATTGCCTCTGTAAGGCCGAGGCTCTATCCACTTCAATTACTTGAGGTTCAATAACAACTTTCTCCTTCTTCTTCTCCACAGCTTGCAGTGTCAAAACAGATTCCTGAGTCAAATCCTGGGTTGTTTCTGTATAGGTATTCACTTTTAGTCCCAACTCAGTCATTTTTTTGTCCCATATTGTCAATTTTAATAATCATCACATCCATCTTCTTATGAAGCACTTGTCTTGCAAAATGCAATCACTAGGGCTTCTTCTGTCAACATTCTTGTCCAAGGTCAGTCTCTGTATCACACGGTCAGTCTCTGTATCACACGGTCAGTCTCTGTGTCACACGGTCTTTAATCTCTACAGCTGAAAAATTCCCCAGATCCACTCCTGCAACAGTTTCAAAAACTCCCTCTAGAGGAAACAATTTCTATTGTAACCATCCTTTTAAACAAATATCCAGCAACAAAGTTAGTTCAGTTTTCAGTTACATTTGCTCCTTTTCAAGTGCAAAAGGAAACTTTGAAACAATATATTTCTCTTATTTAGCTATCTGTCAGCAGACATTATTCACAGTCAATGAACTTTCCCAAAAAGTCGATCTTACTAAAAGCCCGTTCCCAGGTTCAAGACGCTGGTAATTTATCTTCCTTCACTCTCTCTCCTGCAGGCTTAGGCAGTCTAAAATTCCCCCCTCTTCTCCTGCTACCAAGGGGGGTTTAGTAGTTTTAACCGATGGAGATTTAATCCTTTACAAAAGGCTTTCCAGACTTTAGTTTGCAACGTCTTTGCTTCAGTCTATTTACAAAAGGGGAAGGCGGACCTCCTGTTTGAAACCTTCCCGTTTCAATGCCAAAGATCCAATTTTCCGTCACCATCACAACGACATAGCAGTGTGAATTTGGTGAGTAACAGGGAACTCTGCATTTGTGTAATCAAGGAATAAAGTCCCAGGAGGAAAGATCACCCAGATGTGGCCTGCGTATTGTCCTACCCAGTGCTTTTTTTCCTGAGGGGACGCGAGGGGCATACGCATACCCCTAAACATCTTGTGAATCTACGTTTGGCCTCATTGAGGGGCAGTATTTCAATATGCCTAGGAAAATGAGAGTACCCCTAAACATTTTTTTTTTAAAAAAAGGACTGGCTTTTTAAAAAAGCACTTTCTTTCTGTATTGTCGCCCCATAGTTTTTCACTGCTTAGAACAGGGGTTCCCAGAGTGGGCACAGGCTGTGGGATTAACCAGAGGGTGCTAGGAGGCAAGAGGGGCATTGGGGGTATAACTATCAGAATTTGAAAAACTGGTATCACTCGATCAAGCTCATTGATTTTACTGATTTAATTGAACTAAATAGTTTTAACTGGATTTGGAATAAATGTGCAATTGATCGTTGCTGTTTTGAATTTTATTGCGTTATTATCTTCCTTAGTTGGTCATGCAAACCACTATTCTGGATACCGTTGTACCTCTGCTCCCGAATGCCTTGGGAGTCAAACGTTCTTTTGGAAGCCGAACGTCCAGTGGGGCTTCCACGGCTTCTGATTGGCTGCAGGAGCTTCCTGAGGTCAATCAGAAGCCGCACTTTGGTTTCCAAACGTTTCAGAAGTCAAATGGACTTCTGGAACGGACTCCGTTCGACTTCCAAGGTACGGCTGTACAGTGGAACCTCGGTTGTCGAACATAATCCGTTCCGGGAGACCGTTCGACTTCCGAAACATTTGACAACCAAGGATCAATTGCCGATCAGCAATTGCCCTTGAAACAACATCAAAAGATGAGGCCCCTGAGACGCTACATCGGTAGTTTTAACCGATGGAGATTTAATCCTTTACAAAAGGCTTTCCAGACTTTACTTTGCAACGTCTTTGCTTCAGTCTATTTACAAAAGGGGAAGGCGTACTTCCTGTTTGAAACCTTCCCGTTTCAATGCCAAAGATCCAATTTTCCGTTCTACTCACGGGTAGTTGTTTAAAATCCAATTGTCCACAGCAAAAAGTCAGCGCTCTCCGGCAACAGCAATGCGGCTTCACTCCGTGATAAAAGCAGTCGATTCAAAGCACCGCGCCACTCACCCCACGTCGCTCCGGAACCCCGAAACTGGGTTTCCCCACGAGTAGGGGAGGCGCAAAAGGTGCCAGCCGAATCCCACGTCCACAGGCTTCTCCCGCCTGTGGTTTTTAATGCGTCTCCGCCTCGCCATGGCGGTCAAGACCCTGATTTTCACGGAGCGGATTCCTCCCGATCAGAGGAAATCCGCCATTGCTGGAGGCGCTAACCTGGAAGTCCCCAGGCCTATCGCACTCCTAAATAGCGATTATTAATTATATGCAAATATTTTAGCCGAAAGATAAAAAAAGTCTTCCAGATGATTATACACAATGACCAAGCTGGCTTTTTGCCCGGGAGGCACATTTATAACAACACCAGAAACATTATAAACTTATTAGAGTATTTAGACTTAAGAATAGAAAAGAAGGCAGTCTTAATGGCCATAGATGCTGAAAAAGCTTTTGATAGGGTCTCCTGGAAATTTATGAAAGGTCTATTACACCATATGGATTTTGGTATACAGTATATAAAAGGGATTGAAGCAATATATTCAAAACAAAAAGCTAAAATCATAATAAATGGAAATTTATCACAGGAGTGTGAAATCAGTAAAGGGGTCAGACAAGGTTGCCCACTATCCCCCTTAATTTTCATACTAACATTGGAAGTCTTATGTAAACGAATTAGGGAGGAAAAAGAAATAAAAGGGATTATGCTGGGAAATAGAAGTTACAAAATGAGGGCATTTGCTGATGATCTAATTATAACTACGGAGCAACCAAAACAGAGTCTAACAAAGGCGTTGGAAATAATATATGCCTATGGTAAATTTGCGGGGTTCAAACTGAATTTAAACAAGACAAAACTATTACAAATTTGTCGCCAGATGAAAAAGCAGAATTAGAAAAAATAATACAAATTAAAATCTACCCCAAAATCAAGCATTTAGGATTATGGATAACACCAAAGAATATTAACTTGTATGAAGATAATTATATTAATTGTTGGAAAGATATCAAAAGACAGTTGGAGACATGGACAAGCCTAAACTTATCATTCCTGGGCTGTATTTCGGTAATTAAAATGACAGTCTTACCGAAGCTACTCTTTTTATTCCAAACGATTCCAATTATAGGAAAGACCAGCAGTATTGACAAGTGGCAAAAAGAAATTTCTAATTTTTTGTGGAAGGGTAAAAGACCAAGAATAAGATATTAATAGATACTGTAGAAAGAGGTGGCTTCGGGTTACCGGATTTGAAGCTATATTACAAAGCCTCATGTCTTCTCTGGTTGAAAGATTGGTGTTTATTAAAAAATTGGGATATTTTAGTTCTAGAAGGTCATGACACACGTGTCAGGGAACTGCCATCAGTGCCGGAGGGAGAGAGCAAAAGCCAGAGGGATTCCAGAGAGCGTCCAGGGATCGGGAGAAAAAGCCCATCTTAGAATCATAGAATCATAGAATCATAGAGTTGGAAGAGACCACAAGGGCCATCGAGTCCAACCCCCTGCCAAGCAGGAAACACCATCAGAGCACTCCTGACATATGGTTGTCAAGCCTCTGCTTAAAGACCTCCAAAGTAGGAGACTCCACCACACTCCTTGGCAGCAAATTCCACTGTCGAACAGCTCTTACTGTCAGGAAGTTCTTCCTAATGTTTAGGTGGAATCTTCTTTCTTGTAGTTTGGATCCATCTGGCCGCTTCTCTGGAGCAGCAGAAAACAACCTTTCTCCCTCCTCTATGTGACATCCTTTTATATACAGTGGTGCCTCGCAAGACGAAAAGAATCCGTTCTGTGATTCTCTTCATCTAGCGGTTTTTTCGTCTTGCGAAGCAAGCCCATTAGCGGATTAGCGCTATTAGCGGCTTTTAGCGGCTTTTAACGGCTTATCTGCTGATCGGATCAGCTGATAAGCAGCTTAGCGGCTTAGAAAAAGGGGGGAGGAAAAAAACCCCGCAGGAACTCACAAGGCATTGTCGTCTTGCGAAGCAAGCCCATAGGAAATTCGTTTTGCGAAGCACCTCCAAAACGGAAAACTCTTTCGTCTAGCGAGTTTTCCGTCTTGCGAGGCATTTGTCTTGCGGGGCACCACTGTATTTGAACATGGCTATCATATCACCCCTTAACCTCCTCTTCTCCAGGCTAAACATGCCCAGCTCCCTTAGCCGTTCCTCATAAGGCATCGTTTCCAGGCCTTTGACCATTTTGGTTGTCCTCCTCTGGACACGTTCCAGTTTGTCAGTGTCCTTCTTGAACTGTGGTGCTCAGAACTGGACACAGTACTCCAGGTGAGGTCTGACCAGAACAGAATACAGTGGCACTATTACTTCCCTTGATCTAGATGCTATACTCCTATTGATGCAGCCCAGAATTGCATTGGTTTTTTTAGCTGCCGCGTCACACTGTTGGCTCATGTCAAGTTTGTGGTCAACCAAGACTCCTAGATCCTTTTCACATGTACTGCAAGATTCTCTTCTGGGGAAGAGAATCAGCGTAGCACCAGTGGAGAAGGGGGGCAGATGGGGGATGCGGCGAGGCGGTCCCATGACTCCTTGCCTGGGACCAGCGGGGAGAGTAGGGGTCCTCCGTTGCCCACACCCTCCTTGTGCAGAGAGGGTAGGCGGAGACTAGGCGTCAAAGAGCTTCTTTGCTGGAAGAAGTTTAAGAAACGCCCACTCACGGATTCTGCCAGCAACTGAGTCAGCCACGGTGGACGTGCCCAAGGATTAAGGCTTTCTGGGAGATCATATACAATGAATTGAAAAAGGTATTTACGGTAAATGCATGTATATACACCCATATTTAGTTATTTTGCAGCATTGCTTTGCTTTAAAAATTCAGGAGATAGCTCCAAAGTCAGTTCGGAGGAGAGCTAGAAATCATAGGCAATATGAAAGGAAAGGGTTTGAACGACTCCTCTCTCTTACACAATTCACTTTCGATCGTATTTATACTACAGACTGAAATTGATTTGGTAGTTATTTCCTCTCCTCAGGGAACTCCGAGTACTATACTTCTGTGAACAAGGCTAGCAGTCATTAACAGAAAATTCTCAGTGCCCTTGCCAAACCACAACTCCCAGGAATCTCTGGGGGGCCTCGCCAGAATTAAACTGGCATAAAATTAATATACTGGTGCAGTAATCAGCCCTGGGTTTCCCCCAGGGCTGTCAAGTGACAACAGTAGGGCCGGCTCAGGATCCAGGGTTGCCTTGGTCCCTCCCTGCCCCCAGAATGCCCCCCCAGTTGTACTTCCACCCACCCAAAGGTGCAATGGGCAGTGGCGAAGCTGCATGCTCTGGCACCAGGGGCGGAGAGCAGGCAGGCGTGTGTCCCGGGGGCGTGGCACATCGCCTGCGGGGGCGTGAAGATTGTAGAAATAACATGCCTGTGAACCCTGGAAAAAGGAAAGGTTAATCATGCGTCTCCCTTCAGAACAACTTCCCCCCCAAGGGTACATTTTTGGCAAGTATAATAAATTCTTTGATCAATCAAGTAAAACACATACACTTAATCGACTAACTGTGCAATCCCAGTGAATTCAGCAAGAGACACTCTTGTAAGTGCACGCAGGATTGCACCCTAAAATTTCTTTGAACAAGTGGACTTAGGTAGAAGAAAGGAACTGGTACCCCCTCGTCCATATTAACTGCTTCCAAGTCTATTTACCTTCTGTGAAACAGGTGAATGTCAGGAATAGCGTGAAAAACCTGGTGAGTGTCTTGCTCCAAAAAGCCCACAGTGACCTGGAGAAAGTGTGAGCCATTTGGATGTGGATCTGCCACCATATAGGTAGGTGGGGGTACCACCTTTCTGCATACTTGAGTCCCCTTGCCTCTGACAACTTCCGGTATTAAAAGATCAGCCTTTGTCACTGCCCTGCGCCCAAGAATCCAGCTCTGTAGCAGAGTTCTTTAGCAGACACCCAGTCCAGTGATTGCCAGCCAAGGAAGATGGATACGTAAGGTCATATCAAAGCAAGTTATATTCAGAGTAGACCAGCTGAAATCAAAGGCTGTAAGTAACTCATGGACATTAAATTTAGTGGGTCTACTCCGAGCATGGCTTCTTTGCAGCTGTCTCGGGCATTTTCACCATTTCATAGCCAGTCATGTCAGCTCCATTTGCACAAAGGATTCTGGATTGTAACCTGTGTGGATCAGTGATTTGGTGTTTGGCTCACACAGAGCTTGACTGGGATCTCTGTTCAGCCATGAATCTCAGAAGGGATCAGGAGGTGCTCACTGATAACAGAAATCACTGGGTTAAAGCTCACTGAAAGTGCCGCGGTAGCATCATTATCAATTTACGATGGGGTGGAAGGTTTGCAGGCTATGAAGGACTCGCTCACAAATTTATTGAAAGCTGCACAAATTATGATAGCTAGCAAGTGGAAGGGGCAAGCAGAATATAAAATGGAAAAATGGTATGAAGAGGTGTGGGATATATAGCTATTAATGATAAATGAACATGTGCCATTAAGGTAAGACGGGGAATATGCAGGAGGAATGATTTTGAGGAGATATGGAGGGTGTTTGTAGAATTTGTACTGTTACAACGGAAAGGGGTCAAACCATCGCTAGAGGTGTTGAAATTTTGGGAGGTTGGATAGTTACAATGGAATGGTCTCGCTGGTGGGGTGCACATTTTTATTCTTATTTATTTATTCTTATTACCTTGTCAAAATAAAGTAAAGGTCGCAGCACGGGAGGAGAGGAGGTGTCTCCCGACTCCTAACCCTTGCACCAGTGTGCATTTTTATTTGGCAACAAGACCCTGGGTCTACACAAAGCAGATTTACGAGTGCTTCCAGACTTTCTCTTTCGAGGTGCGATTCAAACACATATGGGCAAATTCATGTTGTGCAATCAAAAGTTCATTTGGAGCTCTTGCAAGACAAGCCACCCCACCCCCCAATCAGATTTTGGCAACCAGGAAAGATATCGAGAAACACGATGGAAAGTGTTGCAAAGTGTTGCCACCCCACAAGCAAATCAGAATGGGTGCTCATTGTCTTTATTTCTACAGAATATGATGTGGAAGGCTGCTATAACCTGGACAAGGTGTCATTTAAACCAGCTGATGTCCTTCAGTCAGGAAAGGCTATTTGCGGTGGATATGCTCGACTCTTTCAAGAAATGTGCAGGTAACTTCTGTTGGCTCCAGCCATCGTGGCAAGTGGTTGTTACTTGGCTGTAGCGATAGGAGATCTCGAGAGCCACAGGTTCCCCACCCCTTGCCCTAGGCAGCTATCTCCATGCTTAGGCGTGATCAACTCGCACGTGACAGCCCTCGGAAATAAGTAAATCAATAGATTCTAAGCAGAAAATGGCGGGAGAGAGCTGGAGAGTCCTCATGGCTCATGAGGAGACCCTCCCCAGAACCCAAAGAGGACTTCAGTGGGAGCGGAGGAAGCCCCAAAGAGAACGGAGGCACAGTGGGGCTTTGTTTAGGCTGCTCAGCCTCCCCACCTAGTAGCTGACACACGTCACAGCATGGCAGCTGCTGTTGCTTTTCCACAGGTCCTCCAGCCAGCTCCAGAGCTTCAACTCTAGTTGAAAAGAGTGTTGTGGGGAGAGAGAGCTGGAGAGCAGGAAAAAATGAGCTTTTTTTAGTGTGTGCTCCCTACTTACACAGGGACACGGGTGGCGCTGTGGTCTAAACCACTGAGCCTCTTGGGCTTGCCGATCAGAAGGTCGGCGGTTCAAATCCCCACGACGGGGTGAGCTCCCGTTGCTCGGTCCCAGCTCCTGCCAACCTAGCAGTTCGAAAACATGCCAAAAAGTGCAAGTAGATAAATAGGTACCGCTCGGGCGGGAAGGTAAACGGCGTTTCCGCACGCTGCTCTGGTTTCGGTGTTCTGTTGCGTCAGGCTGGCCACATGACCCGGAAAAACTGTCTGCGGACAAACGCCGGCTCCCTCGGCCTGTAAAGTGAGATGAGTGCCGCAACCCCAGAGTTTTCTGTGACTGGACTTAACTTTCAGGGGTCTTTTACCTTTACCCTACTTACACAATTTTTGCTTATGTGCATGGGGTTCCGGAACATGACCCACCATGTAAGTGGAGGAATGCCCACAGTGTGAATGATCCTGAAGCAAACTTGCATATATAGGGCTGCATTGAATTGAGTAGGTACACTGGAATCCATAGACTTAAAAATTTCTTGAATTTAATGGGTCTCTTCCCTGTGTGACTTAGTTCCTCATCCATACTTACCTTTGCTCTGTGCTTTATAGGTACAGGTCATGGCTTTCCAGGTCCGTGTCCAAATGTTGTTGTTGTTGTTTCATCCCAGGAAAACTTGTGTTTTCCTGCCAAATTGGAGCAAATGAGAATCTGTGGAGAACCTGATTGCTGTTTTCTCTGATCCAGCAAAATGAAGGACGGCCAATCCAGCCTATCAAAGCGGTGAAAGCAACCACTTGTCCTCTTGGTAGCAACACTGTTCCTGAATACCTTCCTTCCCCTCTCAGTATTGCAGGGATACAGTGCCAGTATTTGATAGGCAGCTGCAGCGTAAAGGGGAAGAGCGACCATGCCTGGAATGCTGTCCGCATTGATGGAAGGTGGCATCTCTTAGACTGCACCTGGGGAAGTGGCTCTGTGAATACTGCTTTTAGCAAGTTCACTTTCAGGTACGCTGTTAGGCAGACCAGGCAGAGCGTGGGACACACTGAGGGGATAGCAGAAGAAGAAGAGTTTGGATTTGATATCCCGCTTTCTCACTACCCTAAGGAGTCTCAAAGCGGCCAACAATCTCCTTTCCCTTCCTCCCCCACAACAGTGGGGCTGAGAGACTTCAGAGAAGTGTGACTAGCCCAAGGTCACCCAGCAGCTGCAGGTGGAGGAGCAGGGAAGCGAACCCAGTTCTCTTAACCACTACACCACACTGGTTCTCACAGTTAACTTCATTTGCTTTCAGGCGGTTTTGTTTTGCTTGGACCACTTGTCAGAGTTTGCAATTTGATGGCCGCAGGGCTGATTAATGTAAGCAAGTGCAATAAGAATGCTGCAGCTAGGTTGGTGACTGGGAGCGGCCGCCAAGACCATATAACACCGGCCCTGAAAGACCTACATTGGCTCCCAGTACATTTCCAAGCACAATTCAAAGTGTTGGTGCTGACCTCTAAAGCCCTAAATGGCCTCGGCCCAGTATACCTGAAGGAGTGTCTCCACCCCCATCCTTCAGCCTGAGGTCCAGCTCTGAGGGCCTTCTGGCAGTTCCCTCACTGTGAGAAGTGAGGTTACAGGGAACCAGGCCTTCTCAGTAGTGGCGCCCGCCCTGTGGAACGCCCTCCCATCAGATGTCAAGGAAATACAATAACTATCTGACTTTTAGAAGACATCTGAAGGCAGCCCTGTTTAGGGAAGTTTTTCATGTTTGAAGTGTTATTCCGTGCAGAGTGGCTGTGGAGGCCCGGCCAGATGGGCGGGGGTATAAGTAATATTTCATCATTATTATTATTATTATTATTATTATTATTATTATTATTATTATTATTATTATTATGCCATGGGCATGGAGTGTCCTGATGGCAGGGATAGATACCATCTATTCATCCTCTTTGAACAGTTCTGGAGTGTTGTGCTTATTCCGGGCTACATGTGTAAAATCTGGGGATTCTGGAGGCTGGATTGTTGCAACACAGCAGCTTCCTCAACCAGATGCCCTCCAGCTGCTCTGGATCACCACTCTGTTTGCCTGTCTGGCCCTGGTGCTGATTTAGGCATTATTATGAAATACTAGACTATTGCGCCTTCTCCTTTTGCAGGTACGATGAGTTTTACTTCCTTACTCGCCCCGCTCTGTTTATTAAGAAGCACTTCCCTGAGGACCCCAAGTGGCAGCTTCTGAAACAGACGGTGACACTGGAGCATCGGCATGATCTGACTTAAATGCAGAAGGACTGACCGTCGCAGTCATAAGAACATCAACCACTGAAAATGGGTAAAGTCAATTAGAAGCATCTGTCTTGTTCCCTTTGATATCACAGTTACATCCACAATCAGCCTCATGTACAAGCTGTTACTGCAGTGTATATAACAGGGATGGAGAACCAGAGGCCCTTTCAGAGGTCCTGCACTACAACTTATCCAGAATGCGGCAGCTAGACTGGTGACTGGGAGCGGCCGCCCAGACCACAGAACTTGAAAGACCTACATTGGCTCCCAGTCCATTTCCGAGCACAATTCAAAGTGTTGGTGCTGACCTTGAAAGCCGCCTAAACGGCCTCGGTCCAGTAGACCTGAAGGAGAGTCTCCACCCCCATCGTTCTGCCCGGACACCGAGGTCCAGCGCCGAGGGCCTTTTGGCGGTTCCCTCACTGCGAGATGCCAAGTTACAGGGAACCAGGCAGAGGGCCTTCTCGGTAGTGGCTCCCGTCCTGTGGAACGCCCTCCCATCAGATGTCAAAGGAATAAACAACTATCTGATGTTTAGGGAAGTTTTTTAATGACTGATGTTTTAATGTATTTTTAAGCTCCTGTTGGAAGCCGTCCAGAGTGGCTGGGGAGACCTGGCTGGGCGGGCGGGCCGGGTATAAGTAATAAATGATGATGATGATGATGATGATGATGTCCCATCATCCCTGACTATCATGTGGTTGATGGGACATAAGAATTCAGCAACATCTGGAGGAAATCAGATTGGCGAAGGCTGGTTTAGCACACCACCCCAGACTCTCAGCTGTGGTTAACGTTATAAAGTTATAGAGTTATTATAGAGTTGGAAGGGACCACAAGTGTCATTTTGCCTGACCCCCAGCAATGCAGGATTATTATTTTTGCCCCGTGTGAGGCTCCAACCCACGACCCTGAGATTAAGAGTTTAAACAAGCTAGCTGGATGAGCCGTGGTTTAAAGATGGCTTATCAAACCAATCAACCAGGGTTAACAATAAGCATAGTTCATCAGGTTTGGGTGAGGCAACAAGCTGTGGTTAAGCCTAACGAGGATGTAGTTTCCAAACTCTTCACCGCTTGTGTAGAGGGAGGAGGGGGGGAATGTGTGAGCCCAAGGCTTGCTTTGGCTCATTCCCAGCATACTAAACCATGGTTTCACTTGACATCTGAACTGGGTCTGGAAGTATTCCATGCTCTACCTTAGATACCTTTGTTTGCCCCTATTGCTGATTTAGATAGTGTTGCTAAATACTGCACTATTGACCTCTCTTTTTCAGGTACCATGTGATTTACTTCCTCAACCACCCTGTTCTGATTATTAGCACTTCCCAGATGATCCCAAATGGCAGCTTCTGAAGCAGACTTCTGCACCTGCAGCAGCTTGAATGGAACCCGCCTACCGTGTAATTTGATATCCTTCAAGGACAGTCACTTGTCTCGGGCATCACTGCTAAACTGACCACGGTTTTGATGCACAGGGTTTTTAGCTTGACACAAAGTTTTTAAAAATGGAAAACATATATAATATATATAACATGATATTTGTTTCAATGAGCTAAAATCGATTGCAGTAGCTATTTACAAATTTACAGTATAACTAAGAAATCGGGGAGGTGTTCCAGGATTTCTTTTTAAAGGCCGTATCCAAAAATGAGTAAAGTGGGAAACCCTAGATTGATTTTGAAAAGCAGATAATGAAAGGGTACAATTAATGTTTAGGCATAAACTAGTTCATATAAAAATGTGTTGGATCCCGCCCCCCATCCTTTACAGTACAGCAACACAAATCATTAGCATTTTATCCACCATATTCTTGAGACACCCTAATGTGGTCCTATCCATTCACTTAAAGTAGTAGCAGATGTTTTTTATATATAGCAAACAGTAAATAAAAAGAGTACAATCCATAAATTGGTGCAAGCTTTTGGGGCTTGCCTTTGATTTCCCAGTGTGTTTGTAAATGCAATAAAGTTTCACTGTTCTTCGCCAAATGTGTCCTTGTGGTTTGTTCCTCTTGCTTGATTCAGTTGTTTAATATGTGGCAATCTAATAAATTTACAGTCGTATCTTGGCTCCCGAACGCCTTGCAAGTCGAACGTTTTGGCTCCCAAAAGCTGCAAGCCCGGAAGTGAGTGTTCCGGTTTGCGAACGTTATTTGGAACCCGAACGTCCAACGCGGCCTACGAGGCTTCCGATTGGAAGCCACGCCTTGGTTCCCAAACATTTTGGAAGACGAACGGACTTCCAGAACAGATTCCGTTCGACTTCCGAGGTACGACTGTACCTACAGCATAATCACATCTTACGCGCAGAGGCATATCTAGGGGTTCTCTATGTAGAGGTGAAGGGGGTAAGGTCCTGAAAACTGCTGCTACTTAGGGGTCTAAAACAGATACATTTTTACTTAGCTTTAACACACTTACAACTGTTATTTTATAGTGCAGAGCAACAGGGACAGAAGGAACCATGAGAGAAGCGATGACTGGCTTCACGGTTTTTCCCACATAATGGTTTTTTACACGGCACGCGCACACATTGTGATTAATATTATGGCACTGTTACCACGCTGTGGACTTCAAACTTATTTCCTCACCCCAAATGTATTGATACATTGCCCAGCCTTAAAGTATGTGTGTGTGCTCTATGCAAAAATCACCATGCGGGAAAAACTGTGAAGCCAGCTAGTGCCTCAAAATTTAGCTGGTGCTCTATCACAATTTTGAAAAGCAGGTAACATCTAGCCCTCCACTCAACCCTTGTTATGCTTCAAAAAGAATTTGTCTAAGTTTGCATAAGTAAGTGGAAAAGAGACTAAGAAAAAGAGAAATTAAGAAAAGAGGAGAAATGATTCCCTACAACAGGTAACTTATCAGTTTTCGTGAAAGGTGTCAACTTTGAGAGAAAGCAGTATTATTTGTGATGGCTAAAGGGTAAAGGGACCCCTGACCGTTAGGTCCAGTCGCGGACGACTCTGCGGTTGCGCGCTCATCTCGCTCTATAGGCCGAGGGAGCCGGCATTTGTCCGCAGACAGTTTTTCCGGGTCATGTGGCCAGCATGACTAAGCCGCTTCTGGCGAACCAGAGCAGCGCACGGAAATGCCGTTTACCTTCCCGCCGGAGCGGTACCTATTTATCTACTTGCACTTTGACGTGCTTTCGAGCTGCTAGGTTGGCAGGAGCCGGGACTGAGCAACGGGAGCTCACCCCGTCGCGGGGATTCGAACCGCCGACCTTCTGATCAGCAAGCCCAAGAGGCTCAGTGGTTTAGACCACAGCACCACCCGCGTCCCTACACAACACAAAACACTGTTGCTGTCTGTAGGTTTTATCTTTATTTTTTCTACCTTATATTTTGGAAATGTACATCCAGGTTTTATTTCCTTTAAATTTGGGGGGGGGGCAAGAGAGTGGGGCCCTAAACTATAGCGTGTTTAGCATACATGTAAATACGGCACTAGGGGCTGCCTGCCCTGCTCACTCTGCTAAGCCTAGACTAACCGATCCAATAGGAATCCAACCCCTGCGACAATCCAATATTGTGTCCTACATTTCTAAGCAGTGAAAAGTTCTGGAGCAGCAATACAGGGAGAAAGGGTACCAGGGGTAGGGGGGCTTGTAAACTGGCCACATATGGTTGATCTGTCTGGACTGAGATCAAGTCATACTCAAGCCACAAAGCTCTGTTTTGACGCTTCGTTCTTTGCTTGAATTCCCCAGAATATTTTGTTGGAAGCCTCCCAGAGTGGCTGGGGAAACCCAGCCAGATGGACGTGGTATAAGTAATAAATGATGATGATGATGATGAAAATAGTATAGGAATTAATACCAAAAAATACTACACCCCATTCCCTGCAAAAAGAAGGACGCCCTAAAAACAAACTGAGCACACCTCTTATATCAATCGGCAATGAGAACAGGAGATGGACCTTTCCATTAATTATATGTGGGCAGATCCACATAAAACATAGACTATGAACTGCCGAAATCTACCTGGCAGGGGAGGAAATGTGCAATTGGGACTCCAGGGAACTTTGACACACTGCTGTGCTGTTTTGTCCAAACTTGTTCTGCTTTCACTTTTGTTTGGGTGCCGTAAGTGCTGTTCCTGTTTCTCTTATCATAATGCCAAGGTCTCCATCAAAAGCAGAAATTGCGTGCACGAAAGTTGAAGCAACTTCTACGGAACAGAAACACAACGTGGCATTGTCTCATCGGTCTTGATCCATCAAGGGTGCTCTATTGTGTGCACGAAACATACCAGAGCTGCTGGGTGCGATGGCTATCAGGGCTTCAAGTAAAAGTAGTGATTATTTATTTCACCACTGAGGGAGGGTGGCACTCTGCGCATGCTCAGGCACTCACTCGTTTATGATGGCTTGAACATGAGAGGTAAGCGGAACAGCCGTGCACAAAGGCAGCATACCTCTAACGTAAGAACATAAAAAGAGCCTGCTGGATCAGGCCAATGGCCCAACTATTCAAGCATCCTGTTCTCACAGAAGCTGAGCAGATGTGTGTGGAAAACCCATAAAAATAAAATATCAGGGAAGGGCAATCTGTGGCCATACAGATGGTCTCTGCCAGCATGGCTAATGGTCAGGGATGGTGGGCATTGCAGTATATGTTTTAATGTACATATTGTCTCATCCCAAGGATAAGATCAAGGGAAGTAATAGTGCCACTGTATTCTGCTCTGGTCAGACCTCACCTGGAGTACTGTGTCCAGTTCTGGGCACCACAATTCAAGAAGGACACTGACAAACTGGAACGTGTCCAGAGGAGGGCAACCAAAATGGTCAAAGGCCTGGAAACGATGCCTTATGAGGAACGGTTAAGGGAGCTGGGCATGTTTAGCCTGGAGAAGAGGAGGTTAAGGGGTGATATGATAGCCATGTTCAAATATATAAAAGGATGTCACATAGAGGAGGGAGAAAGGTTGTTTTCTGCTGCTCCAGAGAAGCGGACACGGAGCAATGGATCCAAACTACAAGAAAGAAGATTCCACCTAAACATTAGGAAGAACTTCCTGACAGTAAGAGCTGTTCGGCAGTGGAATTTGCTGCCAAGGAGTGTGGTGGAGTCTCCTTCTTTGGAGGTCTTTAAGCAGAGGCTTGACAACCATATGTCAGGAGTGCTCTGATGGTGTTTCCTGCTTGGCAGGGGGTTGGACTCGATGGCCCTTGTGGTCTCTTCCAACTCTATGATTCTATGATTCTATGATTCTATGATTCTATAACCATTTTGTAGCCTTTCAAGAGGAAAGGACTACAAGGATCAACTCTGTCCCAAAAACAATCTGATGGGATGCCCATGTGTTGAAGGCATGCTGTCTCTTATTGTGATATATACAGTGTGGAATTATAGTCCTGTAAGGAATCTGCTAGAATGCTGAGGGTTTTTTTTCATGTGGATTTGGAATTTGATAGTACAGTGGTACATTGGTTCTCGAATGTAATCCGTTCCGGAAGTCCATTCGACTTCCGAAACACATACATTTAATTGACCAGCTGTGCAACCCTGAGCAGTTTTACTCACTGAGTAGCCCCACTGAGTTCAGCAAGATTGACCCTCTTGTAAGTGCCTGTAAAAATGCACCCCACATTTTCTTTAAACAAGTGTCAGGCTTAGAGAGAAAAAGGTAAAGGTAAAGGTAAAGGGACCCCTGACCTTTAGGTCCAGTCGTGGCCGACTCTGGGGTTGCGACGCTCATCTCGCTTTATTGGCCGAGGGAGGCAGCGTACAGCTTCCAGGTCATGTGGCCAGCATGACTAAGCCGCTTCTGGCGAACCAGAGCAGCAGAACTATTACTTTAGCAAATAATAATTGCTGTTGTGCAAGAAACTGATTTCTGCAGTTATTGCTATACCATCCAATTGTAATCGTGACTGATAGCTTTTCAAATAAAGTTTCTCAAGACAAAAGCAAGAATGTCATGTTTAAATGCATATTGTATTTTTTAAACATAGTTATAGTAAGTTGGGAACCCAAATAAAGCAGAAGCACGAGGGCCAACTTGTGTTTTTGGCAATCTAGTAAGGTAAAGTCAGGGAAGTGATTATGGCAGTCCTAAAAAGAGGTTTAAATGACACACATGACAACACTTTTATGCTAGGTAAGTTGCACATTGTGGTGTTATGTTGATCAAAAGAAATACTGCATGTAAAACACATTTCAAGTAGCATCTCATCATGTTTCTTAACACTAAGAACTCCAAAGAAGAGAATAAAGTTAAAACATATGGCTTTTTCTTTTCATTTGTTGAGTGTGTGTGTGTGTGTGTGTGTGTGTATTTGTGACAAGCATAATATGCTAAACTCTCATGAGTTTATTTTCGTAAGCTCATCTGATTGTGTTCCCCATATTGCTCACATGCAGGGCTCCAAACCCAGAAATAGCCCTAAAACGTCATATAGACGTCACAAAAAGGAGTGAAAAAAGGAGTGAACATGCGGTCCGCCAAGCTGCACAGAGGTCCGGAACTAAACCCTTACGCAAAACGAGGATTGCCTGTACCATACTCTGGACTTCTAAGCCAGTGGTTCCCAAACTTTCTGGGGCTGCTGCCCGCTTGGTTCCATAGACTCATCCCCAGTGCCTCCTACAGTCCCACTCTATAAAAAGCATTACAGGGGAACCTTGGTTGTTGAATACTTCGGAAGCCGAACAATTCAGAACCTGAACGCCGACAACCCGGAAGCGAATGCTTCCATTTTTGAATGCACCTCGGAAGTCGAACGGAACTCCATTTTTAAAAAAGAATTTGCCGATCGGCAATTGATCCTTGGTTGTCAAATGTTTCGGAAGTCGAACGGTCTTCCGGAACGGATTATGTTCGACAACCGAGGTTCCACTGTACAGTCGTACCTTGGAAGTCGAACGGAGTCCGTTCCAGAAGTCCATTTGACTTCTGAAACGTTTGGAAACCAAAGTGCTGAGGCATCAGGCATAAGCCTGCATTTTATTAATGTTTGATCAGGACTTGTATATTAAAGAGGGCTTAGATTTTCAAAAGTTTCATGCCAGGCAAGAAGGCTAGCTGCTTAAGAAAACACTGACAGTGTTTTCCTCTTAGACAAGGGGCCCCTTTTGATTGATAGCAGAAAACAATTCTCAAAGTCGTAAAAGCTGAAATTACAGACTGAGTAAGGACACTGACCCTACATGTTACAGAAGATAACAAAGGCAGAGATAAATATAATTAGGAATGAGTAAATAGTAAAATAATGCCAATGTGCCTCCCAGTAAAATGAGCCAGATCTTCTTTCCAAGGTTAAAGGCCAAATGGAGAAGCATCTAGCTGGCAGAAATTTTGGGAAGTCTTTTAAAGCTGTTTCTTTCTTAAAGAGAGAGAGTTTAAGGGCAATAAATGTTGGGAAGAGCTAATGGAAACAAAGCAACTGGCTGGAGAAGGGGGGGGGGAAGATGTAAACTAAAGAGGTTTCTTCTGAAACTGTTTTAAACTGAGTTCCTTTTTTACAAAGGCCTTATTCCTTTTAAGAGGCTACTTGTGTTGTGTATTAAATATATTGGCTTAAATATAATTATGCAAAGGATTTAACAAATGCTAGAAGAGTTGTATTTATCCTGGAATTAAGTCAGACACCAGCCTAGCCCTCCAGCCAGACAGGAAGACGCCATCCAAGCTGTCCTGATATATGGCTGTCAGACATTTGTTTAGAAACCTTCAAATGAAGGAGATCTTTCAATGTTGATGTGAAACTCAAGATCCTTGACATATGTTTAAGATAAAAATTTAAGATTAACCATTTGTTTTAGAAGGCAATAGGGCAAGGAGGGCAAGAGGTGAGCTGGTAATTAAGATTCCTTGTTGAGACACATGTAAGATATATTACTACTTATTTGTCATTTATAGATGTAACAATATATAGCTCTTTGTGTTCCATATAAGGACAGGAGGATATGGGTGTATCTTTTAGGATTGGATATAGCAATCAGCCAATAGGAAATCCAACCAGGCTGATTGGACAGAGGCAGCCACAGGAGGAGCAAAGGGGGCTGGATTAAGGGAATATAAGGGCTGGCCATAATGGCAGGAGGCCAGGCCAGAGCTTGGTAACCATATACCACTGTGCCTCTCATTTATTTGTCTGACAAATAAATAATTATTTTAAATTCTCTATTGCTGCGTTGAATATTTCATTCCAGCTAAGCGTTAACCACAAGCAGGGTGCTACATTTTATGGTGCTCCTGTGACTCGGATAAGTGGTCTGCTGGAACGCAGCCCCTTCGCCCTATTGGGCAGGGTACAAGAGAGAGGATCTCTAAACTGCTTACCCAAGCGCGCACTGGTAAATTTTTCCAGGGGGAACGCAGAAGTCTCGTCTGTCTGATACCCTGCTCACTGGCGGCGACGGACCGGGGGGAAACGGAACCAACCAAGGGTAAGTGCACAAAGGGATTTTTGGCCCTCCAATTAATTGGGAGGAAGAGAAGTCTTGATCAAACTTCTGCGTCTCAGTAAGCGGGAACTGAGTACGCTAGGTGGTTGGGTACATCAGATGGTGATCTGGTGTAGGGAAAGGAAAGTTGGGAGGTAGTGTGTGGTGAAGTATCTAGCGCATTGTATGTGTGAGAAAGTACAGAGCAATCTGTAGCTGACCTGAGTGTGGAGTGGGCAGTACTTCGGTTCCTGGTAAGGCGACTTCACCAGGCAAGGAAACCCATGAAGCGTGTGTGTGAGTGACTGAGTGGATACTTCACAGGGCCATACAATGGGAGTTGGGGGTTCAAAAGGGGAAAATACACCTCTTGAATGTATGTTAAATAATTTTAAGAAAGCCTTCTCAGGGGCGTATGGAGTCAAAATGACACCAGAGCGCCTGAGAACGTTATGTGAATTAGAGTGGCCGAAGCAAAATACTGAATGGCCATCTCAAGGAACCTTTGATATAAATTTAGTAAGCAAACTTTGGTCTAACATCGCCAAAGAAACTGGAGGGTGCCCAGAACAATTTTCATATATAGATTCCTGGCTGAGCACATTAAATAAAAATCCTCCATGGATAAGGGAATGCAAAGTCCAACGATGCAAATTATTGGCTGTAAAAGCCGAAGCTAGGAAAGGAATTTTGCCAAATAAACTCAAACCCATTTTTGAGGGACCAGAGGAAGAGCTGCTTCCACCTCCACCCTATGCTCCACATCGAAGGGAGCCTAATCCAAACACTCCACCAGTTGTAACCCCAAGGCAAGAAAGTGGAATGAATAGTGGGGCTGGAGTCACAGAACTTGATTCCTTGATAGATTATGAAAAATATCTTCAGGAGGCATTGGAGTCCTATAATAAAGCCCAAGCAGAAGCGGTTATTCCATCTGTGAGTCCCAGTAGAACTCCATCTACAGTCTCTTTTAGTGGAACAACTGATTGCCTACCCCAAACTCCTGTACATCCAAGTCCTAGAGAATTATTACAGAAGTTACAGGGAGACCTTAATCGGTCAGCAAGCAATACAGCCAGGCGTATAAAGCTGCTAAAAGAACGCCTTGGGACAAATACCATCCCCTATGATTTGAGGCCCCTAGAGCAAAGCAAAGAGAAAGATCACGTACTAGCCCCTCTCAGAAGAGTATTTGATGCACTTGAGGAGCCTGTGCTGGTTAACGGGCAACTCGGACCACGGCCACCTCGAACTTCGACCCTGCAGTACATTCCATTCACAACTACGGATCTGATGAATTGGAAAACACACACCCCATCTTTTGCAGAAAAACCTCAGGCTATGATGGACTTGGTGACTTCAATAATAAATACTCATAGTCCTACTTCGACAGATTGCCGCCAGCTCCTGAATACTCTGTTCACCACTGAGGAAAGGAGAGACATAATTGAAAAGGCACAGATATATTTGCGTGAGCAGGCCAGAGTGGGAAATATTTTTAATATTGACCGTCATCTCCAAGACAACTTTCCCTTGGAAGATCCTAATTGGGATCCAAACAATGTAATTCACCTGGCCAGACTTACCACTTACCGCCAGACGCTTGTGCAAGGTATCCGCAGGGCATGCCAGAAGCCCACTAATATGTCTAAAGTCTCAGAAGTAGAACAGAAACCAAATGAGAGTCCAGGAGACTTTTTAGAGAGGCTGCAAGAAGCCTATCGTATATGGACTCCTTTTGACCCTGAAGCCCCTGAAAACAGCAGAATGATTACTGCTACATTTGTGGCCCAGTGCGCTTCTGACATTCGTAAGAAAATTCAGAAATCAGAAGGATGGGAAGGGATGCTGATGAGCCAAATTATGGCCATTGCACGCCGAGTTTATCGGAATAGGGATGAGGCTGAGAAACAAGAGAAGAAGAAGTGGCAGAAGGAAAAGATGGTAATGCTAGCCACAGCAGTGAAGCAAGACTACCGCCCCTTAAATGGAGGAAGAGGGCGGGGAAGGAATCCACCACTGGGAAGGAATCAATGTGCGAATTGCAAGAAGGAGGGTCATTGGAAGCGGGAGTGTCCTGAACCCCTGAGGTTGGAAGAAGTACGCCCAGGCCCAGGCCCAGGCCCAGGCCCAGGCTCCGGCCCAAGAAACCAGGGACGGGGACGGGGAATGATCCGAGATGGAAGATATCAGAGACCTGGACAAGGACGGAGTAGGGACAATGTCATTGGACTGGCAGAGGAGGATTTTACCCAAGACTAGGAAAGACCGGACTCCATAAAGTTAGGCTTCCAGGAGCCCACGGTCACGATTCAATTAGGAAGCCATTTAATAGACTTTATGATTGATACTGGGGCTGAATACTCAGTACTCCCAGAACTATTGCAGAAAAAGGCATCCAAAAGTGTAGTCATTAAAAGTGCCACTGGTCAGTCAGCTAAGAGGTCTTTCCTCCAACCTTTGGAATGCCAGATTGGGGGACATCGTTTAACCCATCAGTTTTTGTATATACCTGAGTGTCCAATACCTCTCTTAGGTAGAGATATGCTGTCCAAATTGCAGGCCCAAATCACCTTCACTCCTCGAGGTCCAGAAATGAAACTGCCATCAAAGGCAGCAGGAATAATTTCCCTCTCAGTACCTAAGGAACAATCATGGCGCCTAATGTCAGCCCTGCAAGTCCAACCCACATTGGATACAGAGTTAAACAAGCTCCTCCGAACTCTACAGGTGCCACCAGGAGTATGGGCCGAAAATAGCCCACCAGGAATGGCTAAGAATATAGCTCCAATTGTAGTAACCTTAAAACCTATGGCTACCCCTGTATCTGTAAAGCAATATCCTTTACCCCGGCGAGCAGCAGAGGGCATCCAGAAACATTTGGACCGCCTATTAAAATATGGTCTGCTTAAGCCCTGCCAATCAGAATGGAACACACCCCTTTTGCCTGTTCGAAAACCTGGGACAGATGAATACAGGCCAGTGCAGGACTTGAGGCTCGTAAACCAGGCTATCGAGACCTTGCACCCAAATGTACCAAACCCATACACCCTGCTGAGTTTGATCCCACCAGAAGCAACATTTTTTACTGTATTGGACTTGAAAGATGCATTCTTCTGTTGCCGGCTGGCACCACAGAGCCAACCTATATTTGCCTTCCAGTGGGAAGACCCTTTGACAGGAACAAAAGGCCAGCTAACCTGGACAAGATTGCCCCAGGGATTCAAAAATTCCCCAACTTTATTTGGCACTGCCTTGGCGAAGGATCTAACAAGTTACCCCTCAATACCTGGAGAAAAGGTGGTTCTGCAATATGTAGATGACCTTATACTAGCAGCAAAGGATTTTGATACCTGTAAAGAAGGTACAGAGGAACTGCTCCACTTGCTCTGGGAAGCTGGCTACCGAGTTTCCCAGAAAAAGGCACAGTTATGTTTAGAAAAGGTCAAATATTTGGGCTTTGACATCTCACACCAACAACGAGCATTGAGGCCAGAGAGGAAAGAAGCTATTTGCCTTATCAAGGAACCTACCACAAGGAAACAACTCAGAGGATTCCTGGGAACAGCAGGGTTTTGTAGACTATGGATACCTGATTTCAGCAGTCTGGCCAAACCCTTACATGAAAGCACTCGAGGTGCAGAAAAGGACCCATTCGTATGGGGACCTGAGCAGCAACAAGCCTTTTTAGTTATCAAACAACGACTTATGGAGGCCCCAGCCCTTGGACTGCCTAATTCGGAAAAACCCTTTCAGCTGTATGTACATGAACAGAATGGGATTGCAGCGGCAGTCCTGACCCAGAGATTAGGAAGTTGGAACTGTCCAGTAGCTTATTTGTCAAAACAATTGGACTCAGTAGCAAAAGGATGGCCTCCATGCCTAAGGGCAGTAGCGGCCACTGCAAGCCTTGTCAAAGAAGCTGATAAATTTACCTTCGGCCAGACGATGTATGTGAATGTACCTCATGCTGTTCTGACACTCATGGAATATAAGGGTAGTTATTGGCTAACGAACCCAAGGATGGCTAGGTACCAAGGCCTATTGTGTGAAAATCCCAGGATTCATCTACGAGTAGTGAATATGCTCAATCCAGCGACTTTGCTGCCCCTACCAGAGGTAGATGATGAAGAATCACATGATTGTCTCCAAATAATGGATGAAGTTTATTCCAGTAGACCCGATCTGAAAGATGAACCATTGAAAAATCCAGATGTTGTATATTATACTGATGGTAGCAGTTACCTGCATGAAGGTGCCAGACGAGCAGGATATGCTGTGGTCACCAATGAGGAAGTTGTGGAAGCTGAAGCTTTGCCTGCTGGCACCTCAGCACAAAAAGCTGAACTTATAGGTTTAACTAGAGCTCTGCAATTGGCAGCCGGATGTAAGGCAAACATCTATACTGATTCTAAATATGCCTTCTTAACCCTGCATGCACATGGTGCTCTATGGAAAGAAAGAGGTCTAATAGGAGCCCACGGGAAGGCCTTGAAATATGGACCTGAAGTAGAAATCCTGTTAGAAGCAGTATGGGCTCCAGAACAGATTGCTGTAATGCACTGCAAAGGTCATGGACGAGGAAGGGATCCAATAACCAGAGGAAATCATGCTGCTGACAAAGCAGCCCGAGAGGCAGCCCAAAAGCCTGTGGGAGGATTTATAGCAGCCCTCATACCAGAGGTAGTTCCAGAAGAAGTTAAACCTCACTATACCCCAGAAGAGAGGAAGTGGGCTGAACAGGAAGGAGCAGTTGTGAAGGACGGTTGGATGATCCTGCCAGACAATAGGATTTATGTACCTCATCATCTAGCAGGCACAATTGTAAGAAATTATCATGAATCTACTCACCTTGGCGGTACTGCAACCAGAGAGAGTCTCAGTCGGAAGTTGTATATTATTAACCTATCACAATTAGCAACTTGCATTTCACAGAAATGTGTTCTTTGTGCTAAAAACAATCCCAGGCAGGGACCGGTACAACCTCCTGGAATCCAACATGTGGGATATGTCCCCATGGAAAGCCTAATTGTGGATTCACAGAGCTGGTCCCTTCTAAGGGATTCAAGTATCTCCTTGTGTTTGTAGATACTCTTACCGGATGGGCTGAAGCTTTTCCCACCCGAACTGAAAAGGCACGAGAGGTAACTAAGAGACTCCTCACTGAATTGATCCCGAGGTTTGGGTTACCTAGATGCATTGGAAGTGATAATGGGCCAGCGTTCATTGATCAAGTAGTACAAGAAGTATGTCGAGTCCTACAAGTGAAATGGAGACTGCATGCAGCCTATAGGCCTCAGAGTTCAGGGAAAACTGAAAGAATGAATCGGACTCTGAAAACTCAATTGGCAAAATTAACCCAGGAAACGGGATTGGGATGGGTAGATGTGTTACCCATAACACTGTTTCGTGTTCGGTGTGCACCCACAAAAAGACTTAAGTTGTCACCTTTTGAGCTCCTGTATGGGAGACCGCCCTCCTTTGTTCAGGATATTTCAGCTGATCTTAAACAAATAGGAGACCATGTGACACAGGGACAAGTGCAATCTCTCTCCCGTGTTTTTGTTTCTCTTAACAGGTGGGCCCTCGAGCGCACGCCGTGCAGCATTGCCGAGCCGATTCATCAGTTCCAGGCTGGCGATAGCGTATGGGTGAAAGAGTGGAAACGTGATCCACTTGCACCTAAGTGGCGTGGACCTTACACCGTCTTGCTCTCTACTCCAACAGCGGTGAAGGTAGCTGAGGTGACCCCCTGGATTCATCACTCCCGTTTGAAGAAGTCCGAAGGCAGTTGGACGTGCAAAGGTGACCCCTCTAATCCTCTTAAACTGACTCTCTCTCCAAAAACCCCTGTATCTAGCCCTACCGGGAACGGGCTAGGTCACGGGCAACATTAGACGACCGGCCTGCTGCAGCCACAACCTGGAAGCTGGCTGACCTGCGCACGCCTGAAGCTTGAGGAGCATCTGAACCAGCGATTGTGAAAGGAAAGATTCTCTTATACAATTAATTGACTGCCCCCCCCCTTGTGGAACAATTATCAGAAATATTACTCATTGGGGATCCTCGGGATATATGTTTTGGTCTTGGTGGTTCCCCATTTCTGTCACTGGGGGAATTATATTGGGACTAATATTTATTTGCTATCACAATAAGGTAATCTTTTGTGGAAGGAATGCATATGCTAGACATCAACATGATTCTATTATTAATCCTGATCCCTTGGGAAGGGGAAGGGTCCTTGAATCTGGCCAAATTGACTAAATATGGATTCCGCCATGACCACAATATGTGGGTAGGTTTAGCTGAAATGGTAGCCAATGTTGCAAATAGGACCAATTGCCTTGTTTGCTCTCTTGGGCCAGATGATTCAGAGGGAGGTATGCCCTTATTACCGATACCATTAGATGCCATTGGTATGGTAAGCGAAATACCACACCAAACAGAAGTACAGAATTTCCCCGGATGGAACTCAACTAAACCATTACGAGTTATACCTGTACAAGGGGAATTCTGTGTACATAAATCATCAGATGCAGCTGATTCTACCATGATAGGCTCTTCTCATTGTCACTATACTTGGGATAATATTAAGAATACCTGGGCACACGATACTACCTATCGAACTCGGAATGCCTTGCCCTGTGCACCTCCTTTTATTCATGCATGGAAAGTGGTATGGAACATAACTGTGACAGAAAAAGGCAATCTAACATACTGCACTGTGAACTCTCTACCTCTTTTGCTATTTCGCCTTCTGTACTCCACGTACCAAAAACCTCAGACCCGATGGTTGTGGTGGATATGTGGAGAATGGGCATACAAGAAACTCCCCTCCAAATGGAGTGGGACTTGTTTCCTGGGATGGGTATTACCACCAATGTGGATTATGCCCACTAATTTGGCCAAGCGAACACGAAGAAACGCTGATATTTCTCATATAGCAGGAGGAAGTACCCAAAGTTGGAGCGGTACTGATGATTGGCCACCAGAGCGCATTATAGCCTATTATGATCCTGCCTCCTGGAATCCTGGTGAGCTCATACAAGGGGCACGGGATCCTATTTATAATCTAAACAGAATAATTCGATTGCAAGCAGTAGTGGAACTTGTAACCAATGCAACGGCCCAGAGTTTGAGACTTATTGCACAACAGTTGGATGAAAGTAGAGCCGCCATTTTGCAGCTGAAAATGGGAATGGATTATGTACTTGCCAAGCAGGGAGGCCTATGTGGAGTCTTGAACTTGACAGGGAATGCCTGTTGCTTTAACATTTCAGATAATGGTGAGGCAATCCGTGTGTTGGCCACAAAGATGGAGAATATAGCACATGTCCCAGTACAAACATGGGAAGGATGGGATATGGGATGGCTCACCAATTGGTTACCTAATGTCACAGGACTCAAAGGGATACTATTGTCTTGCTTGTTTTTCTTGACAGTAGTGGTAATGGTTTTATGTATGATGCCATGTATCATTTCATGTTTCAGAAGTACAATTAGCAAGATGGTTTCAAATGAAACTCTACCTCATATCATGGCCCTATACAGAGCTTTACCTCAGGAATATGATGAAGGTCAAGCTATCAAGGACACTTGGGACGAAGGTCCTTGAGCTTGAAAGGGGGGAATGAGGCATCAGGCATAAGCCTGCATTTTATTAATGTTTGATCAGGACTTGTATATTAAAGAGGGCTTAGATTTTCAAAAGTTTCATGCCAGGCAAGAAGGCTAGCTGCTTAAGAAAACACTGACAGTGTTTTCCTCTTAGACAAGGGGCCCCTTTTGATTGATAGCAGAAAACAATTCTCAAAGTCGTAAAAGCTGAAATTACAGACTGAGTAAGGACACTGACCCTACATGTTACAGAAGATAACAAAGGCAGAGATAAATATAATTAGGAATGAGTAAATAGTAAAATAATGCCAATGTGCCTCCCAGTAAAATGAGCCAGATCTTCTTTCCAAGGTTAAAGGCCAAATGGAGAAGCATCTAGCTGGCAGAAATTTTGGGAAGTCTTTTAAAGCTGTTTCTTTCTTAAAGAGAGAGAGTTTAAGGGCAATAAATGTTGGGAAGAGCTAATGGAAACAAAGCAACTGGCTGGAGAAGGGGGGGAAGATGTAAACTAAAGAGGTTTCTTCTGAAACTGTTTTAAACTGAGTTCCTTTTTTACAAAGGCCTTATTCCTTTTAAGAGGCTACTTGTGTTGTGTATTAAATATATTGGCTTAAATATAATTATGCAAAGGATTTAACAAATGCTAGAAGAGTTGTATTTATCCTGGAATTAAGTCAGACACCAGCCTAGCCCTCCAGCCAGACAGGAAGACGCCATCCAAGCTGTCCTGATATATGGCTGTCAGACATTTGTTTAGAAACCTTCAAATGAAGGAGATCTTTCAATGTTGATGTGAAACTCAAGATCCTTGACATATGTTTAAGATAAAAATTTAAGATTAACCATTTGTTTTAGAAGGCAATAGGGCAAGGAGGGCAAGAGGTGAGCTGGTAATTAAGATTCCTTGTTGAGACACATGTAAGATATATTACTACTTATTTGTCATTTATAGATGTAACAATATATAGCTCTTTGTGTTCCATATAAGGACAGGAGGATATGGGTGTATCTTTTAGGATTGGATATAGCAATCAGCCAATAGGAAATCCAACCAGGCTGATTGGACAGAGGCAGCCACAGGAGGAGCAAAGGGGGCTGGATTAAGGGAATATAAGGGCTGGCCATAATGGCAGGAGGCCAGGCCAGAGCTTGGTAACCATATACCACTGTGCCTCTCATTTATTTGTCTGACAAATAAATAATTATTTTAAATTCTCTATTGCTGCGTTGAATATTTCATTCCAGCTAAGCGTTAACCACAAGCAGGGTGCTACAGTGCGGCTTCTGATTGACCTCAGGAAGCTCCTGCAGCCAATCAGAAGCCGTGGAAGCCCCACTGGACGTTCGGCTTCCAAAAGAACGTTTGACTCCTGTCAGGGAACTGCCATCAGTTTCCGAGGGAGAGAGCAAGCTCCAAAGGGATCCCAGAGAGCGTCCCGGGAGTGGGAGAGGCAGCCCATCTTCTGGGGAAGGGAATCAGCGTAGCTCCAGTGGAGAAGGGGGGCAGATGGGGGAATCGGCGAGGCGGTCCCATGACTCCTTGCCGGGGACCAGCGGGGAGAGGAAGAGTCCTCCGCTGCCTACGCCCTCCTTGCGCAGAAGGCTTCCGCGCAGGGAGAGTAGGAGGAGACTGGGTGTCAAAGAGCTTCTTTGCTGGAAGAAGTTTAAGAAACGCCCACTGACAGATTCTGCCAGCGATTGAGACAGCCACGGGTGAGTGGCTGCTCGGACAGGAAAGGTTCACTCAGGCAACCCAGCCAGGTGTTGGGACAAGCTTACGCACGAGCAACCCCTAGAACCATTACAGCAATCCATCAGTCCCTGACGTTGCTTGTGCGCAGCCCCGGAGAGGCAGCAAGATGAGCCAAACAGAGCCGGCCAGAGGGACAGAGCAAGAAGCCCTGGTGCGAGGTCTGGCCGAGAGGAACCGAGACCTGGAGGCGCATGTAGCTACCCTGACGGCGCGGCTGGAGGAGAGACGGGTTCAGGATGCACAGGTCAGAGCCACCCCGATAGGAAGGAAGGTTCAGGGGCTGGTACACAAGTTTGGTGGAAAGCCCCAAGACTACAATGCCTTCCGAACGGAAATTCAGTACGCTTTGGAATTGCAGAAAAATGACTTTGATGTTGGCGGGGAGAGGGTGGCTTACATTGTGGGACATCTGCAGGATGGGGCGCGTGAATGGATCAGGCCCCTAATGGCGACGCAGAATGATGCATTGAAAGATCTTAAGAAATTCTACCAAGGGATGGACGCGATGTTCTCCGGCGAGGTGGACCAAAGCGTGACGAGACGGGAGCTGATGGGGTGCAAGCAGGGAAGCCTGTCCGTCAGAAACTACTGGTCGCGTTTCGCGATGTTAGTCCACAAGCTCGGGTGGGATCTGGACTCTGAACCAATGCAAATGTTGTTTGAAGCGGGTTTGTCCCCCAAAGTGAAAGACGAGTTGTCCCGAGTGCCCCGCCCGTGGTCGATGGATGAACTCACAAAGACTGTGCTTGCAATCGGTGTACGCCAGGAAGCGCGGGCTCAAAAGAAGCGGGAGATAAGGGCGGAATGTTTCCATGACAACCGCATTCCAGAGATGCCGAGGGAGCCTTCCCAGGCGGCGGAGCTGATGGAAATTGAGGGAGCGCGCGTGTGTGAAGTTTCAAACGCTGGTGAAGGGCGGAAAAGGGAGGGGAAGGAGTGGAAAACTACCAAGAAGTGTTTCCTCTGTCTGCGACTGGGACATTTTGCAAAGGTCTGCCCTCAATGAAAGGCCTGGCAAGGCATGATGGGGGCTGCAGACCACGACGAGAAGGGGGAGGAGGGGCAGGTGCAGGGAAACGACAACGCCTGGCTGCCAACCAGCAGGGGCAGCAGCCAGGCCAGCAACCAATAGAAGTGCCCCAGCCTGACCCCCCCCCCAAGGCAGCTATAGCCATAGAGGTGGTGCTAGAACTCCCAAACGGGCACCCCGTCAAAGTGAAGGGACTGCTAGATTCTGGCAGCTCGTGTGATTTCTTCAGCAGAGACTTTGCTCTGGAGCACCAACTCCACCTGTTGCCACTAGATTTTCCCTTGCAGGTGACCACCATCGATGGCAGGGAACTCCTGGGAGGGGAAGTGACACACCAGACACCGCCAATGAGAATGAGGGTCTCCAGGCACACGGAAACCATTGCCTTTCACGTGGCCACGCTGGCAGGACCCCCAATAATACTGGGAATGAGCTGGCTGGCAATGCATGACCCAGTGGTGTCATGGCATCAGCGGTTGGTCACCTTTGGGTCAGCTTACTGCTTAGAGCAGTGTCTGGGAGGGAAGGAACCAAGAATGACTGTGGCCAGGGTGGCTGGGTTGGCCCTGGGGCAAAAAGGGGAGGTGCCACCACAATATGCTGATTTGAAGGAGGTCTTCAGCGAGAGGGAGGCAGATAAGCTGCCCCCCCACAGGCCCTTTGACTGCCAAATCAACCTGCTTCCAGGGGCTCAGTTACCAGTGGGTAAGCTGTATGCCATGTCCGACCGGGAGCTGCAGGAGCTGCGGCAGTTTATTGACAAGAACCTGAAGAGAGGTTTCATAAGGGAATCTAAGGCGATGGGGGGCAATCCAGTGTTCTTTGTGGACAAAAAGGAGACTAATCAGCACAGATTAGTTGTGGATTACCGGGCCCTAAACCTGGTATCAGAACCCGTGACTTTCCCAATGCCCAGGATTGACGATATTTTGACACGTGTGAGGCAGGGGAAGATTTTTATCAAGCTGGACCTCAGGGGAGCCTACAATCTGATTAGGATAAGGGAGGGGGACGAATGGAAAACGACCATGTTCACCCCCATGGGGGCTTTTGAGTACTTAGTCATGCCATTTGGATTACAATCGGGCTCTGCCTGCTTTCAAGCCTTCATGCATCATGTGTTGGGGCCCCTGCTGTACAAGAATTGCATAGCCTTTTTGGACGACGTCTTAATCTATTCGGACAATGAAAAGCAACACGTCAGAGACATCAGGGAGGTGCTACAGAGATTGAAGATGTTCAGTTTCGGTTTCAGTTTCTGTTAATTGGTTCTCGTGGGAAACTTGCAGATTCTAGCTTCACCAATTAACTCAAGCTGGTGTCAATTTACTCTTGGCAGAAAGCCAAGGTCTGCTTGACCTAGAAAATACTCACTCTGATTGGTTAACGAGCAGCACTCAACTCTGTTATCTAGGGATTGCTAGCACAGTTTGATGTGAGGTGTGTTAGGAGTTAGAAGTGCTGTGTATGGTTATGAGAGAGAGAGAGAAAGAAAGAAAGGAAGGAAGGATTTATTTTGCTTTTATTTGTATGCAGAAACTCTGCTGGTTTTATTTTTCCCTTTTAATAAATCCTGTAAATAGTTATTCTGAGTCTAGCTGACTAGTCATTACTGCCGCAACTAGCTTCTTCGCTGTGCAGGAAAACTCTGCTACGTTTGGGCTAAAGCCAATAGGGCTATGCCTGACACTCCAAAGTTCCATGAGGTTATGGGCATTGTGCTGCCAGCCTGAGTTGCGGTGGTGTCAGCATCAACGGCGTTGGTTCCAGTAGTTCCAGAAGTTGTTGTTCTCTGGCTGGTTCCTGACCGTGGTGAGCTGGTGACGCAGCGGACTCAAGGACAACAGCTGCAGCGTGTGAGTGCTGGGTGCTGTGGTTCCTGTTTTCTCTCTCGGTGGTCGTGAGTAGCTGGTTCCGGGTTCCAGGGACATCGCTCTCAAGATGGCCTCACAACCAGTTCAGATGGCTTTTGAGCGTCTGAATGACTCCAATTACTTGCTGTGGTCGGAACGCATGCAGGCAGTGCTGCAGAGGGATCGTCTCTGGCAAGTGGTGAGTAAGTTTCCTGCGAAGCCTGATGATGAAGACCTCGATAAAGACCAAAGAGCAAGGGCCACAATTGTCTTGGGGCTGGAAGATTCCCAGTTGCCGTATGTGAGGGGAATCAAGACAGCTAGAGGTGTGTGGCAAGCACTTAAAGAACTCCATGTGCGTGAGACAGCGGTTTCCAAGCTGTTCATTCGCAAGGCATTGTACAAGGCAATGTTACAGCCTGGGGTTACAATGCAGGAACACCTACACAGTTTACAGTTAAAGTTTACTGCGCTACAGGAAAGAGACTGTGCATTAGACCAGCAGGAGAAGGTGGCTATTATTTTGAGTTCTCTCCCGGAAAGCTGGGATAATTTAGTTTTGTCTCTAGAAGGCATACAGGAGCGTGATTTATCAGTCAGTTACGTTACTGGGCGTTTGATTGAAGAATGGCAGAAGAGGCAAGAAAGGTCGGTGGCTGCAGAGGCTTCTACAGGTGGACGGTTTGGAAGGAGTTCTCATGCCGTGCCAGAGGTGGAGCAAGAGCAGCGTACCGGTGAGGAGTCAGCGTTTGCTGTTAGGCGTTGTTTCCGATGTGGGTCTTCAGCGC
Source organism: Podarcis bocagei (assembly GCF_964188305.1). Taxonomy (NCBI): domain Eukaryota; kingdom Metazoa; phylum Chordata; class Lepidosauria; order Squamata; family Lacertidae; genus Podarcis; species Podarcis bocagei. The sequence goes on from NC_138131.1 coordinate 62,388,899, forward strand.
ATCTAAAACGACAATGTCCGGAGTTGGTCAAGTCTCAGTTGCCGGTGCAGGAGCAGAGACGAGATCAGCAGCAGCAGCAGCGTAAAAGGAAATTCTTCAAACGAAAACAGTCGGCTCAGCTGGTGACCGGCGAGGTCAAGAGTGCTGATGAGAAACAAACGGTCTGGGTGGTCGATTCGGGAGCGTCTCGCCACATCGTGAATTCAGATGAATTGTTTGTTTCCAAGAACTCAGCACAGCGCAGCCAGGTGGCTCTAGCAGACGGAAGTACTTCCGAAGTGATTTCGGGGGGTGCAGTTTATGTTCCTTGTCTTCGTGAATGCCTGCAAAATGTACTTTGTGTGCCATCATTAAGGAGCAATCTGATGTCTGTAGATTGTTTGCTAAAAGCTGGGTTTAAAGTGCATTTTGAAGGAGACAGTTGCATTATTAAGAAGGCTGGTGAGATTTTAGGCACTGCTAAGTCAGAGGGAGGCTTGTTTTGGCTTAAAGCAGGATCTCAAGTTGCAGCAGTAGTCAGTAAATCTCAGCCTGCAGTGAATAACAAAGCTATACATGACAACTGTGTGCACTTATTGCATAGGAAAATGGGGCATGCTTGCTGGAAAAGTGTACTAAAAATGTCTGAATTGGCTGATGGGGGTAATTTAAAGAGTTGTAACAAGTACCTTGATTGTAATGTCTGTAAAAAGGTTAAAACCCACAGAGTCTCTTACCCCAGAAGTGACAGAGTTAGTGAGTCACCGCTACAGCTGGTTCACATGGACGTAATTGGTCCATTTGCTGTAAGCAGGGGTGGATCGCGTTTTTCACTAACAATTGTGGATGACGCCACGCGTTATTCTTGGGTTTTTCCCATGAAAAATAAGGGTGACGTGTTCACTAAGTTTAAAGGCTGGGTGGCATCTGTGGAAAGATTTCTGTCCATTAAACTCAGAAGGATTCAGACGGACAGAGGTGGCGAATTTATGTCAAATGCCTTTAGAGATTGGTTACAAAAGCGTGGCATTGGGCATAGGAAAACGAACGTTTTTTCCCCAGAGGAGAATGGCGTTGCAGAGCGAAAAAACAGATCTTTACAAGATATGATGTTTGCCATGCTTGAAGATGCTGATTTGCCCATGTCTTATTGGGGGGAGAGCATGCTCACCGCGTGTTATCTCCAAAATAGGCTCTTTCATCAAACAATAGGTACAACCCCATACTTTAAATTGTTTCAGAAAAAACCTAAAATTGACCACTTGCATGTGTTTGGATCAAAAGCCTGGGTATTAATTCCGAAACAAATGAGAAAGAAGGGAGATCCCAAGACCAAACAGTTAGTGTTTGTGGGTTACCAGGAGCTGGGAAAAGGTTTCCGTTTTGCTGAAGGGACAAATGGCATTGTGATCTCCAGGAATGCCAGTTTTTGTGAACATAGTGGCTGGGAGAGGCTACATGCCAATACTGAGGTTTGGTTTGAACCTTCCCAGGAGCTTCATGACTCTGAAAGTAGACACAGAGAGTCAGAGTCTGAGGGGGAGGAAAGTTCAGATAAGAGCTCTCAAGAAAGTGGAAGACCAGTTGCTAAGCAACAAAAGAGAGGTCGTAGTTCTGAGGAGGAAAGTGGGTCAGAAGAAAAATTTTCTCCCAGAAGATCTAAAAGACAAAACAAAGGAGTGCCTCCAGTGCGTTTTTCCCCAGATACTGCAAATGTGTTTAGTGTAAGTGCAGAACCCAAGAGTTTTCAGGAGGTGTTAAAGTTACCAAAAGAGGAGGCAGAGCGCTGGAAACAGGCAATGGAGGAAGAGATGTCCTCTCTGAATGAGCACAAGGTTTTTACACCAGTAGCAGCGCCTGAGGGGGCAAAGATTGTAGGCTGCAGGTGGGTGTACAAACTTAAACCTCTGGTGACAGGAGAGTACAAATACAAAGCTCGTTTAGTTGCTCAAGGATACTCTCAGAGGCCTGGAAAAGATTATGACGAGACTTTTTCCCCTACTGCTAAGGGGGACAGTGTAAGGCTGATTCTAACGCTTGGAGCAAAGAGAAAACTCCTGTTAAACCATTTTGATATCCAGACTGCATATTTGCATGCATCAATATCAGAAGACCTGTATCTAGCTGAACCGCCTGGTTATGAGACAGGTTCCAATAGAGTGTTGAAATTAAACAAAGCTCTATACGGTCTCAAACAGGCTGCAAGATCTTGGAACAAATGTTTCCATGAGGCCTTAGTGTCATTTGGTTTCAAGCAGAGTACAGCTGACAATTGTGTTTATGTACGTGGTACAGGCAGTGATCAAGAGTTTTGTCTGATTTATGTAGATGATGTATTGTATGCCTGTAAAACAGATAAACAAACTAAAAGGTTTGCCAAGCAATTGTCCAGTAAGTTCAAAGTGAAAGACTTAGGCCCGGTTAGGACATATCTAGGGTTGGAAGTGTGCTGGGCCCAAGATGGCAGCTGCCTAATTAGTCAGCAGAACAAAGTTAAACAACTACTGACTACATACAGGATGCAGGATTGCAAAGGGGCAGCGGTGCCTATGGATCCAGGTTTCATAAAAACACTTCACATAGATGAGAGTCCTGAATTTGAACATCCTGATGTATATCACTCTGTAATTGGAAGTTTATTGTATATAGCACAGTGGTCCAGACCTGATATTAGCTATGCAGTAGGCATATTAAGTAGATTGGTCTCAAAACCCACACTAAATGCCTGGAAAGGGGTAAAACAAGTTCTGAGATACCTCAAACAGACAATTGGCTATATGTTACAATTAAATTCTTCAGAGGATGAAATGTTGAGTTGCTACTGTGATAGTGACTGGGGAAATTTGCCAGATAGAAAATCTGTCACAGGACTAGTCATAATGGTCGGTGGAGCTTTAATCAGCTGGCGGTCGCGCAAGCAAGACGTTGTAAGTGTGTCATCAACGGAATCAGAGTATGCCGCATTGAGTGAATTGTGCAACGAGGTGATTTATTTCAAGCATTTGTTAGCAGATTTAAATGTAAATTGTGGAGAACCAGTACAAGTTTACATTGATAATCAAGCTTGTATAACCTTAAGTAAAACAGAGGGTTTCAAATCGCGTTCCAAACATATCTCTGTAAAATACCAAAATGTACGTTGCTGTGTACAAGACAATGTAATCACCTGTACTTATGTGTCAAGTGAAGAAAATGTAGCAGATGTGTTAACTAAACCATTGGCAAAGATAAAGAACAAGCGTATGTGCAAGGGTTTAGGTTTGCTGGAAAAATAATCTCCTACATAGGTGTATTTGGAGTTAATTGTTCAGCAGAATCTGTGAGGGGGTGTTCAGTTTCGGTTTCAGTTTCTGTTAATTGGTTCTCGTGGGAAACTTGCAGATTCTAGCTTCACCAATTAACTCAAGCTGGTGTCAATTTACTCTTGGCAGAAAGCCCAGGTCTGCTTGACCTAGAAACTACTCACTCTGATTGGTTAACGAGCAGCACTCAACTCTGTTATCTAGGGATTGCTAGCACAGTTTGATGTGAGGTGTGTTAGGAGTTAGAAGTGCTGTGTATGGTTATGAGAGAGAGAGAGAAAGAAAGAAAGGAAGGAAGGATTTATTTTGCTTTTATTTGTATGCAGAAACTCTGCTGGTTTTATTTTTCCCTTTTAATAAATCCTGTAAATAGTTATTCTGAGTCTAGCTGACTAGTCATTACTGCCGCAACTAGCTTCTTCGCTGTGCAGGAAAACTCTGCTACGTTTGGGCTAAAGCCAATAGGGCTATGCCTGACACTCCAAAGTTCCATGAGAAGAAGCATCAGTTGTGGGTCAAGCTGGAAAAATGCCAATTCCACGCCCGGGAGGTCGAGTTCCTGGGGTACAGGCTGTCAGACAAAGGACTAGCCATGGATCCGGGCAAGGTGAAGGCAGTGCTGGAATGGAAAGCCCCCCAAAACAGAAAGGACGTGCAAAGGTTCCTAGGCTTCAGCAACTTCTACAGGAAGTTCATAAAGAACTTCGCTCACTTGACGGCGCCCATAACGGATTGTCTTAGTAGCAAAAAGAAGTTCGCGTGGACAGAGGGTGCGCAGCAATCCTTTGAAAAACTGAAGAGGGCGTTCGCCTCGGAAGAGCAGCTCCTGCACGTGGATCCGGAGAAGCCCATGAGACTGGAGACGGATGTGTCCGACCACGCCATTGGAGCGGTCCTTTTGCAGCCCGGGGCCAAGCAGAACTGGAGGCCGTGTGCCTTTTTCTCTAGGAAGCTGAGCAAGTCAGAGCAAAACTACACAGTGTATGACTGAGAACTGCTTGCGATCTATGCGGCATTTCGGCAATGGAAACATCTGTTGATAGGGGCGCGGCACAAGTTCCAGGTCCGAACTGACCACAAGAACTTGGAATACTGGTGGACCGCGCGAGTGCTCAATCAGAGACAGATCAGGTGGTCCCAGGAGTTCGCCAAGTTTTCCTTCGAGATCCGATACATGCCGGGAGAGGAAAACGTAAGGGCAGACACTCTCTCCCGGAAACCGGAGTACATGGAAGGAGAGGGGCCACCAGAGACCAGGCACGTATTACCCGAGGACCGGTGGGTGTAGGGGGGGGGCGTTGGTTGGCAAACGAGAACTGGCAGGGCTCACCAGAGACGATGAGTTTGCTCAGACAAAAATTAGGGAGCTCAGGGACGGAAAGGAAGTCCATGGAGGGTTTGAGGAAAAGGAAGGGCTACTGTACTATAAGGGGGCGCTGTATGTACCGGGGGAGACTTTGAGGGGGAAGGTACTCAAGCAACTCCATGACAACCCAACAGCTGGGCACTTTGGACAGCACAAGACCATGCTACTTGTCACCAGGCAGTTCTGGTGGCCAAAGGTGAGGGAAGACGTACGAGAATATGTACGAGGGTGCGACCGATGCCAGAGGGCTAAGGGGGAAAGGGCCACCCCCGCGGGGTTACTGCAACCCTTACCCACACCGGGAAGGCCCTGGGAGGTGGTGTCCATTGATTTTATGACAGATCTGCCCAAGTCAAGGGGAAAGACAGCGGTCATGGTAGTAGTCGATCTACTGACTAAAATGTGCCATTTCGTAGCTTGCTCACATGCAGCAACGGCAGAGGAGACCGCCAGGCTGTTTGTGGATCACATTTTCAGACTGCATGGGGCTCCCTTGAGGGTAATCTCGGATCACGGGAAACAATTTACTTCCCGGTTCTTGCGGAAACTCATGAGCTTGCTACAGGTTGAGGTGAGCTTCTCGACGGCGAGGCACCCAGAAACCAACGGACAAGCCGAAAGAGCGAACGGCATACTCCAGCAATACCTACGCTGCTATGTCAGTGAGAGACTGAACGATTGGGTAGTGAAATTAGCTTTGGCTGAATTTGCGTACAATAACGCTGAACACGTGTCCACGGGAATGAGCCCTTTCATGGTGTCACCCCAGGGCATTCCCGGGGGAGGAAGGATGGAGTGTACCTGCGGCTGAGCAATTTGTGGAGGAAATGGAGGCCTTACACCACCAGCAACTAAGGCTGAACTTGGAGCGGGCCAAGGAAGTTTACAAGAGGCAGGCGGACAGGCACCATCAGGAGGGGGAGGCCATACGGGTGGGAGACCGGGTGTGGTTGTCATACCAAGGGTTGCCCCTAAAGGGAGGGTGCAAGAAGATGCAGCCGAGGCGGCTGGGGCCTTTTGAGGTAATACAGCAGGTGAACCCAGTGGCATTTAAACTCAAGTTGCCTGACAGCATGAAGATACATCCGGTGTTCCATAGGTCCCTACTTTCACCTTACAGGAAGGGGCGGGAATTCCCGGGACGGGAGGGAGGGGTTACCACCCACCCGCGGGTAGAGGAGAGGGAACACTGTAACGAAGCCACGGAAATACTCGATTCAAGGTGGCGAGGTCGCCAGGTAGAGTACTCGGTAGCCTGGGAGGGGGAACCTAGGTCGGAAAACACTTGGGTCCCTGCTGAATCAATCACTGACGGGTATCTGGTGGAAGAATTCCACAGTTTGTTCCCGGATAAGCCCAAACCATTAGTGAGATTCTGGGAGGAGGAATTTGGACCCATGGATGACGAAGGGGATTTTGTGGGTTTTCCTGCCTCCGAAGAGGAGGGAGAGGAGGTGTCCAAGGGAGAAGAATCAGACTGGGAGGTTCAACCAGCGGGAAGAGATCCGAGCGGATGGGAGGCTGGTTTTGAATCCTCAGAAGATGATGCCAGCTCTTTCAGGGGATTCCCCGCATCGTCGGCCGAGGAGAGGGAGGAGGTTGTGCCGGAAAATCGCGCCCGGGGTGGGAGGGGTCCTGAGGAGGAGGTGGATGTCAGGGAACTGCCATCAGGGTCCGAGGGAAAGAGCAAGCTCCAAAGGGATCCCAGAGAGCGTCCCGGGAGTGGGAGAGGCAGCCCATCTTCTGGGGAAGGGAATCAGCGTAGCTCCAGTGGAGAAGGGGGGCAGATGGGGGAATCGGCGAGGCGGTCCCATGACTCCTTGCCGGGGACCAGCGGGGAGAGGAAGAGTCCTCCGCTGCCTACGCCCTCCTTGCGCAGAAGGCTTCCGCGCAGGGAGAGTAGGAGGAGATTGGGCGTCAAAGAGCTTCTTTGCTGGAAGAAGTTTAAGAAACGCCCACTGACAGATTCTGCCAGCGATTGAGACAGCCACGGGTGAGTGGCTGCTCGGACAGGAAAGGTTCACTCAGGCAACCCAGCCAGGTGTTGGGACAAGCTTACGCACGAGCAACCCCTAGAACCATTACAACTCCCAAGGCATTCGGGAGCAGAGGTACAACGGTATCCAGAATAGTGGTTTGCATGACCAACTAAGGAAGATAATAACGCAATAAAATTCAAAACAGCAACGATCAATTGCACATTTATTCCAAATCCAGTTAAAACTATTTAGTTCAATTAAATCAGTAAAATCGATGAGCTTGATCGAGTGATACCAGTTTTTCAAATTCTGATAGTTATACCCCCAATGCCCCTCTTGCCTCCTAGCACCCTCTGGTTAATCCCACAGCCTGTGCCCACTCTGGGAACCCCTGTTCTAAGCAGTGAAAAATTATGGGGCGACAATACAGAAAGAAAGTGCTTTTTTAAAAAGCCAGTCCTTTAAAAAAAAAAAATGTTTAGGGGTACTCTCATTTTCCTAGGCATATTGAAATACTGCCCCGCAATGAGGCCAAACGTAGATTCACAAGATGTTTAGGGGTATGCGTATGCCCCTCGCGTCCCCTCAGGAAAAAAAGCACTGGGTAGGACAATACGCAGGCCACATCTGGGTGATCTTTCCTCCTGACGGAGTTCAAGCCACCTTAATCCCTCACTCCTCCCCTTTGGGACTTTATTCCTTGATTACACAAATGCAGAGTTCCCCGTTACTCTCCAAATTCACACTGCTATGCCGTTGTGATGGTGACACACCTTGGCTGTATAAATTTCTTTCCCTAAGCAACCTCTATAAATAATATGATTGCTTGCATTTGCATTGTGAGAGAGAGATAAAGTTCAGCCTTTCTCCAGCAAGGAAATGAAACAACTTACCTGTTTCTCCTAGGTGCACTGAGAAGTCTTCTCCAAGGGAGAAGAATCATTACCTGGATGTCCCTGCTGAGCATCTATGCCGAAAAGGTAACCAGAGCATCTTGATTTGTTTGGGCCTCTTACAAAAGCAGGGTTTGTGAAATGAAGCAACTGACTGGTCCATGGAGTGTCTATTTACCAGGAACTGGTAAGCCTGGCAGACCGGAATCCTAGGATAGTTAGGAAGCAGAAGCTCATTCCAGGCACAGCCCCTGGAGGGAACTTTTCAGGTCACAGAATAACAGTTCAGTGAATTCTCCAGAGTGTTTCTCTCCAGTTTTATACAAATGAACGGTGAGGGATGGATGGGAATGGCAAGAAAAGCAGGTAAGGGCAGTGGTGAGTTTATGCTCTCGGGCCCTTTTGGCAGGCCCTATTCATTCACCTTAATAAACCTGACTATGTCTGAAAATACAATGGATTTAAAAGCTGGTTTGGCCTCATTGAGGGGCCGTGTTTAAATATGAGTAAGAAAATGAGAGTACCCCTAAACATTGAATAGATAGATAGATAGATAGATAGATAGATAGATAGATAGATAGATAGATAGATAGATAGACAGATAGTCTCCAGAACCAGACTCTGGGACAGACTACAGGGTACCAATATAGATAGAAAGCTTCTGCTCTTAATTCAGGCACTCCACACAAACACGGCTCTTAGAGTCAGGTGTAGCCGCCTAGGACACCTAACAGACCCCATTAAAACCTTCAAAGGAGTCAGGCAAGGGTGCCTATTGGCCCCTCTACTATTCAATTTCTATTTAAATAATTTAGTATCTGCACCCAATGACTCAGAACTCCACCCTCCGAAGCTCGCAAATCAGCATATTTCGGTCCTGCTATATGCCAATGAGGCAGTAATTCTATCTAGAACCCCCATTGGACTCAAAAGAGCGCTAAGGAAGCTCGCAGCATACTGTGAAACTGAATGTCTCAAAATCAACTATCAAAAGACCAAGATACTTGCTTTTGGGGCAAAACCAAAGCTTAGAAGCTGGGAACTCTAAGGCCATAAATTAGAACAAGTCACAAATTATAAGTATCTAGGAATGGTGGTACAGGCCTCAGGAACCAACAAACTTCACATAAACTCCATCGGGAACTCAGCAGGAAAAACCGCAAACTGTATCCTTAAATTTTTCAGAGCACAAGGGGGCTCCGTCATCCCCGCGGCTCTAAAATTATACAAGGCCAAAACTTTGGCACAGCTCCTTTATGGATCCTTTCTGGGCCCGCCTTCCTCTGCTTTCTCCCCACTTGAGAGAGTGCAATCCAAACTTCTTAGAGCTCTCCTACAAGTCCCCAGATGTGTTTCAAACGCATGGGTTAGACTCGAAACGGGGATGATGAGAGTGGAGGCTTATATCTGCCTAACATCAATCTACAAATGGCTGACATTGAATCTGCTCCCCCGAGGGATAGCCCCATTGATCCTCTGCGATCAATTCCAGTCAGGCTGGCAGACTGCAGACCTGAACACCCTTCAGAAACTGGGTTTTGCCCCTCAAGCCCTTCTGAGCCTGGGGTTGGGCCAGGCAAAAGCCACGGTCAGGCAAAGAATCTTAGACACCGAGAGACAACAGGACTGCGCAAGGTGCCCCGACTATAAAATTTGAGAAATCGAGAGATATATAGCTGCACCGGCAGCATATCTCTTCTTTCTCGTATCTAAAAATGCAAGAAGAGCCTTTACACTCGCCAGAAGCTCGGCTCTGCCCTCGCAGGTCCTGGAAGGAGCCTTTAAGAAGTCCCATATGCTCAGAGTCTTTGCGCCTGCCCATTGGGAGAGATAGGAAGCCCAGAGCACTTGTTCTTTAGATGTCTCTTTTATGAAGAGGCACGTAGTAAGACCATTGATCCCCTGCTGGTGAGGCTCGCCAACCTCCCGGAAAAGCAAAAACTTGACCTTTTCCTGTTAGGCAAAGATCAGAAGACGACCTGGATGGTCGCCAGATTCTGTGTACAGATCTGTAGGCACAGACCATCTCCCAACTCAAACTAGTTTGTTATGAAAATCCCCAAACTCGGTTCCATGGGTGACTCTGGGTCAACTCCCTGCGATAGTTTATTGTTGTACATTGTTTTTAAATTTATTGTTGTACATTTTTAATTCTCTGTTTTTCTTCTGTGACTGTACCCCCAAGTGCGTTTTATGAGTTGGTCTCCAACCGTAATAAATTAGATAGATAGATAGATAGATAGATAGATAGATAGATAGATAGATAGATAGAAAGAAAACATGGACATGGGTACCTAAAGGAAGTCAGTGTGAGCAAGTGAAATGTTGAGGACTAGTAACTTGTGGCAGAGGCAGATCTAGGGCAGTGCAGCCAGTTCTGCCAAACTGGGCATCAAGCCAAGGGGGGGCACTGCAGGGTGTCGCAACTATGATGTAGGGAATTGAGCAGAGCAGGTGGTGAGGCAGGGAGCTGCTGGATTTTGACCTTGCGCAGAGCGCCTCTGAAATCTGAAAGATCAAAGTTCCCCCCACCTCACTTGTGGGCTGATTTGCAAAGCTACAATAGGCCCCACTGCATTTTCAGGACAGTGGCCTTTTTTTAACCTATAACCACAATAATCAAGAATTATTGTTCCAGTTGCTAGAACTGAGCTGAGGGGGTCTCCTTGTACCTCTTTCCTAAAGCAAAGACATGAAGGATCTCGCTCCATGAGAACCTACCCGGACCCTGAAATAAACATCAGAGGCCCTTCTTTGTGTGCCTCCCCCACGAGAGGGCCAAAGGGTGGCAACACAACAGCGGCGTAGCGTGAGTTGTCAGCACCCGGGGCAACACAAGTAATTTGCGCCCCCTAACCCGGGGCAAGGCACGTAATTTGCGCCCCCCCTAACCCCTAACCTGCGAGTTGCCGCTGGCGCTGCTGCCCAAACGACGCCGCTTGCCCGGAGGAGGAGGGGGGCAGAGAGGCGAGGAAAATGCAACGGCCCAGCAGCAGCAGCAGCAGCGGCGGAGGCGGGGCTGTGAGGAGGGGTTGCCTGGCGCGTCCTCCGCGGTGAGCGCTGAGAGCCGCTGCCTGCCGGGCGCCTTCAGCCGGGCGCCGCGAGACATGCGGCTCTGCTACAGCCTGCGCCCAAGGCTCTTCGGCGACTCCGGAGGCAGCGAGCGCGCCCCCCCCCCAGATGTTGCGCCCGGTGCGGCTTGCACCCCTTGCACCCCCCACGCTACGCCACTGCAACACAAGAACGGGCCTTATCTGCAGTGGCTCCCTGTTTGTGGAATGCTTGCCTGGCACCTTCATCATACACCTTTAGGCACCAGGCCAAAAAGGGAAATAGATTCAGGAGCAGTTGAGACGAATAAGGAGTACCCAGTTCCCTTTTTCTCTCTAAGCCTGACATTGTTTAAAGAAAATGTGGGGTGCATTTTACAGGCACTTACAAGAGTGATCTTGCTGAACTCAGTGGGGCTACTCAGTGAGTAAAACTGCTCAGGGTTGCACAGCTGGTCAATTAAATGTATGTGTTTTAGCTGATTGACCACTTAATTTCTTAAATTTGGCAAAAACTTGCCCCTGGGTAAAAAGTATTCTGAAAGATGCTTAAGCTTTCCTTTTTCTTGGGTACACAGGTGTACACCTGTAAACAGGTGCCCTATTGTGTTAGAGCATGTGCAAGACAGGAGCATGGTCTTGTGTGACCCACATTGTTCCCCATTGGGACCTTCAATGTGAACAGAAGAAGTTGCCTCCTATCCGGAGAGGACACTTGAAGGCACAGTGGAACCTTGGGTCTCAAATGGCTCAGTTGACGAACAAATCGGAACCCGAACGCCGCAAACCCAGAAGTTAAATGCTTTGGTTTGCAAACTTTTTTCGAAAGCCGAATGCCCGATGTGGCTGTCGGCTATTGTTTCCAGGGCGCCGGCGCCAATTGGAAGCCGCACCTTGGTTTTAGAACGTTTCGGAAGTCGAATGGACTTCCGGAACGGATTACATTCGAGAACCAATGTACCACTGTACTATCAAATTCCAAATCCACATGGGAAAAAACCCTCAGCATTCTAGCAGATTCCTTACAGGACTATAATTCCACACTGTATATATCACAATAAGAGACAGCATGCCTTCAACACATGGGCATCCCATCAGATTGTTTCTGGGACAGAGTTGATCCTTGTTCTCCTTTCCTCTTGAAAGGCTACAAAATGGTTATCCTTGGGATGAGACAATATGTACATTAAAACATATACTGCAATGCCCACCATCCCTGACCATTAGCCATGCTGGCAGAGACCATCTGTATGGCCACAGATTGCCCGTCCCTGATATTTTATTTTTATGGGTTTTCCACACACATCTGCTCAGCTTCTGTGAGAACAGGATGCTTGAATAGTTGGGCCATTGGCCTGATCCAGCAGGCTCTTTTTATGTTCTTACGTTAGAGGTATGCTGCCTTTGTGCACGGCTGTTCCGCTTACCTCTCATGTTCAAGCCATCATAAACGAGTGAGTGCCTGAGCATGCGCAGAGTGCCACCCTCCCTCAGTGGTGAAATAAATAATCACTACTTTTACTTGAAGCCCTGATAGCCATCGCACCCAGCAGCTCTGGTATGTTTCGTGCACACAATAGAGCACCCTTGATGGATCAAGACCGATGAGACAATGCCACGTTGTGTTTCTGTTCCGTAGAAGTTGCTTCAACTTTCGTGCACGCAATTTCTGCTTTTGATGGAGACCTTGGCATTATGATAAGAGAAACAGGAACAGCACTTACGGCGCCCAAACAAAAGTGAAAGCAGAACAAGTTTGGACAAAACAGCACAGCAGTGTGTCAAAGTTCCCTGGAGTCCCAATTGCACATTTCCTCCCCTGCCAGGTAGATTTCTTCTTTTTTTTAAAGAAATAAATTTTTATTAATTTTCCAAACACATAATAAAAACAAACTATAAATAAGACAATAACAATAACATACAAACAAATAAACACGTATAATTTCTTAGCCTTATTTTCATACACCTTGCTTCCCGGACTTCCCCATACCTTCCCTTTTCTGCATCCTTGTTTCACATTTCTTCAGCAACTTCTTAAATCTAATTTAAACCAATCACTTTCATTAGATTTTTTTTCTTTAACTTATTGGTTTCAGCTGCAATTCTCTATTTCTTTGTTCCTTAACATCTTAACACTCCTCAATTTTACAACAGTTTTTAAGATATGTTTTAAATTTCTTCCAATCTTCTTCCACTGTCTCTTTCCCCTGGTCACGGATTCTGCCGGTCATCTCTGCCAGACCCATGTAGTCGATCACCTTCGTCTGCCATTCTTCCAGAGTGGGTAGTTCTTGTGTCTTCCAATACTTTGCCAGAAGAATTCTCGCTGCTGTAGTAGCGTACATAAAAAACGTCCTATCCTTCCTTGGCACCAATTGGCCGACCATGCCCAAGAGGAAAGCCTCAGGTTTTTTAGAAAAAGTCCACTTAAGGACTTTCTTGATTTCATTATAGATCATTTCCCAAAAGGCTTTGATCTTCGGGCAGGTCCACCAAAGGTGATAAAAAGTACCTTCAGTCTCATTACATTTCCAACATTTATTATTGGGCGAATGGTAAATTTTTGCAAGCTTGACTGGGGTCATGTACCACCTGTAGGTCATTTTCATTATGTTTTCTCTTAAGGCGTTACATGCCAGGTAGATTTCGGCAGTTCATAGTCTATGTTTTATGTGGATCTGCCCACATATAATTAATGGAAAGGTCCATCTCCTGTTCCCATTGCCGATTGATATAAGAGGTGTGCTCAGTTTGTTTTTAGGGCGTCCTTCTTTTTGCAGGGAATGGGGTGTAGTATTTTTTGGTATTAATTCCTATACTATTTTCATCATCATCATCATCATCATCATCATCATCATTTATTACTTATACCCCGTCCATCTGGCTGGGTTTCCCCAGCCACTCTGGGAGGCTTCCAACAAAATATTCTGGGGAATTCAAGCAAAGAACGAAGCGTCAAAACAGAGCTTTGTGGCTTGAGTATGACTTGATCTCAGTCCAGACAGATCAACCATATGTGGCCAGTTTACAAGCCCCCCTACCCCTGGTACCCTTTCTCCCTGCATTGCTGCTCCAGAACTTTTCACTGCTTAGAAATGTAGGACACAATACTGGATTGTCGCAGGGGTTGGATTCCTATTGGATCGGTTAGTCTAGGCTTAGCAGAGTGAGCAGGGCAGGCAGCCCCTAGTGCCGTATTTACATGTAAGCTAAACACGCTATAGTTTAGGGCTATAGTGCTCGGTCCCGGCTCCTGCCAAGCTAGCAGTTCGAAAGCACGTCAAAGTGCAAGTAGATAAATAGGTACCGCTCCGGCGGGAAGGTAAACGGCATTTCCGTGCGCTGCTCTGGTTCGCCAGAAGCGGCTTAGTCATGCTGGCCACATGACCCGGAAAAACTGTCTGCGGACAAATGCCGGCTCCCTCGGCCTATAGAGCGTGATGAGTGCACAACCACAGAGTTGTCCGCGACTGGACCTAACGGTCAGGGGTCCCTTTACCTTTTAGCCATCACAAATAATACTGCTTTCTCTCAAAGTTGACACCTTTCACGAAAACTGATAAGTTACCTGTTGTAGGGAATCATTTCTCCTCTTTTCTTAATCCAAACCCACACTTTTAAGCAACTTACTTAAGCAAACTTAGACAAATTCTTTTCGAAGAATAACAAGGGTTGAGAGGAGGACTAGATGTTACCTGGTTTTCAAAATCGTGATAGAGCACCAGCTAAATTTTGAGGCACTAGCTGGCTTCACAGTTTTTCCCGCATGGTGATTTTTGCATAGAGCACACACACATACTTTAAGGCTGGGCAATGTATCAATACATTTGGGGTGAGGAAATAAGTTTGAAGTCCACAGCGTGGTAACAGTGCCATAATATTAATCACAATGTGTGCGCGTGCCGTGTAAAAAACCATTATGTGGGAAAAACCGTGAAGCCAGTCATCGCTTCTCTCATGGTTCCTTCTGTCCCTGTTGCTCTGCACTAGAAAATAACAGTTGTAAGTGTGTTAAAGCTAAATAAAAATGTATCTGTTTTAGACCCCTAAGTAGCAGCAGTTTTCAGGACCTTACCCCCTTCACCTCTACATAGAGAACCCCTAGATATGCCTCTGCGCGTAAGATGTGATTATGCTGTAGGTACAGTCGTATCTCGGAAGTCGAACGGAATCCGTTCTGGAAGTCCGTTCGTCTTCCAAAATGTTTGGGAACCAAGGCGTGGCTTCCAATCGGAAGCCTCGTAGGCCGCGTTGGACGTTCGGGTTCCAAATAACGTTCGCAAACCGGAACACTCACTTTCGGGCTTGCAGCTTTTGGGAACCAAAACGTTCGACTTGCAAGGCGTTCGGGATCCAAGATACGACTGTAAATTTATTAGATTGCCACATATTAAACAACTGAATCAAGCAAGAGGAACAAACCACAAGGACACATTTGGCGAAGAACAGTGAAACTTTATTGCATTTACAAACACACTGGGAAATCAAAGGCAAGCCCCAAAAGCTTGCACCAATTTATGGATTGTACTCTTTTTATTTACTGTTTGCTATATATAAAAAACATCTGCTGCTACTTTAAGTGAATGGATAGGACCACATTAGGGTGTCTCAAGAATATGGTGGATAAAATGCTAATGATTTGTGTTGCTGTACTGTAAAGGATGGGGGGCGGGATCCAACACATTTTTATATGAACAAGTTTATGCCTAAACATTAATTGTACCCTTTCATTATCTGCTTTTCAAAATCAATCTAGGGTTTCCCACTTTACTCATTTTTTGATACGGCCTTTAAAAAGAAATCCTGGAACACCTCCCCGATTTCTTTGTTATACTGTAAATTTGTAAATAGCTACTGCAATCGATTTTAGCTCATTGAAACAAGTATCATGTTATATATATTATATATGTTTTCCATTTTTAAAAACTTTGTGTCAAGCTAAAAACCCTGTGCATCAAAACCGTGGTCAGTTTAGCAGTGATACCCGAGACAAGTGACTGTCCTTGAAGGATATCAAATTACACAGTAGGCGGGTTCCATTCAAGCTGCAGCAGGTGCAGAAGTCTGCTTCAGAAGCTGCCATTTGGGATCATCTGGGAAGTGCTAATAATCAGAACAGGGTGGTTGAGGAAGTAAATCACATGGTACCTGAAAAAGAGAGGTCAATAGTGCAGTATTTAGCAACACTATCTAAATCAGCAATAGGGGCAAACAAAGGTATCTAAGGTAGAGCATGGAATACTTCCAGACCCAGTTCAGATGTCAAGTGAAACCATGGTTTAGTATGCTGGGAATGAGCCAAAGCAAGCCTTGGGCTCACACATTCCCCCCCTCCTCCCTCTACACAAGCGGTGAAGAGTTTGGAAACTACATCCTCGTTAGGCTTAACCACAGCTTGTTGCCTCACCCAAATCTGATGAACTATGCTTATTGTTAACCCTGGTTGATTGGTTTGATAAGCCATCTTTAAACCACGGCTCATCCAGCTAGCTTGTTTAAACTCTTAATCTCAGGGTCGTGGGTTGGAGCCTCACACGGGGCAAAAATAATAATCCTGCATTGCTGGGGGTCAGGCAAAATGACACTTGTGGTCCCTTCCAACTCTATAATAACTCTATAACTTTATAACGTTAACCACAGCTGAGAGTCTGGGGTGGTGTGCTAAACCAGCCTTCGCCAATCTGATTTCCTCCAGATGTTGCTGAATTCTTATGTCCCATCAACCACATGATAGTCAGGGATGATGGGACATCATCATCATCATCATCATCATCATAATTTATTACTTATACCCCGACCGACCGCCCAACCAGGTCTCCCCAGCCACTCTGGACGGCTTCCAACAGGAGCTTAAAAATACATTAAAACATCAGTCATTAAAAAACTTCCCTAAACATCAGATAGTTGTTTATTCCTTTGACATCTGATGGGAAGGCATTCCACAGGACGGGAGCCACTACCGAGAAGGCCCTCTGCCTGGTTCCCTGTAACTTGGCATCTCGCAGTGAGGGAACCGCCAAAAGGCCCTCGGCGCTGGACCTCGGTGTCCGGGCAGAACGATGGGGGTGGAGACTCTCCTTCAGGTCTACTGGACCGAGGCCGTTTAGGCGGCTTTCAAGGTCAGCACCAACACTTTGAATTGTGCTCGGAAATGGACTGGGAGCCAATGTAGGTCTTTCAAGTTCTGTGGTCTGGGCGGCCGCTCCCAGTCACCAGTCTAGCTGCCGCATTCTGGATAAGTTGTAGTGCAGGACCTCTGAAAGGGCCTCTGGTTCTCCATCCCTGTTATATACACTGCAGTAACAGCTTGTACATGAGGCTGATTGTGGATGTAACTGTGATATCAAAGGGAACAAGACAGATGCTTCTAATTGACTTTACCCATTTTCAGTGGTTGATGTTCTTATGACTGCGACGGTCAGTCCTTCTGCATTTAAGTCAGATCATGCCGATGCTCCAGTGTCACCGTCTGTTTCAGAAGCTGCCACTTGGGGTCCTCAGGGAAGTGCTTCTTAATAAACAGAGCGGGGCGAGTAAGGAAGTAAAACTCATCGTACCTGCAAAAGGAGAAGGCGCAATAGTCTAGTATTTCATAATAATGCCTAAATCAGCACCAGGGCCAGACAGGCAAACAGAGTGGTGATCCAGAGCAGCTGGAGGGCATCTGGTTGAGGAAGCTGCTGTGTTGCAACAATCCAGCCTCCAGAATCCCCAGATTTTACACATGTAGCCCGGAATAAGCACAACACTCCAGAACTGTTCAAAGAGGATGAATAGATGGTATCTATCCCTGCCATCAGGACACTCCATGCCCATGGCATAATAATAATAATAATAATAATAATAATAATAATAATAATAATAATAATAATAATAATAATAATGATGAAATATTACTTATACCCCCGCCCATCTGGCCGGGCCTCCACAGCCACTCTGCACGGAATAACACTTCAAACATGAAAAACTTCCCTAAACAGGGCTGCCTTCAGATGTCTTCTAAAAGTCAGATA
Organism: Podarcis bocagei; assembly: GCF_964188305.1. Taxonomy (NCBI): domain Eukaryota; kingdom Metazoa; phylum Chordata; class Lepidosauria; order Squamata; family Lacertidae; genus Podarcis; species Podarcis bocagei. The sequence goes on from NC_138131.1 coordinate 62,406,481, forward strand.
GTTATTGTATTTCCTTGACATCTGATGGGAGGGCGTTCCACAGGGCGGGCGCCACTACTGAGAAGGCCTGGTTCCCTGTAACCTCACTTCTCACAGTGAGGGAACTGCCAGAAGGCCCTCAGAGCTGGACCTCAGGCTGAAGGATGGGGGTGGAGACACTCCTTCAGGTATACTGGGCCGAGGCCATTTAGGGCTTTAGAGGTCAGCACCAACACTTTGAATTGTGCTTGGAAATGTACTGGGAGCCAATGTAGGTCTTTCAGGGCCGGTGTTATATGGTCTTGGCGGCCGCTCCCAGTCACCAACCTAGCTGCAGCATTCTTATTGCACTTGCTTACATTAATCAGCCCTGCGACCATCAAATTGCAAACTCTGACAAGTGGTTCAAGCAAAACAAAACCACCTGAAAGCAAATGAAGTTAACTGTGAGAGCCAGTGTGGTGTAGTGGTTAAGAGCGGTGGACTTGTAATCTGGGGAACCGGGTTCGCTTCCATGCTCCTCCACCTGCAGCTGCTGGGTGACCTTGGGCTAGTCACACTTCTCTGAAGTCTCTCAGCCCCACTCACCTCACAGAGTGTTTGTTGTGGGGGAGGAAGGGAAAGGAGATTGTTGGCCGCTTTGAGACTCCTTAGGGTAGTGAGAAAGCGGGATATCAAATCCAAACTCTTCTTCTTCTGCTATCCCCTCAGTGTGTCCCACGCTCTGCCTGGTCTGCCTAACAGCGTACCTGAAAGTGAACTTGCTAAAAGCAGTATTCACAGAGCCACTTCCCCAGGTGCAGTCTAAGAGATGCCACCTTCCATCAATGCGGACAGCATTCCAGGCATGGTCGCTCTTCCCCTTTACGCTGCAGCTGCCTATCAAATACTGGCACTGTATCCCTGCAATACTGAGAGGGGAAGGAAGGTATTCAGGAACAGTGTTGCTACCAAGAGGACAAGTGGTTGCTTTCACCGCTTTGATAGGCTGGATTGGCCGTCCTTCATTTTGCTGGATCAGAGAAAACAGCAATCAGGTTCTCCACAGATTCTCATTTGCTCCAATTTGGCAGGAAAACACAAGTTTTCCTGGGATGAAACAACAACAACAACATTTGGACACGGACCTGGAAAGCCAGGAACTGTGCCTATAAAGCACAGAGCAAAGCTAAGTATGGATGAGGAACTAAGTCACACAGGGAAGAGACCCATTAAATTCAAGTAATTTTTAAGTCTATGGATTCCAGTGGACCTACTCAATTCAATGCAGCCCTATATATGCAAGTTTGCTTCAGGATCATTCACAGTGTGGGCATTCCTCCACTTACATGGTGGGTCATGTTCCGGAACCCCATGCACATAAGCAAAAATTGTGTAAGTAGGGTAAAGGTAAAGGACCCCTGAAAGTTAAGTCCAGTCACAGAAAACTCTGGGGTTGCGGCACTCATCTCACTTTACAGGCCGAGGGAGCCGGCGTTTGTCCGCAGACAGTTTTTCCGGGTCATGTGGCCAGCCTGACGCAACAGAACACCGAAACCAGAGCAGCGTGCGGAAACGCCGTTTACCTTCCCGCCCGAGCGGTACCTATTTATCTACTTGCACTTTTTGGCATGTTTTCGAACTGCTAGGTTGGCAGGAGCTGGGACCGAGCAACGGGAGCTCACCCCGTCATGGGGATTTGAACCGCCGACCTTCTGATCGGCAAGCCCAAGAGGCTCAGTGGTTTAGACCACAGCGCCACCCGTGTCCCTGTGTAAGTAGGGAGCACACACTAAAAAAAGCTCATTTTTTCCTGCTCTCCAGCTCTCTCTCCCCACAACACTCTTTTCAACTAGAGGTGAAGCTCTGGAGCTGGCTGGAGGACCTGTGGAAAAGCAACAGCAGCTGCCATGCTGTGACGTGTGTCAGCTACTAGGTGGGGAGGCTGAGCAGCCTAAACAAAGCCCCACTGTGCCTCCGTTCTCTTTGGGGCTTCCTCCGCTCCCACTGAAGTCCTCTTTGGGTTCTGGGGAGGGTCTCCTCATGAGCCATGAGGACTCTCCAGCTCTCTCCCGCCATTTTCTGCTTAGAATCTATTGATTTACTTATTTCCGAGGGCTGTCACGTGCGAGTTGATCACGCCTAAGCATGGAGATAGCTGCCTAGGGTAAGGGGTGGGGAACCTGTGGCTCTCCAGATCTCCTATCGCTACAGCCAAGTAACAACCACTTGCCACGATGGCTGGAGCCAACAGAAGTTACCTGCACATTTCTTGAAAGAGTCGAGCATATCCACCGCAAATAGCCTTTCCTGACTGAAGGACATCAGCTGGTTTAAATGACACCTTGTCCAGGTTATAGCAGCCTTCCACATCATATTCTGTAGAAATAAAGACAATGAGCACCCATTCTGATTTGCTTGTGGGGTGGCAACACTTTGCAACACTTTCCATCGTGTTTCTCGATATCTTTCCTGGTTGCCAAAATCTGATTGGGGGGTGGGGTGGCTTGTCTTGCAAGAGCTCCAAATGAACTTTTGATTGCACAACATGAATTTGCCCATATGTGTTTGAATCGCACCTCGAAAGAGAAAGTCTGGAAGCACTCGTAAATCTGCTTTGTGTAGACCCAGGGTCTTGTTGCCAAATAAAAATGCACACTGGTGCAAGGGTTAGGAGTCGGGAGACACCTCCTCTCCTCCCGTGCTGCGACCTTTACTTTATTTTGACAAGGTAATAAGAATAAATAAATAAGAATAAAAATGTGCACCCCACCAGCGAGACCATTCCATTGTAACTATCCAACCTCCCAAAATTTCAACACCTCTAGCGATGGTTTGACCCCTTTCCGTTGTAACAGTACAAATTCTACAGACACCCTCCATATCTCCTCAAAATCATTCCTCCTGCATATTCCCCGTCTTACCTTAATGGCACATGTTCATTTATCATTAATAGCTATATCTCCCACACCTCTTCATACCATTTTTCCATTTTATATTCTGCTTGCCCTTCCACTTGCTAGCTATCATAATTCGTGCAGCTTTCAATAAATTTGTGAGCGAGTCCTTCATAGCCTGCAAACCTTCAACCCCATCGTAAATTGATAATAATGCTACCGCGGCACTTTCAGTGAGCTTTAACCCAGTGATTTCTGTTATCAGTGAGCACCTCCTGATCCCTTCTGAGATTCATGGCTGAACAGAGATCCCAGTCAAGTTCTGTGTGAGCCAAACACCAAATCACTGATCCACACAGGTTACAATCCAGAATCCTTTGTGCAAATGGAGCTGACATGACTGGCTATGAAATGGTGAAAATGCCCGAGACAGCTGCAAAGAAGCCATGCTCGGAGTAGACCCACTAAATTTAATGTCCATGAGTTACTTACATCCTTTGATTTCAGCCGGTCTACTCTGAATATAACTTGCTTTGATATGACCTTACGTATCCATCTTCCTTGGCTGGCAATCACTGGACTGGGTGTCTGCTAAAGAACTCTGCTACAGAGCTGGATTCATGGGCGCAGGGCAGTGACAAAGGCTGATCTTTTAATACCGGAAGTTGTCAGAGGCAAGGGGACTCAAGTATGCAGAAAGGTGGTACCCCCACCTACCTATATGGTGGCAGATCCACATCCAAATGGCTCACACTTTCTCCAGGTCACTGTGGGCTTTTTGGAGCAAGACACTCACCAGGTTTTTCACGCTATTCCTGACATTCACCTGTTTCACAGAAGGTAAATAGACTTGGAAGCAGTTAATATGGACGAGGGGGTACCAGTTCCTTTCTTCTACCTAAGTCCACTTGTTTAAAGAAATTTTAGGGTGCAATCCTGCGTGCACTTACAAGAGTGTCCCTTGCTGAATTCACTGCGATTGCACAGTTAGTCGATTAAGTGTATGTGTTTTACTTGATTGATCAAAGAATTTATTATACTTGTCAAAAATGTACCCTTGGGGGGGAAGTTGTTCTGAAGGGAGACGCATGATTAACCTTTCCTTTTTCCAGGGTTCACAGGCATGTTATTTCTACAATCTTCAGCTGAAACCCAAATCCTCTTTGCTACTGTCTCCCCACAAGTGCAGAGTTCCCCCATTGCTACTGGCAGAGGAACGGGGGGGGGGAGCGCACTGCCCCCGGCACCATCGGGGAGGGGGTACCATTGCGGCTGCACCCGCGGCTGCACCCGCGCCCCCCGACCGTGCCGCACGCCACGCCCTCAGGGTGCATGTCACGCTCCCACAGGCGATGTGCCACGCCCCCAGGACACACGCCAGCCACGCCAGAGCTTCGCCACTGCCCATTGCACCTTTGGGTGGGTGGAAGTACAACTGGGGGGGGCATTATGGGGGCAGGGAGGGACCAAGGCAACCCTGGATCCTGAGCCGGCCCTACTGTTGTCACTTGACAGCACTGGGGGAAACCCAGGGCTGATTACTGCACCAGTATATTAATTTTATGCCAGTTTAATTCTGGCGAGGCCCCCCAGAGATTCCTGGGAGTTGTGGTTTGGCAAGGGCACTGAGAATTTTCTGTTAATGACTGCTAGCCTTGTTCACAGAAGTACAGTACTCGGAGTTCCCTGAGGAGAGGAAATAACTACCAAATCAATTTCAGTCTGTAGTATAAATACGATCGAAAGTGAATTGTGAAAGAGAGAGGAGTCGTTCAAACCCTTTCATATTGCCTATGATTTCTAGCTCTCCTCCGAACTGACTTTGGAGCTGTCTCCTGAATTTTTAAAGCAAAGCAATGCTGCAAAATAACTAAATATGGGTGTATATACATGCATTTAATTCACGCACGCACACAGAGAGAAAGAGAATCCTGTGGTTTGTTAAGGGTTCTAGGTGCTCCACCGTGTTAGTTTTCTGGAAATCAGGAGGAGGGTCTTGTGACTCATGATGTTCCCAGTTCGGACCTTCCATCTGAACAGAAGTAATTGCCTCCTATCAGGAGAGGGCACTTGAAAGCACTCTCAAATTCCAAATGCACCTTAAAAACCTCAGCATCCTAGCAAATTCCTTGCTGCATATATCACAATAAGAGACAGCATACCTTCTGTGCATAGGCATCCAGTTCCTTAAACTTTGCCAAGTCTATTTGTATTGATTTCTGATTGGATTTATCCCATGGATAATCTAGGAACAAAAATGGAAAAGTCATTCTTGAAACAGTGGGGAAAGGGAGGGGGAGCAAAGGATGACCTATGATGTGATTTAAAGGGTTGGAATACAGGGAACCAATAGGGAATAGAGATAGGGAGCCTTTTCTGCTTCTCCCCAAGGGAAATACAGCAGCAGGGAGTAGACCAACGTTGCTCTGCTTAAAAGGACACAGACAGAAGGAAGGAGAGGGAGAATGCTGAACCAGGTAGGATTTTGATCTGATCTTGCAAGACCATTTTGAGTACAGTACACAAGGCGTATGGCATGGTTTGCACTTCCCACTGGAAGAGCCGGTACCTCCTTAGAGAAGCCCTCTTCGCACCAAACATCTGGCTTTGATAGGAATCCCTTAACCCCGGCTGCAAATTTCACTGCATCCGCCTGCAATATGCATTCAACAGAACGCCAACTGCCAGCTCATTTCAGGAACTATAATGGTAGCATAACAAGAACACAAACAGGGCTGCTTGAGGTGAGGGAGAAAATGTACCCACCCACCCACATGCCACATATTGAAGCTCCAGCCTTAGAGGAAAAAAATATAGTGCAGCTTTTCCCCCCAGCCAGAACTCACTGGAACTGAGTTCTGGCGCCTCTCAGGTTGGTGCCATTGCCATTGTAAAAGAACAAGGGAAGCGTTCGTGGTGAGTTCTGGCACCTCTTTTTCTAGAAAAATAACACTGAGCGCAGTTAATTTTTACCATTCAAGCCTTGTTCCCAGGATATCCCAAGAGGTGGGTGCAGAGATGTAGCTGGGGGGGGAGGGGGGCACTGGGCGCCACACCACAGGGGGCAGCACTTCCCGCGGGGCCAGAAGCGCGCCCGAGCCACGCATCTCTCCTGGGAGTGACGTGGTGGCTTGGGCCCCTGAGCGGCTAGCTACGCCACTGGGTGGTTGAGTGACGGGCTCATAAAATGATTTCCTAAGATACGCAGCACTACTAAGTAGTATTAATATATACAGCAGGTGTAGGGGATCTTTGGCCCTCCAGATGCTGGGGAACTACAGCTCCCATAATCCCTGGCCATGCTTGCTGGGACTAACAGGTGTTGTCACCCAACAACATCTGGAGGGCCAAAGGTTCCCTGCAGCTGACACAGAGGATCCAGATCAATAGCCATACATAAGCTTCTATTTACCATACAGATCTTCTTCCTGAGGCAGCATTGATGCTTGTACTCCTCCCATCTTGAAAGCCTACTTGAAAGGCGCTCCTTGGAGGAACAGTTAAGTGCTTCGAGCCAGGAATGAAATGCCCAACTGGATGGATGAGGGAAGAGCATGGCTTGATCTGGGTTTATCAAACCCTTGCTTGGAGACCTTGGCATTAGGAGACGAGTAGCAGGAAGAGCATCCATGAAGTCAAAACAAAGGGGGAAAGCATAAGCTGTTTGAGCAAACCAGCGCTGGAGTGTGTCAAAGTTCCCTGCGTGGGGAAGCGCAGATACAGAAGGTGTCCCCATTGCTCATTTCCTCTCCCCTCCTGTGGTTTCCAGCAACTGGTATTCAGAAGCATTTCTGCCTCCAGCTGTGAAGGCAGAGCATAGCCATCAATGCTAGTAGCCATTGATAGCCCTCTCCTCCAAGGACGTGTCTAATGCTCTTTTAAAGCCATCGATGTTTCGAGGCCTTCACTGTCTCTTGTGGGAACAAGTTCCATAGTTTAACTATGTGCTCCATGAAAAAGAATATATATTTAGTAATTAGATGCTTTTTTTAGGTTAGCTATCAGGCGCATCAGCCTTGTTAGAATTTCTCTTTCGCTGCCAGGCCCCCACCCTATTTCTTGAAGCATCTAGATAGAAGCTTGTGCCAGCTTCCTCAGGTTGGCTCTCTCCAGCTAGGCTGAATAGGTGGGAAACTTTTGGACTCCGTGTGCCAGATCCTTATTGGGATCTGTATCTTGGGTCAAAACCCCTTTCACTACCAACAAAGAGGCATCAGGCCTAAAAGGGAGGAGGGAAAGAGCCTAATATCACTACAGTCTTGGAGAGTCTCCCCCTTTTAGGACTGCAGTGAGATCAGGCTTAAAGGAAGGAGGGGAAGCCTTTGGGAGCCCCCACCTCTCTCTTGGAGAGCTCAGCAAGCTTGGGCTTCACAGGGAAGGGAAGAAACCTCTCCCTCCTTTTTTAGTGCTCAGAAGGATCTGAAGGGATGGGCAATTCTACTTAGTACTGAGTATTGGCTCACCAAAGAGCTCTCTGCCAGGAGTGCCATGGCTCAGCCCAACTGAATGGGATGTTCTGCGCTGATATGAAGGGGGAGCCATCCTGCTTAGCAATGGGTCCCTGGTTTCTGCATTTCTTCAGAGGATCCTGACAACTAGTCCCATGCTTTGAGGGCTGTGCAAAGAAAGCAGCTTTGGAAAGCCATGTCCTATCAGTCAAGCCTCACCCCTTACCTGCATGTGAGAATGGCCTCATGGACCAAATGGGGAAGACTTGGGGAGGGGGCAAGATGTGCTCAGAGGTCAGACGTTCCCCACCCCAAAATTTCACCTCAGGAACTGATGGACTCTTACTTTGCCTCACAATCGTTTTGAAATGTGCCGGGTTTTCAACGTTCGGGAGCCGAAACGTTCCAAAACGCAGGCGTTCGGGAGCTGAGGTTTGACTGTAATATATTGGCGTCCGCATGAAATCCGCCCCATCCCATTGTTGTCCTGTGTCTTTAAATGCAGGGTTTCCCCATCCTTTGGAAGTCCAAAAGGGGAGGACTTCCGGGTTGGCGCGATCGGGAAATGGCGGATTCCCTCCGAGCTCCGGAGGGAATCGGCTCAGCGGTGGATGGGTCTTTGCCGTGCCGGCGACACGGGGACCCTTAAAAACCGCAGGCGCGGAAGCCTGCGGACTGAAGACTCGGCGGGTGCCTTAAGCGCCCCCCCTGATTCGCAATGAGCCTTTTTAAAGGCTACGGAGGGGATACAGGGGACGGCGTGGCACTGAGAGTCGACCGCTACCGCCGCTGAGCGAAGCCGCGAGCCATAACCGGAGAGCGCTGACTTCCTTCCTTGAAATTCGGACTGAAAAAAGAACCCGTGAGTAATTTGGAACTGAACTTTAAAACTTTTACCTTTTGAATTTGAGACGACCGGGGGGTGTGCTAAAAGGAAGTCCCCACACCCCCCCTTGCAGACGATCCAGAGCAAAGAAATAAGAACTAAGCTGGAGTGCCTACCCTGTAAAGGGTGAGTCTTAAAAAGTCAGTAACTTCCAAGATTTAGAAAGGTAAATTTGAGCAGGAGAGTGGAGTGTTGGAAGAGTCTTTGTTTTGTGGTAAACAACCCTCCCTCCCGGGCCCGGGAGCGACCTGATTTGGAGCCTGTATAGAGGAGCAGAATTTGACAGCTGTCAAAAGCTGTCAAATGGACTATTAATAGTGAAAAAAATTGCTGTTTAAGACCTCTCCGGATTAAAAGGAGTTACAATTGAACTAAAATTTTGAGAAACAAAGAAACAATAATAGGACAGAGGATTGTTGGAGAAAAGGTTACTCAGTAACCAGATTCCCTCTAGGGGGAATTCTGTGGAATTACAATGGCTGTGGGTGGAAAGATACTGAGAGAAATCGAAAGAATGTTCTCACTGGTGGGAACCCTACAGGAGCAGACTACAGCTATGAGTAAACAATTGATGACCTTGGATTTGGAAACAAGTAGTTCTGCTGAAAGTAATGAGGGCCTGAGTGAGAAAGAACCCACAGCTGAATTTGAAACAATAAACAAAGAAGAGGAGAAGACAAAACAAGAAAGAGAACAAGTTATCTGGGAAAGTACTAACCAGAAGCCGGCATCTGGAGAACACAAGCAAGGAGACTATTGGATTAAATCCACTTTAAGCCTACGAAAGATACAGAAGATGAAAGTGGAGGCCCTGGGACTTTATGGAATTCAGGAGCTCGAAATAAAGAAGTACAATTGGGGCCTCCACATAGACTTTGATTTTGACTATCAGCAAGACTTAGGCCTTGTGGAAATTCCTCAGCAGTTGCCTTTAAATATGGGAAGAGACTATGGACTGATTGGATTGATTGTTAAGGAAATCTTTCGAGACTCGATGATAGACAAAAAGGACTACCAACAAAACCGGCGGAGAGGGACTAAAAGAGAATTGAGAGCCTCGGATATCCGGAATCCAGGCTAAAAACTGTTAATTTGGACATGTCTTGGGAAAGGACGCAAAGCGGGGAGGGGAGGGAGGGAAGTATCAAATTTAAACAACACTCAAGACCAGGGGGTTTAGTATTAAGAAAATTATGTAAGAAAAAATGAGAAATCGAGGGAAGAGAATTGGGGTCCAACTTAGGGAAAATTTATTTTTGTTTTTTATAAAAGGACTAACATTAAGATGGAAGAAATGCCAACTTGCTGACATAAGTTTGGGAATAGGGATGCAGGGGAGGGGGTGGGGGGAAGTCAAGGACTAGGGTTAGAAAATAAGATTTTCGGGAACTATCCATGTTTGTTGTTTTTTATGTTTGTTTTGGTGTGTTGTTTGTGTTTATATAAAATGTGAAAACCCAATAAAAATATTTTTTAAAAAAAAAATGGAAGTCCAAAAGGGGCATGATCTTTGTACTTAGCACACGACTGAGTGCTAGCAGTAGGAGGAAGTGCAGGGGCTGAGCCCCAGAACAAAATTTCCCCCATCACTGATTCTTGTTTCTTTTCTTATCAAGGCAAAATCCTACGTGTCTTTGCTTTTCGAAAGATCTCCAAGGGTACAAGGGGATCCCTCAGCTCAATTCTAGCAGGCGGGACAGTTCTTGAGTTTTGTGGTTACACATCAATAGTCAGCCAGTCTCCTGAAAATGCCATGGGGCCTGTTATGTATTCAGTGGTCTCGAGTCTGGACTAAGGATTCTGAGCTCCTGTGTTCTGATTCGATACATGATATCCAATCACAGAACATTTCTGGATTTGGGCTCGGCCATTGGCCCTTAAACTCTGAGTCCTGATTCACAGCTTGGAAGTTTAGACAGCCAATCACGTGGGGAGTGGGAGTGGCCCAGGCCTTCAGAAATGTCTATAAGCAGTTGCTTCGACCCTGTTGTCCAGTTCAGTTACCAATCAACTCCTGTTTTTGCTTATCTTTAATCTTTTCCGAGAGACTATCTATCACACAGGATCTTAGAAAGTTGTCCCAAAACAAAGTTTGTCCTCAATACTGTCCTCTTCACATATATGGGGACATTCACCACCTGCACAGGCTCAATGTTTCCACATATTAAAGTGGCAAAAGTCCACATTAGCGGTGAATGTGAATTGCCACAAGCAATCTTGATTGCTTCTTAGCCCTCTCTAAGCAACAGGATGAGAACAGAAATCGCGCGGCGGCAGGAGACCCCATTAGCTAACGTGGTACCTCAGGTTAAGAACAGTTTCAGGGTAAGAACAGACCTCCAGAACAAATTAAGTTCTTAACCCGAGGTACCACTGTAAAAAACGTGGGCTGTCTAGTGACAAAGATGTAGACTGTCTCACCAGAGTGCTGCATGCTCTGGTTATCTCCTGCTTGGACTACTGCAATGTGCTCTATGTGGGGCTACCTTTGAAGGTGACCCAGAAACTACAACTAATCCAGAATGCGGCAGCTAGACTGGTGACTGGGAGTGGCTGCCGGGACCACATAACGCCGGTCCTGAAGGACCTACATTGGTTCCCAGTACGTTTCCGAGCACAATTCAAAGTGTTGCGTGGCTATTCCCTCCCCCCCCCACAGGTGGAATAAATAAAGACAACGGACACAGCGATTTAGGTTTAATGGGCGAAATTGGCCACAACTTTATTGATTACAGGAAAGAAGGGTATTGGCTTTAGGCATTGGCCCCTAACCGACTATCCGGTCTAACCGGGAAGGGTTAAACACCAACAGGGGGAGCCACCCGAGATGCGTATCCCTAGGCGCTCCCCGAGGGGTTACCGCTCGGGGGCGCGCTTTAGGCCCTAGCCTCCGTAGGTTTCGGACGAGGCGTCGCCCCTCGGAGTCCTTTAACGAACTACCCTTCAAGCATTGGGGGAGGTGATGGCGTTCCTCCCCCCCAACCTCATCTGCATGACAATACCCCGGCCAATGCCTACCGCCAAAACCAAGGGAGTTGTGACGATTTGCTACGAGGTAGGCGAAAAAACCAAGTGGCTCACAAAACCAGCCAATTAGCCAAATGGAAAAACTCCTACCAGGCCCCTTGCGGCGACCAGCCGAAGCCCATAGCAAGATCGGTGGCAAACCTAAAGGGCGGGTGGGTGGGAAACCGCGTCGTCTCCCGGGCGAAAAGGGGCGAGCCGAGGGCTGCCCCGACCTTAAGTGGCCTTTCTAAGGCCCGCCCCTGCCGCCAGCCGATTGGCTGGCGCCAAGGGGATGTTAGTTGGGGGAATCCCGGCGGCCTCCCGCGAGGCTGGCACCAGCCTCGCGAGGGCGAGTGTGGGTGGTGTCGCGATCCCGCAACCCCCCCTCCTCCTGACGATCGGAAGGGGCATTGCGTGGCTATTCCCTCCCCCCCCACAGGTGGAATAAATAAAGACAACGGACACAGCGTTTTAGGTTAATGGGCGAAAATGGCCACAACTTTATTGATTACAGGAAAGAAGGGTATTGGCTTTAGGCATTGGCCCCTAACCGACTATCCGGTCTAACCGGGAAGGGTTAAACACCAACAGGGGGAGCCACCCGAGATGCGTATCCCTAGGCGCTCCCCGAGGGGTTACCGCTCGGGGGCGCGCTTTAGGCCCTAGCCTCCGTAGGTTTCGGACGAGGCGTCGCCCCTCGGAGTCCTTTAACGAACTACCCTTCAAGCATTGGGGGAGGTGATGGCGTTCCTCCCCCCCAACCTCATCTGCATGACAATACCCCGGCCAATGCCTACCGCCACCGAGCCGCAAGCCGGCTCGCCGCCAATACCCTTAGACCTGTAACCAATCCCTCACACCTTGAAAAATATCCGCCAACCAAATATCATTTCCCGCATCAGATAGATGCACGCCATCCCAGCGATAAAGCATTTCCTTGTCAAACCGTATACCTGGGTGCTGAATGACCCGACCTCCCAGTGCAACCACTCTGCGCGCCACCGTGCGCTCCACAATCCTTCTAGCCTTATTCACCGCCACAGGCTTCTCTGTGTCCCGCCAGCATCGCCTTTCCAGCAAAGATGACCAAATGATTGTAATGCTTTCATGGGATGCCCTCAACAGTTCCAAGTCATTAATAATGTTCCACATCAAGTTTACCCCTTTCCTATATGCCAAGTCGTTCTCGCCCAGCTGGATGACCAAGGCATCGGGAGGGCCCTCGGCAGCGATTCTTTTGGATACCACTGGGAAAAACTCTTCCCAGCGCATACCCCGCCTAGTGATCCAAGATAATTTGACCCTGCTGGGTAGCTGAAGCTCTTTAACCCAGCCCCTTCGTTCAGCGCGCCGCTTTGCCCAATAAACGATGCTGTGGCCGAGGATCCACAGTCGAACCACACCAGTACCTGAAAAGAGAGAATCGGAGAACCGGATCAGGAGGAGTGCCCGGGGGGAAAGCTGAGGGGAATTTAGAAGGTCTACCGTATATAACCCTGGAATGCGTTGGATTTCCAGCGCCCCATGTCCATAATTCTTTCAGCCGGTAAGCCCATATGGGTGGCGGTGGTCACCGCCCCAATGCAAAAGGAGTGCGCGGCGTACTCCTCTTGGGGAAGCCCGATGGCGGCAATTGCTTTGCGCATGACCCTCGTGAACTGCTGCTTTGAGAGGGAGGAACCGTCGGAATGCAAGAAAAAGGGGCCACTAGATTCTGGTCTTACACACAGGTATTTTCTAGCATCCTTTACAGGGCAAGGGCCCGCCTTTTGAGTCGCCTGGAGGCGAACCAAGGCTCCCTTGCCAAGCTGATCAGTCTTTGAACTACGGATTCTTAACATTACATGCGCACTGCCCACAGTTACGTCCTCAAGTAGTAGCCCCCTGGACGCTGCGCGGTCCTCACAAACCACTTCGCCTATGCGTAGGGCGCCAAAAAATGCGAAAGAAAACGCTGCTGAAAATAATCTGGCTTCATATCTTGACCAACACAGGGCCCTCAGCTTCCTACGGATTTGGGTGAGTATATCTAAAGTTATTGGCCTTCTCCTGTCCCGGCCGTGAGGCCTGGACCTGCGCCAGCCCTCAAGCATCTTACACACAACGAAATGCGAACAGGGATCCACAGAAAATAAAGTTTTAGAAAAGAAGGATATAGCTGCTGAATGAATATTGAGGGTTTTGGGGGCCCGGCCAAGATCTCTAAGGTGGACCAAGTACTCTATGACTTCAGACTTGGACGGTGGCCTGCCTGGCTTGGACCGTCCCTTTTTGATGCGGAAGGATGTGAAGTCTAGCCACGCCTTATTATACGATCTCAGGGTAGAAGGCGCTAGCGCAGACAATACTCCTTTATTGCTTCTTGTTGCCAATATTCCAGAGGTGCTCCGGGAATGGTTGAGGCTGCTGCTACGCATCCAGCGCCAATGAGCGAAAGCGTTCCATCTGGAAACGAGATAGAGCATCCGCGATGTTATTATCAATACCAGGGACGAACTGGGCTGAAGCGTGAAGGTTCAACCGCAGGCAGGAGAGGACAAAGTACCGTAAAAGGGACGCTACTCTGGGTGAGCGTGACAATTGTTTATTCAAAACTGACACGACCGCTAGATTGTCCGTCCAGAAACAGACCCTATGGTTCTTGAACTGGTCTTCCCATAAGTGAATTGCAACCACGATGGGAAAGAATTCTAAGAATGTCAAGTCACGTAGTATTGGTTTACCTTGCCAGGAGGGAGGCCAGTGCTGGGCACACCACTGGCCCCTGAAGTAGACCCCAAAACCTAAGGACCCGGCCGCATCCGAATGTACTTGGAAATCAGACTGCAGCACCAAACTATCCTGCCAAAGCGATATGCCGTTGAAACCATCCAGGAATTGCAACCAAACAAGGAGGTCCGCCTTTACTGCCTTGGATAAGCGTACCCTATGATGGGGTGACCGTAAGCCCGTGGACAGCTTTGCTAGGCGGCCACAGAACGGACGACCGGGGGAAATTACACGGCAGGCGAAGTTGAGGTGCCCCAGGAGGGATTGAATTTGCCTCAAGGTGACCTTCTTTAGGGGCAGTATTTGGCCGATAAGCTCTCTTAAGGCAACCAATTTTTTAGCCGGTAATCGCGAGGTTTGGGCAACGGTGTCAAGTTCAATGCCCAGGTAGGTCATGGTAGTGACCGGGCCCTCGGTCTTCTCGCTTGCCAGAGGGACACCCAGTTCCCTAGCTAAGGACTCGAAGGCCAGGAGGAGGGACCTGCACTCCCCAGCGTCACTTGCCACCAAAATAAAATCATCGAGATAATGACCCACCCCCAGAGAGCCAGTTCTAAACTTTAGGGCCCATTCCAAGAATGTGCTGAAGGTCTCGAACGCAGCACAGGCAACAGAACAACCCATGGGCATAGCTTTGTCAATGAAGTAAGCTCCCTGGAATTTGAAACCCAACCAGCGGTAGTCTTCCGGATGAACCGGGAGTAGGCGAAATGCTGACTCGATGTCGCATTTTGCCAAAAAGGCGCCCCTGCCAAAGCTCCGCACCAACCGCACAGCTTGATCGAAAGACGAATACTTCACCGTGCACATCTCTTGGGGAATGGCGTCATTAACCGAGGATCCTTTGGGATAGGACAGGTTGTGTATCATTCTAAATTCACCGGGGGCCTTCTTTGGGACAATACCAAGGGGGGAGATATGAAGCCCTTCGATAGGCGGAGTTGCGAATGGACCGGCCACCCTGCCGGCTGTAATCTCCTTCTGTATCTTTTTAAACGCGATGTCGGGCCTTTCTAATACTGATTTCTGGTTAGGGGGGCAACTGGAATTGGGTGTGAAGGCAACCGGAATTCTAAAACCTTCAGAAAACCCTTCATCCAGTAGGTGGGCTGCACGTCTATTTGGATAGAACTTTAACAATGCTCTCAAGGGCTCCAATTTTATCGGAGAGCACGCAAGGCCTAGGGAGATGTTAGTAACGAGCCCCAGTTGGCCCTTGGGAGGGGGCTGCAGGTCCGGCGGGGCCACCCCTGTTTCCCCGGGAGAGGTGACCCCTGCCTCCCCGAAAGGGCTGCTGCCTCCCTTTGAAGCAGTTGACTGCTGGGTGGCTGCCTAGGCACCTATCGCATTCGTGCAAGTACTTTCAAGTAACGCGCTGACAGGTACCCTTGTTGAAGTCCCAGCACTGCCTACGGCGTTGGGTCTCCACCTTACCAGATTTTGGCTGTTGAGCGGCTTTCTTCTCAATATTGGGCCCCACATGTTCAAACCAGCAATTGTTGTCCTTTTGGTCCCAGCGCGTTGAAGACAGCAGCGAGGCATTCCTCCGAAAGTCTTCATCATACGCCAAAGCAGCTTCATCTCCTGCCATCTCCCGTGCCCTCCTGACGTGTGCCAGGTAGGACACGAGGTGCGCGCCCCTCTTGGGATAGCAACTTGACACCACAGCCATAAACACTTGATAGCCATTAAGCCAATTCTCGAACGTTCGCTCTACCCGGGGTACCCTGTACCTCCTTTTCCCATAGTACTTAATTTTTTCCCCTTTTCCCTTGACCTGAGCTGGGGGCAGCAAGGAAAACATATCTACATAATTGCCATTCAATATCTTATTCCTCTTCCTCTTAGAGAGG
This sequence comes from Podarcis bocagei, assembly GCF_964188305.1. Classification (NCBI taxonomy): domain Eukaryota; kingdom Metazoa; phylum Chordata; class Lepidosauria; order Squamata; family Lacertidae; genus Podarcis; species Podarcis bocagei. Next base: position 62,422,298 of record NC_138131.1, read on the forward strand.
TGGTTCCCCAGAATAAAGTCAGTGGCAGCGTTGGTTGAGACTTTAACGTCTGGAACCAGAGCCCCATCCTTCCAATCAAGCGTGCCGTTAAATGTCTTCCTGTGTGAGTTTGCCCTCCGCTCATGCACCCACTGGGGTGCTCCAGTGTCCTCCCCCTCCCTGTGCTTTTTTATTAGCCGTGACCCCCGCTAATTGATTTACAAACCTCGATTAGCGGTTTATTGCTGCCCGGCACGCTTCCACTCCAGCTCTTCTTCGTCACGGTTGAGCAGAGCTTCGCACAGCGTTGTAAACTGTCACCTGCTGGATTCAGCTCCCAGACAAACACACAGAGTCCCGTTTGTCTCTATACAGCATTTATTTCCAACATTTCTCAGGTATTTCCAGGGCTATTAGCAGCCATACCAAGACCACGTCTTTTCCCCACAAAGTTCAAAGTGGGACTGGCAAACTTTTGCCCAAGCTCCGCCCGAGCTTCTAAAAATGACGTCAGAATGGTGTAGCATCATGGGAAAAGCTTAACTCGTTAAGTTTCAGCTCCCACACCCCCCCTTGCTGCACCTTCTGACAAGACCCTTTTGAGTTCAACACCTTCCCCTTTGCCTTGTGCTTTTTCCCAGCATCTTTCCCAGGCACCCGTTGAACCCCTTCAACACTCCCAGAATCACACTGTGCGAACCAGGCCCATGCGCTTGTCGCCTGGTACCTGTCCGGCGGAATTCCCTTCGTTGAGCGACTAGATCTTCTGGGCACAAACTCAGATGTTACCTCTGACTCACTGCCACCAGGACCTGTGTCCTCACCCTCACGGGATTCCCCCTCTGACTTAAAACGTTTTCGGACCTTCTCCATTACACTCACCGGAGAACTGGGCTCGCTTTTGGGTGTTCTCTTAACCTGTGGAGAAACTACAGATACCTCCTCCTGTTCCTGACGTTGGTCAGTTACCTGATCGTCATCATCAGACTCAGTTTCTTCTTCCTCCCCCTCAGAATCTTCTTGTTCTGAATCAGAAAGACACTCTGAGAGAACATCACGCTTGACAGCAGGTTTTGACTTTTCATCCTGCTCATAGAACTCAGCGTGCTTGCTGATCAGTAACTTACTCTGATCACCTGATGGAAATGCAAATCTCCACGCATTCGCTGTTGGCTCATACCCACAGAAGATCATTTTTCGGAACTTGGATCCATCTGGCCTCTGCAACGCAGCAGGTACTGACACAGATGCAAGTGATCCAAACCTGCGCAAAAAATGAATCTGGGGTTTCCTGCCATGCAACAGCCCAAACGGTGTGTCCCCTACCATGGAATTGTAGGTGCGGTTCCAGGTGAAGCTCACATACTTGATTGCCTCCAGCCAAAACCTTGGAGGTAACCCAGAATCTTTCAGCAACACCTGAGCAGTTTTAACCAGAGCCTGACTCATCTGCTCTGCCTTCCCCCCCTGATTGGGTGCAGTCACTGTGTGACGTATTCCTTTCTTGCGAAAGTACTTCTGCAAAGCAGAACCTGTAAACTCAGCTCCCCTGTCACTTGTGACAGCTTGCACTTTGGTGGAAAACTTTTGTTCCACCTCCTCAATCCAACGTTTGATCAGCTGTGCTGCATCATCCTTGGATTTAAGACCATGTGTCCAGGAATTCTGGGTAAAATTATCCTGCATTGAGAGCAGATATCTTGACCCTCCCAGACTTGGTTCCTTTACAGGACCCCACAAATCTATGTGAATTTGTTCAAAAGGCCTAGTGGTTATCCTCTCAATCTTTGGATAACTGCATCCTTTTATCTTTGCCAGCTTGCAAGTTTCACAACTTACATCATGTTCACATTCTGAAATCTTACACCCTTTAGAAACTTCCGGCAGCACCTGTAGTTCTTCTACTGAACTATGAGCCGTCCTAGCATGCCAAATATGTGCACATTGCACATGAGCGGGAATCTCAGTACACAGGGCTTGTGCTTTCTCAACCTTCCCCTCACCCTCCAGAGACGTTTTAAGAATGAAAAGATCATTCTGCCCCTTTTTTAACCTTGGCAAGCATCCTCCCTCCTTTGGAGATTGTGCACACATCATCCTGAAAAGAAAACGTAAATCCCTTTTTCAGTAAATAAGGCACAGATAACAGACAGTGGTGCATCCCAGGAACGGTACAACACTCCAGCGTTTCCTGCAAAATACGAAAATGCAGATTTACAACGTTAGTCAGATTTCCTTTCTGTCCATTTGCAAACAGTACAGATTTCCCGGCAGGTATTGCCGTGCAGTTCCACCTCTCGACAGCAGGTGTCTCTGGAATCAAATTGCGATTAGCTGCAGAGTCAATAACAAAACGAAACTTGGAATTTTCCACACAGCCGTCTTCGAACAAAGCCATGCTCGCTGCTATCTGATACGTCTCGTGTTGTTTTCCACGTCCTCCTCTTGCGTTCCCAGGCTGGCCTCCTCTCCCAGACTGGTTCCCATGGAAACCCAACTGATTTCCATGATAGGTGTCCTTGAAGGCTTCCTGCCCAGCTGCTCTCGCTTTCTGTGGGCAGTCTCTTTTCAAATGACTGTGAGATCCACACACGTAACACCGACGAGCTGCAAAAGCCTGAACAAAGCTCTCATCTTGCTTCGCCCCCCCCTTTTTCCCGGTGGAGCTTGCTGCGCCAGACTTGCTCTCCCTGAGCCGTCTCTCCTGTTCGTCAGCCAAGCATCCTGTGACGTAGGCCAAAGTCAGATCCTGCGGACTCATAGATTCCAAAGTTAGACATAAATTGTCATAACTTTTGTCCAGAGAGCTTAGCAAAATATAAACCTTCAATTCATCAGTAAAGTTCACCTGCAACAGCCGCAGTTCATTAAACACAGAGAGCATCTCTGTAACATGTTGTCTTATGTCCCCACCTGGACGTAACTTCATTTCAAACAACCGCCTGGTGGTATGGATTTTAGCACCAGCCGTGGTCCTGTGGTGCACTCTTTCAAGAGCAGCATAAGCTTCATGCGCAGTTTCCAAACCCTCCACATGGGGCAACTGTGAACCCTCCAAACTGAGCACTATAGCTCCCAGGGCTTTCTGATTTTTCCTCTGCGAAGCATGCGCATCTGCAATTACTGCTGCTGCAGCTCCGGCGGCTGGCTGAGGCAGTGGAGGCCTTAAGACCGCGTCCCACAGACCCTTGGCTACCAGCCAGGCCTTCAGCTTTCTGCTCCATTCTCCCCAATTTTGGCCGTTTAATTTTTCGAAGGGTACGGAGAATGATTCATGGCCGTCCGCCATCTCTTTCCGTTCTCCCAAGGGGCCCCAAGCTGTACTTACAAACGCACCAGCTCCTCCGGCTCCTCAGCTCCGTGGAGAAACGACACCTCAGCTGCTCTCAGCTCTTGGCAGTTCCCAGCAACACAGGCACTTCTCTGCGTCTTGCAGCCTGCTTGTTCGCTTCGCAGCTCTCCTTGCCTTTCAACACCAGGCAAAAAGTCCTTCCGCCTCCTGCCGGCCCCCTGCTCGACGCCGCAGATCAAAGCTCCCGACAGTTTTACAAGCGGTGATGACCCATAACCTGTGCTTTTTTATTAGCCGTGACCCCCGCTAATTGATTTACAAACCTCGATTAGCGGTTTATTGCTGCCCGGCACGCTTCCACTCCAGCTCTTCTTCGTCACGGTTGAGCAGAGCTTCGCACAGCGTTGTAAACTGTCACCTGCTGGATTCAGCTCCCAGACAAACACACAGAGTCCCGTTTGTCTCTATACAGCATTTATTTCCAACATTTCTCAGGTATTTCCAGGGCTATTAGCAGCCATACCAAGACCACGTCTTTTCCCCACAAAGTTCAAAGTGGGACTGGCAAACTTTTGCCCAAGCTCCGCCCGAGCTTCTAAAAATGACGTCAGAATGGTGTAGCATCATGGGAAAAGCTTAACTCGTTAAGTTTCAGCTCCCACACTCCCCCCAATATGCCTCCATTGGGGCGTCACTATCCCCATCTGATGAAGAGGTACCTGTTTCCTCCTCGGAGTCCGAAGTGTCCCTCTTCTTGCTTTTCTTCGACCGGTGTTTCTTCTTCGCCTTCCGCTTTCCGCCCCGTGGAGCGTCGTCACGGGGGGCCGGGTCGCTGGCAGCAGCCACCTGCTGAGGGGGCAGCTCCTCCTCAGAAGATGACTCCTCCGATGTGCTTGGTTGCCTAGGGTTATCCTGGAAAACACTGGGAACATCAATCACCTCCTGGCGCGGGGCTGATGTAGAGGCCACCGCCGGCCTGGCCTTTTGTCCGCTCGCCCTAGGTTTTTTAGCTGGTGCCTTGCTTTTCAGTGGACCTGACTTAGATTTTTGAGTTCTAGCAGCTTGTAGGCGCGTCCGTGGCCTGCTGGGGGCCTGCTCAACCACATTAGCTGCACTAGTGGAGGGACCATCCTGACCCTGCTGACTGGGCGGGGGGGTGTCTGGTATGCAATCTTGTGACACCTCGACAATGTTCGGAGAGGGAGTGATAGGTGCCCTGCACTGCGCGTAGAATGATTGCAGCGCGGAAAAAAGCTGGGCCAAGGCCTGAGGGTTACAAGGGCCTGTTGGCATTAGGGCATTGCCACGCTGAGATTGTTGGGGGTTGCTGCTGCCCTCCATGACCAAGCTGAAAGCAGTGCCTCGGGGGGGTGGGCGCAAGTCAAGTCAAGTTAGTAAGCAAATCGAGTGTCTATTTTATTTATTTATTGTTTACCTATTTGTTTATTTATATGTTTGCTTGTTTTTTAATTTAATTTTATTTATTTTATTATTATTATTATTATTATTATTATTATTTATTTATTTATTATTTATTTATTTATACTTGTTTTTCTATTTATTTATTTATTTATTTATGTATATATATATGTGATTACTTATTTATAATTATTTATGTAACTGGGGCTATATCACTATCAGTCTAACCTGCTAAATGAATTTCCAGGCAGAGGCGGCCTGGATAAGCAACGAAACACAGCAGGAATTGCGGTCAATGGGGTCAGGTAGCCCTTGTCAACCAAGCAAGATATTCTGTATTAATATATTAGCAACCAGTACAATTGACAACCACTTTGGGAATAGCCTTAGCATTCTAGGATCCTACTTGCCTATTTTTCTAGGATCCAAGGTTAGTACATAACAGATTGCTTCATTTCTAGGTTTTTGGGGGTTTGCACCTTTGAGTATATTAATTTTTATGAGATCTGATAATCCCCCCAAGAAAGGAAAACCACCAGAAATGAAGCAAAACCACCAGAAATGTCTAATGACCATTCCAACAATGAAGTCAACCACTAAAAACACAAGAACCTATTGAAAAGAAGCAGAAGAAACATGTAAAAGCAACATCAATGGAAACTGACAAAGAAGCCAACCAACCCCAAGCAAAGCAGATTCACCAGAAACCCCCAAAGCATTCAAAAGTATTACCACCAGAATGCAAAAACAAGAAAACTTCTCAAAGGAAGCAATAAAGCAAAAGTCCAAAAAACAAGCCAAACCAATGGAAAAGAAATGAAGCCAGCCGCAAATGAAGCACATTCACCAGAAACCCAAGACTAAGTGAAAACTACCGTATTTTTGGCCCTATAGGACGCACTTTTTCCCTTTCAAAAATGAAGGGGAAATGCGTGTGCGTCCTCTGGGGCGAATGCAGGCTTTCGCTGAAGCCTGGAGAGCGAGAGGGACGAACTGGCCGCCACAGGAGACAGGAAAGTGTTTTCTCCTCGTGTATCTTGTCGTGCCAGAAATGGGGTGGCCATGTTACACGGAAACCAAATTCCCTGCTGGGTCTGAGCCCACCCAGGGGCAGCAGCCTGTGCAGCACTAAAATCCAGCACCCTCTGCTTTGAGCATGTCCTGCTTTACAACGTCACAGAATGATAGCATTGTAGAGCTGGATGGCACACCCAGGGTCATCTACCCTGCAGGTGGGTGCTGGGAGTCAAGGAACGGCTCCAGATCCCACCAGCCCTTGTCCTTTCCTAGGAGCTGGCCCCACCAGGTGGGCGTGGCGGGGTGGCACCTTGGAACAAGGTCTGCTTGACGACCACACCCTGGGCACACCGGAGGGTGAGTGGTGCCTTGCGGCAGGTTGGACTGGATGACCCCCAGGGTTTCCAATCCAGAAGAAGATCTAACTGGAACACATCTCTTCCCTTCCCCATGGCACTACATGGTTGCCGACACCAGCACTGGCTCTCTGGTGTCAGGTCAAGCAGCGGCACTGTGGATGGGGATATACCCGCTGCTTGGGGGCACCCAATGCATCGGCTTCTGGTACTACCTGAGCTCAGGGTGGGCTGGACGGCCCACAGAGTTCCCTCTTGCCTCCAAGCTAGAGGACCCCAGTGACTTCCACCGCCCCAAGTCCTTCATCCATTCAGCTGAGAGTCCCAAATGCATTGCTGTGCTGGTGGCCCCAATCCGAAAGGAGTTGGCCGCGAATTCAGCTGGGGGTAAACCACAGGCAGCAATCGCCCTTCGCATAGCGCGCATGAACTGATGCCGTGCAAGGTAGGAGCCATCCAAATGTATGAGGAATGGGCCTGAGACGGTTGGTCTCACGTACATGAAATGTCTAGTACTCTTTACTGGGCATGGCCCATTGTGACTAGTTGCTCGGAGCCGAATAAGGGCCCCCTTTCCCTGCTGATCAGTTTTGGAACATCGGACATGCAGGACTAAATTGGATCTGGACAAGGTCAGGTCTCTCAAACTTCCCCAAGCAGCGGAATCTTGTTGGCCCTCACAAACCACTTCGCCAATGCGCAGAGCGCCAAAGGAGGCAATGGTGCAGCCTTATTAGACTTTACTGATTGGTGGGCTCTGCGTTGCTCCCGGACAGGAGGAAGGAAGTCAAGTGACACCAAGGTTGGTTCAAAGAAAGAGTTTATTCTGCTCTCCAGATAGCAGAAGGCACTTGTGTGGTGAGTCCACAGCAAGTCCAAAGAAATGAGAAATTTCATGCAGTATATATATCCTCCAGGCACCCTCTCCCTCCTTCCCCAGGAATCCAACCACATCAGCCTATACACGCAGGTTGACATCACATGTGTTCCTGCTCCGGTATTCTTAACCATAAAAGGATATTCGTTCCTGTACTTCTGACCATAAAAGGGTATTCCTGTTCCTACTCTTATCTTGGAGCAAGAGGTCACCAACTCCAAGAACACACTCTGGCACTGTTCCCGGACTAGGTCTATGCGTCAGGACGTAAGATAAGACCTAGACATTGTTGGGATACTGCCAGGGAGAAAAAGGCCATGATGACCCCACGTCGATTCCGGACGATCCATCGATCTCCTGTAGACATGCAGTATCATTCAATTAGTGACACGAGTTCCAGAAATAGCTTGCCACATTCCAGAGCTGGTGCACGCTCTATCAGCAGAATTTGCACAGCGAAAGATGCACGCAGGAGAGCATTATTTACAACTTTATTCAGTGTTGGTCAGAACAAAGAAAACATGACTGCCTGTGTTGATGTCTCGGGCACATAGAGAGAAACGAAAGCAATAGACAAACAGAAACTTCCTGTGAGCAGGAAATACATAGGCTGTGACTCACAACAGCCTGTCCCCTTCTTAAGGTGGAACGGAAATATCCTAACACCCTCCCCCTTTCCGTGTAACCTGTAGTACCTGTGGTTCAACCCAACTGCAACCTCTGTACATAAACCTTAGGTTGTTCTCTGTTAACAACCTTAGACAACAGATCAGCAGGAATTTCATTTCCTGGCATGTAGGACACCTAAAGGAGTCCTTTCTGAATACACTCTCTTGCACGATGTAGCTTAATCTGCAAGTACCATATTTTTTGCTCTATAGGACGCACTTTTTCCCCTTCAAAAATGAAGGGGAAATGTGTGTGCGTCCTATGGAGCGAAGACGCCATAGCCCCGCGACCCTCTCCCGGCTGGAGAGGTGATGCGCGGCTATGGCAGGAACCTCTACAGCCCCGTGTCACCTCTCCAGCCGGGAGAGCACGCGCGGGCGGGGCTAAAGAAGCACCCCGCGACCCGCTCCCGGCTGGAGAGGTGACACGCGGCTATGGCAGGAGCCTCTATAGCCACGCGTCACCTCTCCAGCCGGGAGAGCACGCGCGGGACTAAAGCAGCCCCCCGTGACCCTCTCCCGGCTGGAGAGGTGACGCGCAGCTATGGCAGGAGCCTCTATAGCCGCGCGTCAACTCTGCAGCCGGGAGAGCACTCGCAGGGCTAAAGAAGCCATAGCCCTGCGACCCTCTCCCGGCTGGAGAGGTGACGCGCGGCTATGACAGGAGCCTCTCCCTGCGCCTTTCCGTTGCTCCCTGACCTGCTCTTTGGGACTGGTGGTGGGCTTCCCCGCACCAGCCCCAAAGAGCAGGTCAAAAGGAACCTGAAGCCTGGAGAGCGAGAGGGGTCAGTGCACACCGACCCCTCTCCCTCTCCAGGCTTCCAAGGTAGCCGCCTGAACGCACCTTAAATGGCACCTTGTTTTAGAGCGGGAAAACAAGAGGGGGAAAGTTCTCCCCCTCTCTGTGCAGCGCCTCCTGCCGCTTCACTGAAGGGGCGCTGGGCAGAGAGGGGGAGATTTTTTTTTTCTTGTTCTCCCCCCTCTAAAACAAAGTGCGTCCTATTGTCCGGTGTGTCCTATGGTGAGAAAAATACGGTACTTGGTTCTTTGCTTGCAACTCTGAGTTCACCAAAACCAAACAGGATCTATTGTCTTGATACACTTGTATAGGACATTTCACAGAAACTCTGATGTCCTTAAACAGTTGCATCAACCATTCACAATCCATGAGTGAAAATGACAGAGCATTGAGTTCTGCTTCACAGGAACTTAGGCTCACTGTTGTCTGCTGCTTGCACAGCCAGTCAAACAGACAGTGGTTGTACATGTAGCATACTCCAGAAGTGCTTGTACCATCTGTGGTGTCACTTCCAAAACTAGCATCTGCAAAGATTTCAAGACCTCCAGTCTTCTGACTGGTGAACCTCAGCCTGTAGTGCAAAGTCCCTTTCAAATAGCAGGCTATGCGTTTCAGAGCTTTCCAATCCTGAACAGTAGGATTGTTGGCATGTCTGCTAAGCAGGTTACAGCTTACAGCTATGTCAGGTCTTGAACATCTAGCAATGAAATTCAGCTTGCCTAGAATGCATCTGTACAGCGTAGTGTCAGAAAACGCTTCAGCAGTACTATCTACCTGGTAACCTGTCACCATCGGTGTGCCTGCTGGGTTTGCATCAACCAAATTCAACCTAGTTAATACATCAGCAATTTTCTGTGTTTGGTGTACCAGAAAATTACCTGCTTGGTCCCTCTCCACCTGCAGAGAAAGATAGTTGGATACCTCACCAAGATCCTTCATGTCAAAGTGCTCCTTCAGCTGAGCTAGGGTGCTTTGGTACAAAGCCTGATTCTTCCAAAACATCAGAAGATCATCAACAAAACATAAACAATACAGTTTGTTTTGCCCCTCCTCCTTGACAAACACACATGGATCAGCTTTGCCCTGGTGAAAACCTAGAGAAAGCAATGTCTCAGTGAGTTTTGTGTTCCAACACCTGGCACTCTGCTTGAGACCATATAAGGATTTCCGAAGTTTACAGACCATTCCCTTCTGTATCTGCATCCTGTCAGGTGGAAGCATAAACAGCTCCTCCCCCAAAACCCCGTACAAAAAAGCTGTATTAATGTCGTGATGGGAAACATGCAGTTTCTCCTCTGCAGCAATCTTGAGCATTAGCCGAATGCTCTCATACGTGACGGTGGGTGAGTAGGTCTCGTGGTAATCCTGTCCTGGTACCTGTGAAAAACCTCTGGCGACCAGTCTGGCTTTGTGTCTGACAACCTTGCCATTCTGGTCTGTCTTGGCCTTGAAGACCCATTTGCTGCCAACCAGTCTCATTCCTGGGACTACTGGTACCAGCTCCCAAGTTTGGTTCCTGTTCAAGGAATCAACTTCAGCCTTCATGGCATTAAGCCAAGGCTCAGCATCTTTAGAGGTTAACTCCTGAACCTCTTTGAAGCTTGAAGGTTCCCACACCTTCTCTGAGCTACTAAGAATAGCAGTTGCTATCTTAGCAAACTCATCAGCAAATCTCTTTGGAGCTTTGCCTTTCGTGGCCCTTTCAGATCTGCGTACTAGACGCAAGTCTTCTGCACTCACCTCCTCCTTCTTAGGAGAAAAGTGACCAATGGTGAACAGTGGTTCTTCCAGTTCATTGTCAGACGCATCAGATGGCCTGACTGAGGCCTTTGCGCTCTTGTAGTCTGCTGTGTCATCACTGTCGCTGACATCAGCAGCAGCGCTGCCCACTGAGCTGGAATCCGAACTCTGATCATCATCATCATCCTCAGCTTCCTCTTCTACCTCAACATTATCTGCTTTTTTCACATCACCTTCATCTTCCTCTGGGTAACTCTGGAAAATCCCCACATTTCCCCCCCCCCACTTAGGATTGTACGCAACACTCTTTGTGAACTTAATGGACTTAGAATCAGTCATCCATACCCTGTATGCACCTTTTTCTTACCCCATGAACAAACCATGTGCCCCACGCTTCCCAAGCTTGTTGCTCTGTGGGGTGTGTACCCACATGTCAGAACCAAAGATTCTCATGTGTTTGACGTAAGGTTTCTTACCAAACATCTTTTCATAGGGAGTACAACCAATAGGTGATGACAGTCTCCTGTTATAGGAATAAACCAACGTTGATAAAGCCTCCCCCCAATACTTCCCAGGGAGATTGGCATCATGCAACAAGGTTTTTAGGCCTTGAAGCAATGTCTGGTTTGCTCGCTCCACAAGTCCATTCATCCATGGCGATCTAAACATTTACAAGTCATGCTGTATTCCCTTCTCAGTCAGGAAAGCTTCAAACTGCTGAGAAGTGAATTCCCCGCCCTGATCAGTAAAGAGACAGCCAATACGTTTACTGTGAACATTCTCCAACCAATCACAGAATGCCTTGAACCTAGGAAACGCTTCCGATTTCTGCTGCAGCATAAACACATGAATGTACCTGGAAAAAGAATCAATTAGAACCATGAAGTACCTTGCTCCACCCAAAGAGGGCGCAAGTGGACCAACCAGGTCTGCGTGGACTAGCTGGTAGGGTTTGGAAGCCTGCCTGCTAGACTCCTTGCCTTTTGGAGCAACCTTCACCTTGTTCTCTGCACAAGATACACATTTCATGTGATACTTACAGGGCTTGATGTTCAAACCCTGAACCAACTCCGGCATCTTGGCCAGTGCCTGCCAAGACATGTGAGCAAACCTTCTGTGTGCCTTGTGAATGCATCCTGCATGAAGAACTTTGTTAGTTTGTGCAACACAACAAGAATCAACATTTGACACAGCAGCACCATTGTCATCATAAGTTATACAGAATAAGCCATCCATAAACTTTGCATGCAAAATGTCCTATTTGCCTTTCCTGATGACACAGATGCTCCTCTTGAAGGAAATCTCAAAGCCACACCCAGTCAGCTGTGGGACACTGAGCAAATTGTCTGCAGCACCTGGAACATAAAGTACATCTTTGATGGTAGTGTGCAGACTTGCAAGTCTCACAGTCCCTTCTCCTGCGATTCACAACGTCTTTCCATCAGCCTGGTGGATCTCTCCGTCTTGAGGTGTGAAGGAGATAAACAGATGCTTATCTTTTGCCAGATGGTGGGTGCATCCCGAATCAACAATAAATCTGGCTTTGGCCTTTGGAGCAGCTTTTACAGCAAGCAAAACCTTGTTTTCCACCGGCGTGGGCTTTTGCTGCTTGCCCCCCTGCTCCTGGCCATCAAACAGGCATCTGTCTCTGTTTACTTCTGGCCTTCTGGCCTCTGCAAAGACGATGACCTTGGCTCTCATGGGAATCAGAGCTCTCAGCTGCCGACTCCTTGGCTCCCCCTGGAGGCTGGAATGCTGCCTGGGATGACATCACAGTCAGCTCCCCCTGCAGCTTGCAACCGGTGCCCTCAGCATCCCTGCATTCACTCGCATTCTGGGAAACAGCCAGGACCTCCGATGCAGTCAAACTCTGGGCTGGGATGACTGGCAGATGAGCTACTTTCAAAGCATTCCACATCTGACGTGCTGTCGTATTGCCAGCTAGCGTAGCAATTTCCTCCAGAGAGACGGACAAGACAATTACGTCTATGGCCCTTGAATCTTGGGCCCTCCATCTATCTGTCAGAGGAACTAGTGGGGCTTCACACACAGTATGCCACACTCCAAACTGACGAAGTAGACTCTCACAGCAACTTGCCCAAGTCTCATAATTGTGCCTGTAACTTTGGGCACTCAGTGCCTTCAGAGGCTTGGAAAAACTCCATTCCAGGCTTTTACTTGAGCCGTGAGCCTTTATGCCTTCAAAAACTTCTTATCTCGGCAGCTCATAAATCACGAAGCGCGGCTCCCAGGTCAATTAAGCCAGCCGGACATCAAAGTCACTCTGCCTCGGCAATTTTTCCACATAACTCACAGCAGTCTGTCGCAGTCTTACTCTCCTGTAAGTGCTGTGAATCTGGGACCATAACCTGTTGTTGAGATACTGCCAGGGAGACAAAGGCCATCATGACCCAACGTCGATTCCGGACGATCCATCGATCTCCCGTAGACACGCAGTATCATTCAATTAGCAACACGAGCTCCAGAAATAGCTTGCCACATTCCAGAGCTGGTGCACGCTCTATCAGCAGAATTTGCACAGCGAAAGATGCACGCAGGAGAGCATTATTTACAACTTTATTCAGCATTGGTCAGAACAAAGAAAACATGACTGCCTGCGTTGATGTCTCGGGCACATAGAGAGAAACGAAAGCAATAGACAAACAGAAACTTCCTGTGAGCAGGAAATACGTAGGTTGTGAATCACAACAGCCTGTCCCCTTTTTAAGGTGGAACGGAAATATCCTAACAGACATCGTCAGGCAATACCAATGAGACGGAAACATGGAAGGTGCCTAAAGAAGCCAGGGTGGCTATCTAAAGAACTTTTAACTGAATTAAGATTAAAAAAGGATGTGTACAAAAAATGGAAAAGGGGGGAAACCACCAAAGAGGAATTCAAACAAATAGCCAGCACGTGTAGACACAAAGTCAGAAAAGCTAAAGCACAGAATGAACTCAGGCTTGCTAGAGAGGTTAAAAGCAACAAAAAAGGCTTTTATGGGTATGTTCGTAGCAAAAGGAAGAACAAAGAAACAGTGGGGTCACTCAGAGGAGAAGATGGTGAAATGCAAACAGGGGACACAGAAAGGGCTGAACTCCTCAATGCCTTCTTTGCCTCAGTCTTCTCCGATAAAGAAAACAATGCCCGACCTGAAGAATTTGGAGCAAATGATTCAGCAAAGGAAACACAGCCCAGAATAACTAAGGAGACAGTACAAGAATATTTGGCTAGTTTAGATGTATTCAAGTCTCCAGGGCCAGATGAACTGCATCCAAGAGTATTAAAAGAACTGGCAGATGTGATCTCAGAACCACTGGCAGTCATCTTCGAGAAATCCTGGAGAACAGGCGAAGTCCCGGCAGACTGGAGGAGGGCAAATGTTGTCCCTATTTTCAAAAAGGGGAAAAGAGAGGACCCAAATAATTACCGCCCAGTCAGTCTGACATCAATAGCAGGGAAGATTCTGGAGCAGATCATTAAGCAAACAGTCTGTGAGCACCTAGAAAGGAATGCTGTGATCACCAATAGTCAGCATGGATTTCTGAAAAATAAGTCATGTCAGACTAACCTGATCTCATTTTTTGACAGAATTACAAGCCTGGTAGATGAAGGGAACTCAGTGGATATAGCCTACCTTGATTTCAGTAAGGCATTTGACAAGGTGCCCCATGATATTCTTGTAAAGAAGCTGGTAAAATGCGGTCTTGACTCTGCTACCACTCAGTGGATTTGTAACTGGCTGACTGACCGAACCCAAAGGGTGCTCATCAATGGTTCCTCTTCATCCTGGAGAAGAGTGACTAGTGGGGTGCCACAGGGTTCTGTCTTGGGCCCGGTCTTATTTAACATCTTTATCAACGACTTGGATGATGGACTCAAGGGCATCCTGATCAAATTTGCAGATGACACCAAACTGGGAGGGGTGGCTAACACCCCAGAGGACAGGATCACACTTCAAAACGACCTTGACAGATTAGAGAACTGGGCAAAAACAAACAAAATGAATTTTAACAGGGAGAAATGTAAAGTATTGCACTTGGGCAAAAAAAATGAGAGGCACAAATACAAGATGGGGGACACCTGGCTTGAGAGCAGTACATGTGAAAAGGATCTAGGAGTCTTGGTTGACCACAAACTTGACATGAGCCAACAGTGTGACGCGGCAGCTAAAAAAGCCAATGCAATTCTGGGCTGCATCAATAGGAGTATAGCATCTAGATCAAGGGAAGTAATAGTGCCACTGTATTCTGCTCTGGTCAGACCACACCTGGAGTACTGTGTCCAGTTCTGGGCACCACAATTCAAGAAGGACACTGACAAACTGGAACGTGTCCAGAGGAGGGCAACCAAAATGGTCAAAGGCCTGGAAACGATGCCTTATGAGGAACGGCTAAGGGAGCTGGGCATGTTTAGCCTGGAGAAGAGGAGGTTAAGGGGTGATATGATAGCCATGTTCAAATATATAAAAGGATGTCACATAGAGGAGGGAGAAAGGTTGTTTTCTGCTGCTCCAGAGAAGCGGACACGGAGCAATGGATCCAAACTACAAGAAAGAAGATTCCACCTAAACATTAGGAAGAACTTCCTGACAGTAAGAGCTGTTCGACAGTGGAATTTGCTGCCAAGGAGTGTGGTGGAGTCTCCTACTTTGGAGGTCTTTAAACAGAGGCTTGACAACCATATGTCAGGAGTGCTCTGATGGTGTTTCCTGCTTGGCAGGGGGTTGGACTCGATGGCCCTGGTGGTCTCTTCCAACTCTATGATTCTATGATTCTATGACATGTCATCCCTACTCCACTAGAACAGCCATGGTCATCCTTGCCGTCACAAACTGATAAAGGAGAGGGCTCTGAGCACTTGTTTATACAGCTGGGTTTTGGCTCAAGAGCTCAAGTTAAAGCATTCTAGAAATGCTCCCTTGGAAACAGAAAAAAGTGGATTTTGGGTCCCTGCACAGAAACCCATTCCTTCAATGGCGTATGCAGCCGAAAAATAACCGGGCCTTGTACTTGGACCAACAGATACTTCTTAACTTTTATTTTTGTTGTTGTTGTTGTTTGGATTTGGCATAGAATGTCATATGTTATGGGCCTTCTACCATCACTGCTGGGAGGCAGCAGCCTGCGCCAGCCCCCCAGTGCCCTTCACACTAAGAAATCTGCACAAGGGTCTATGGAGTAAATAGCCTTACAGAAGGAGGAGATTGCAGCTGACTGGATGTTATAGAGTCTTTGCTGCGCGACCCAGCTCCCTAAAATGTACCAAGTATTGCAGAACCTCAGCCTTGGTAGGGGGTGTGTCAAGCCTAGCATTTTTTAATTTGCCTTGAAACTCCATAAAGTCCAACCAAGCCTTTTTATGATGTCTAAGCGTGGATGGGACTACTAAAGCCAATACTCACTTCAGGACATCATGTTCCAAAGGTGCTCCAGGAATGGCTGTGGCAATTGCTGCGCCTCTGGTGCTAATGAGCGGAAACAGTCCATCTGAAAACGAGACAGAGCATGCGCGATGTCATTGTTAACCCTAGGTGTAAATTTGGCAGAGAAATAGGTGATTAATTCTAAGCACAAAAGGACAAAGCACCGGAGCACGTTTGCCACCCTAGGAGAGTGTGATGATTGTTTAGACAGGACACTGACAACCGCTTGATTGTCAGTCCAGAAGCATACCTGGTGATTCCTGAACTCATCAGCCCACAAGTGCACCAGAACTACGATAGGAAAATTCTAAGAAGGTGAGGTCACGCGTGATAGGTTTTCCTTGCCAGCTGGTAGGCCAACGCTGAGCACACCAGCATCCCCTAAAGTAGACACCAAACCCCAGGGAACCAACTGCATCAGACTGTACCTGAAAGTCTGAACGCAGCATCAAATTGTCCTGCCACAAAGAATTCCCCTGTACTTATCCAGGAACTTTAACCAAACCTCCAGGCCTTACTTGATCACTTTAGAGAGGCGCACTCTGTGTTGAGGAGCATGCAGTCCCGCTGACAGCTAGCCAATTTCCTACAAAAGGGGCAGCCAGGGGGCACTACCCGGCATGCAAAGTTGAGGTGACCCAAGAGTGATCGACTCTGCCTAAGGGTGACCTTCTTGAGAGGAAGAAGTTACAGAATTAATTCCTTAAGTGCTGCTAGCTTCTCCCTTGGTAGGCTGATGTCTGTGCGATTGTGTCCAATTCAATACCCAAAATAGGTTATGGTCGAAACTGGACCCTCTGTTTTGTCTGCCACCAAAGGTACCCCAAGCTCCTCAGCCAGGGAGGTGAAAGCCTCTAAAGAGAAGCGCAATCAGGGCTATTACGAGTGATGAGAGAATAGTTATCGAGGTAATGGGTCACCCTTTCAGAACCAGTTCTAAAGCAAAGGGCCCAGTCTAAAATTGTACTAAATGACTCAAAAGCTGCACAAGCTACTGAGCACCCTATTGGCATAAATTTGTCTATGAATAAGCCCTAAACCTAAAACCTAGCCACAGAAAGTCCTCTGGGTGAATTGGCAGGAGGCAAAAGGCTGACTCAATGACACACTTAGCCAAGAGTGCTCCCCTGCTGAACCTGCGAATAAGCTTTTATAGCCTGATCAAAGGAGGCATATTTCACAGAACAAGGCTCCTGTGGTATTGCATCATTGACTGAGCCACCTCTAGGGTAGGATGGGTTGTGGCTCATACGATACTCTCCTGGAGACTTTTTAGGGACGATGCCTAAAGGTGAAATGTGTAAAGCCAGTATAGGCGGCTCCCTGAAGGGGCCAGCCACCCTCCCAGCCAGAATTTATTTGTTTATTTTCTTTTTGCAATAGCTAGCATTTCCCTAACTGGTTTGTTTGTTTGTTTGTTTGTTTGTTTGGTTTAGGGGGTCCCCTGAGTTAGGAGGGATCTAAGAGGTGAGAGCTTAACAGAAGAGAACGCCAAAACCATGGGCCAAATTAATACCGGTTTGCGGCTGAATTAATACCGGTTTGTGGCTGTTCTTTGGGCTGGTCTGTGAGCATTTCAAGACCCCTGGTGGAAATGCCCCCTACCGCCCAGAAAGGGCTGTTTACCTTTAAAACATGAGGACGCCGGGTAGTTACCTAGGCACTTTTCACATTCATGTGCATACTTACAATTTGGCCCCTGGCACACACCCAGCAAACCTCACGGTGAGGGACTCGCTTAGCTTTGGAATTTCCAAACTTAGAGGGATCTGGCTGCTTCTTTTCCACATAGGGACCCACGTGCTCCATCCTGTAATTCTGGTAGCTCAGGTCCCAGCAGGTGGTGGGCAGCAGGGAAGCATTTCTGAATTGTCCTCGGAATCAGAAGGCTTACTTCTCTTGCTCTTCTTGGCCGAATGCTTCTTCTTACTTAGACTTCTTTCTCCCTTGCCCATCATTGGAGACTGGTGCTGTTCTGCAGCCGCTGACACTTCCTGTTGCCCCTGCATCTCTTCCTCCGATGATGTTTCGGAGCCCCCTTCCGTAGTAAGGTTGTGAATCCTGTAGAATACTGGGAAAGTCTGGGGTATAATGAGAGGCAGAAAGGTTATAATTGGTGGGTTTCTGGATGAAAAATCGGCTCTGGATCCATTCCAGTCCGGCTTCCGCGCTGGTCATGGGACCGAGACGCCTCTGGTCGCCCTAACAGATGATCTCCGCAGGCAGCTGGATCGAGGCGGCTCGGGGCTGCTGATTCTTCTAGACCTGTCAGCAGCCTTCGACATGGTCGATCACGAACTTCTGGACCACCGCCTTGCCGACGTGGGGGTCCAGGGCACAGTCCTTCAATGGCTGCGCTCATTTCCCTCCGGTCGGGGACAGAGGGTGGCGCTTGGGGGGGAATTGTCATCGCGCCACTCCTTGGTGTGTGGAGTGCCTCAGGGTGCGATTCTCTCCCCGATGCTTTTAAACATCTTTATGCGCCCCCTCGCCCAGCTTGTCCGGAGTTTTGGGCTGGGCTGCCATCAGTATGCTGATGACACCCAACTCTATCTGTTGATGGATGGCCATCCTGACTCGGCCCCAGACACACTGATCAGATGTTTGGAAGCTGTGGCTGGATGGTTACGTGGGAGCCGGTTGAAGTTAAATCCTTCGAAGACAGAGGTCCTCTGGCTGGGACGGAGCGATATGGGATTGAGGGGGCAACTCCCATCTCTTGCGGGGGTGCAATTAGTGCCAGCACCGTCCGTTAAGAGTTTGGGTGTAATCTTTGACACCTCCCTTTCCATGGAGGTCAGATTGCATAACAAAGGCGGCATTTTTTCATCTCCGGCAAGCTAAGCAGTTGGCTCCTTACCTCTCTCGCCCTGACCTAGCCACTGTGATCCACACAACGGTCACCTCCAGACTGGATTATTGTAACTCACTCTACATGGGGCTCTGGTCCATGGGGTCACGAAGAGTCGGACACGACTAAACGACTAAACAACAACAAGCACAACTGGGAAAGGAAACATCTATGCTCCTATCATGTACTAAGGAAGAGGAAAATAAAAGTACCCAACTTTACACAGAACCCTTTTAGCAGATCTTGAGATAGTTTGAGTGAGTTTGCTTCCTTAGACTAAAGAATGCAAGTTCCTAGAGAAATGATCTTTAAAGGAAAATTGAAGTGAACAGTTTTTTCCTAAGATAG